>NW_009952881.1:1203174-1233821 GCF_000747805.2 Chaetura pelagica | reverse complement strand
TGCGCGGCTGTGCGGTGCTGTGCGGTGCTGTGCTGTGCTGTGCGGTGCTGTGCGGTGCTGTGCGGTGCTGTGCGGTGCTGTGCGGTGCTGTGCGGTGCTGTGCGGTGCTGTGCTGTGCGGAGCGGTGCGGTGCTGTGCTGTGCGGTGCTGTGCGGTGCGGAGCGGTGCGGTGCGCTCCTCCCGCAGCCACCGCTCCCGCAACACGCATCACACCTCCCTGCCCAAAGGCAGAGTCCTCTCGCAGCGTGTGCCAGGGAGAACTTCTGGCTCCTCTGCCCATCAGCTACCTCCTTCCCCGGCCACAATCAGGCCGCTCGCACTGCCCAGGCTTTCCTGGAGCGTTTTGCTTTTTCAAGGTTTTTTTTTACGTGATTTCGAGTCAGAGGTCGGGTTTATAGTTTATCATCTACACTTGGGGTTGTTGGGGTTTTTTGGTTGGTCTTGGGAGGGGGGTTATTAGTTATTTTTAATGAAAGGGTAATGGAAAAAATAAGGGGGGTTGGGGGGGAATAGGTAAAAGACTATTGCCTCAAACAGCACTGCAGGTGACACTGCTAACAGTCGCTGCCAAGACCCAGCACGGTGAGTTTCTTAGGCACACTCCAGGCTCAAGAAAGCTAGAGGGATGGATCAGCTTTAGGAGACAGATTCTGTTATACAGGGGCACAACGCGTCACAGTACATTGCAGTTCTCAGCCCTACTTCCACTAAAAGCCTTCAACCAGGAAGGGGTCCTCTCGTGGGACTTGTAGCAGCTGCTGGTACCAATGCTCTCCCCAGCCACAGGAAATAATTCATCACATCAGGGCATCCTGGCACCCAGAAAAGCACTAACTGCACAGGCAAAGTTGAAGTCACCAAACTCTTGGCTACAAGTTGCACTGGCAGAGTAAGCTCTGTAAATGAATCATCAGAACACTAATATGAAGTTCCAACAAAAATATGATGATTATATTAAGTCTGAATACCTGATACTTTGCAGGTATAGAGTAAAAAAAGAAAAACAGTAGCTTAACTGTGGAAGGTGCAAACATTTCCACTGAAATGCTCCTCCTATTCTGGGTATTTCACCTAACAGCTGGATTTGCCTACTTGTCATACTAATAATTTTTCTACTCCCATCTCTGTATAATAGGAAGAACATAAAAGACAATTAACATAAAAAAAACAGAACAGATCAATATTAACAATGGTTTTCAATATACTTTTTCAGAAGCAATTCAAGGCCATGCAAGAGATGCTTACAGCAATCATAATCACTCTAAGGCATGTCTTCCTTGAGCATACACCTGTGTGGCTTTACACATTATGCTGATATTCCCAGCTACAGCTGGGAAAAGCTGAGCACACCTTGTGAATGAGGAAGAATGGAAAGATATACTGTCGCATCTATAGCCACACACACATTTGAGGACCTGGAAGGGAACACGGGCTAGAAGATCCCCTTACAGCCCTCAGTAATTCTGTTTTATGTTACTGCCCAGAGTAAATCATAGGTCAGTGATACATAAAGATGAAAATTGCTGAATATTTTTCTTAGAATCTCAATTACAAGAAACCCTTTGCTAAACATGATTGCTGCAAAGCCCTATCAACCATTGCAAGGGTTTATCAACACACCACACTGCATTTCTTTTTGCACTGTCAGTGTCCCATTCTGGACAGCACATGCTGGAATTCTCCAGAGCATGTATAAAACTATATTAGAACACTGTATTTATTCCACCAGTTAATCTTTGTATCATACCCCCACCCCCTAAAAAAAAAGGCAGAATCCCAACAACTAAGCACAATTTTTTAAGTTCCTAACCAAACTACCATGCTACAATATGACACTCTTTAAAAAACAAAAAAAAAACCAAACTCAAAAGCTAGAATAAATATACAAAGCTGTCTTTGACCTGAAGACTGGCCCATGTTGTAAATAAATGAAATGCCATTAAACCACATATATATACCACATGAACAGAAATAAAATTAATTCTCCAGATTAACCAATGATTTTGTATTTTATATTACTTCTGCTGTGCACTTATAAATTGCATTTTAAAGATGTTCCTGTGGGTTTATGATAATATGGCCTAATCTTGTAGGTCCTTGTTATTGTCAATTGTTTCACCCAGAGAGTCAAGTTCTGTGCATATAAAGTGCATGCTTCTTATTAAGAGGATCAAAACGATGATGCTGGAAAGGATAAGCTGTTCAGAAAATATGAAGAAAAAAGGTGAAAATGTCTACAAATAAATTTTAGGGTACAAAGTTGTTTCAGATTGTCCCATTTTGCCTGGAGCTTATAAATATCACGGCATATTGAAAGTGTAGTATGGCTGTCTCCTCCCTTTGATCACCTCTTAGAAGACATTTTCTAACCAAAATACGCAGTAGTAACTTCTTGCAACAAAGTTGATTGAGAAGCAAATCACTGTACAAATCTTTCAAAATATGTTTAAATATAGCTTGCTAAACCAGGAACATTGGGTAGAAACTGCTGAAAGCATTCAGACTGTTAAAAAATAAAATGTGACATGATCTCAACATATTTGAACATTCAATTATATTAAATATTTTTCCAACATAATATTGAATTTAAGTGTGATTTGACTGTTTTCGAATCTTCCTAAGACAAATGACTGAAAGATCAAGGTGCTTTATTTCCTATTTGAATCAATAATCAGTAAGTCTTGTAAAGGAGAAAAACGCATTTTGAATATAAAACATATTTCTTAAATAACTTCAAGTTAGACGAAATAAAAGAACTATGTTTTGAGAGGAAAACTCACTATTTTTAAAGTAATTGAAATTTATATAATTATGAAGTAACTTGAATAAGGCATTTTACATTTGTCCTAAATTTTTTACTCAAGTAAAACACTCATTGATTCCAATGTGAGTGTTGCCTGAGTAATAGAGCTCCCTGTCAAGCTCTTAAAATCAGCTAACTTCTGAAAGTCCAGAGAATGATGGAATAGTGTGATTATAGTAAAGGTGTATTTAATATGGGAAAAAAAAAAAAAAAAATCAAGTTACAAGCTTTTTAACATTGACAATAAAAGAAGGCAGTAATATAAGCAGATATTTTTAGGGGCTTTCTCATTCTCTGCCTCTTCATTCTGACACTTGTGCTTTTGACTTCATTTATGTAAGTGAATCAGTACTCTCATGTCACAAGCATTTGAGGTTTAGCATCTAGGACAATAGAAATAGGAATACATTTGCCTTAAACATTCCACTAGCAAAACAAGACTATTTGTAAATCAATTGCAGTGGGTTACACTTGTAGGATCTATTTTGGAATGTCATATTTAAAAGTTTGTGACTGGTGATACACGTTTTCTTTGTTTTAATTGAATAAACTCTTTATCAACATGACGTAGCAGAGCTAGTTTTTTTGGTTTTTTTAACATTTTAAAAAAAATCTAAAAGTCCTTCAAAAAAAAGTACATCAAACAAACAAGAAACACTGATATACACCTTGTTCTCATTACTTATTAAATGAGGTATTCAAAACTTAATTCTAACAAGAACAGTAAGAAAATAAATGTTAACTCTACTCAGTGGTATTAGCATAGTTGAAATTGTAGTTTATAAATTTTTGAGAGCACCGGCATCATGATATGGTTGTCATAGAAACTGCGACAATATGTCATTTCAACTCATTTTAACTGCAGTGATATTGAAGTCCGTGTAACAATTCTTTTAAGAAGTTCTAGAATATTGAAAAGCAGTAAATATAAACATGATCAGACAACAGTACTCTTTGATTATTACCTAGTTAACAAAAAAAGGAAAAATTCTAAATTATTTTTAAAATATAAACAAGCTGGAGAAACCAGTTAAGCAGACTTTGACTATGAAATCACCAAAATTAACAGATGAAACCTACAGAAACATTCAAACTCTATCTGAAAAAAAGTCTCTTTCCCCAGTGAGGCACATTTGGCAAAATATGTTAGAAAACAAGATTTATTCCTAAGAAATATAAAACATGAAATAGTTTTAAATCATGAATGTTCCTTTTGTGTGTACAAGAAGCAAAAGTCAAATGTTACAAAACTAGAGCCATAATACAATATTTTTTTAAAAAGCTTTAAAGGTAGAAAACATAACATGAATAGATTTATTTTTCCTGTATAATAACAGCTACTGTGTTATGAATGCTACCTTAAGTAAATCATTGCCAGACACACTCAACTGACATTAGTGACTTGATTATTAGAACAGAAAAGCTAACTAAAATAAAGGCAAGGTTTTGGTTTTTTTTAAAATAAAAATAAAAATTGTATTGTAACAACATAAAATTGATTTCTTTATTTTTGCTGTTACAAGATAGTATGAACATGTACTAGTTTTCTTATTGCATATGTATTGCATATGTATTGCATATATATTATATATTGATAGAAAACCTAATCCATTAGTTTAGACATGAAAGAAAATTCTGAGCAGATCTCAATGAGAAAAAAAAATGTTGATTTTCAACACATTTTATACAGTAATCAATAATTACATAATTTATTTTGTTTAAATTTACTCAGTTGCCACACAGACTAGAACATGCAAGACCTTCCAAACTGAAACATGAAACAAGCGATTTTTTGTAAGTAAATATAAACTATCAATATTAAAAAACAAAACATAAAAAGGAAAGGGGGGGAACGAAAAAACACTGCCTAGAGAAGCTGTCTGCAGTGAGAAAGAAGAAGCATCTAGAGCTATCCTTTCTGATAGGATTAAGGAATGCTACAAAAGAAGCATTTCAATCTCTGGTTTTCCCTGACAATTAACAATGAAAAGCAGATGTTTACAAAGCTATTTTACATGCTCGTTTATAAGATGCTAAAAGATGGTTTGTGGATGGTAAGAAGGAAGAGCTGGATAACTGCTTGTCTGGTGTATATTTAAAAGCATTTTCATTGGCTCAGTTATTCTTAATAATGAAAGAAACACTTTGTGCTGTATAGCTGTGACTATAGAAAACTGCCATCATAAAGTCCTCAACAAACTCTTAAGATGCAATTTACAAAGATAATAATAACACAGAATTATTTCACTTCTCTGAATGCTACACATTTGCATACCAGGACTGTGTACAATATCCTCATAATGCACATTCATAACAACAAGGACTTTTTAACATTGCAAGGCACAAGATCTGTGCATTAAAAATCTACAGTTCCAAGTTTTCCTTTTTGGTGGGAAACCATTTGCACAAACCAGATGCTCTGCATCTCCATGGGGTAAGCCCCCAGTCAGTTTGACACCTTTATTACATGGGATCATATAAAGAACATTAAGAAACACTGGAAGGTAGCAACAATATTAATAAACTCCCTCTGATATAGAAACATGGCAAATGAACATTTCACAGAAATTTACGCAGTCTGGTCCATGAGTCAGGAGACGCGAATCCTATTCCTGGCTGTGCTACAAACCTACAGAGTGTTTTTGAACAAGTCACTTACACCAAGTCACTTGTGTAGAAAAAATTCAAAGAATGTATGCCTCGAGCTCAATTTAGATAGATTTGCATCTGCTAATATTACATGTGTCTTCGAAAAGCTAGGGCCTACCCTTTTTGGGCTTTTTATCTCTTTACTCTTTCTCTACATGGAGAGAGACGGTTGGGAGATTTAACTCATCAAAGACTTCTTACATATCAACTGTATTTATGCATAACAAAATTACCATTAAAAGTCCCAGCCCTGCAAAGACTCATATGCACGTTTCACTTCACACATTTGTAGTAGCCCAATTTAGTCTAATAGAATTATTCACTCTGTATCATTCTAGGCATATAAGCTTCTGCAGTATCAGGAGCTAAGTTAATGAAATAGATAATGCGTAAAAGCACTCATACAAGTTAGTAATGGGGTTCAGCCTTCCCATTCTTAAAGTCCTACTTTATATTCAATAGAAGAATTTTTTAAACATTACTAATATAATGTTCTGGTATAAGTAAGAGGATGCCTAGATGACATGAAAAAAAAAATGCTGTCTTATCATATCTACATTTTCAAAACAAACAAAGCCTGCTTTGTGACATGCAAAATAATAAAAACCCCTTCAATTCTAATAATAAAAGATACTCATAAATCACCTGGGTGTTGCCACCATCCAAGCTGGTTTTGGTTTTCACCTCAGACACTGAATAAATTTTAATTTCTGTTAATGCTTATGCTATTTCTACTACTTATTCAGTTGTGAATGAATATATTACACTAAAGTATAAAAATATTTAATTCATATTAGTTGGCCAGATTTATTTCTTCGATGGGATCTTCTGCAACTCAGACTTCCCATCAACAGGCTACTCTCAGACTAAAATTATGCTACATACATAATAACATGCAAAATAGGTCAAGTTTCCAACTTGCAGCTACAGCCATGCTTAACTTGACCCAAATGGATACTGCTCACATGGATAAAACTAAACACGCGTATAAATGTTTATAGAATTTGGTCTGAAAGTAGCAAACAGTCTTCCTCATTTGGATGGATTGTTACTGTAACACAAATTATTTACACAGAAATCTAAAAGCAAGGCATAATTGAAAATATTTTGTATACCTTTCAACAAAGGCCACAAGGAAAATACCTTCCCAGCAGATGTTATTGGGAGAGCAGATAGGGACAAAAGAAAGCAGCTTCTCCCTCAGCCTGTAACAGCCTGCACTGGTACTGCACTAATGCCAAGTACCAAATCAGCTAATACAACACAGCTCGCAACTCCCTGTTTTTTCTAGTGCCGTGATCCTCAGCCCAGACACACAAAAGATACCCTTCCCTTCTCCTGCCTCTTCTTCCCACAGAAATTATACTCCTGGCTGGGTCCTTGA
Organism: Chaetura pelagica; assembly: GCF_000747805.2. Lineage (NCBI taxonomy): Eukaryota > Metazoa > Chordata > Aves > Apodiformes > Apodidae > Chaetura > Chaetura pelagica. The sequence goes on along the minus strand of NW_009952881.1, from coordinate 1,226,985 downwards.
ATGCTGGCCTGCCACAGCTTCAGAGGAGGGGACACAATCTGCCTCTGTCTCAGTATTTTGCCGTTATTTTAATTTGATGGCATTTTAATAATATGGAATGGTTGGCTTTCTCAGACTACCATCTGAAATGTCTGTGACTAAGGTTTCTGTTCCATGGGTTTTTCCTTTTTTAATTTTTTTTTCTTTTCTGTTCTGAAGATGTATTCCAATTGGTTTCCAATTCATGCAATAGAAAGCTATGCCCCAGATGAACATTATAGTATCAAAAAAAATTCTTTAGGAAATGTTCAGAGTGTTTAGCAAAGGAGCCCATGCTCATGGAAGTTGGAATTAAAAAGAAAAAAAATGTTGAACAAAAGGAGAGCACTTTAGAATCAGTATGGGCACACACACCCCAAATCCCCAAATCTTATGATCAGCAAGTGAACAACTTCTTTAGCATGGTAATTTTCCACTTAAGCACTGAAACCTAAACCTAGATTGTAAAGCAGGATTCAAAGGGTCATAACTTCTGACTGCTTTTCCTGTCCTTTCTGGAACTGAGTTGCAAAGAAAATTTGTCATATTAGGGTTTTTAATGTATAAAACTGGGAAGATCTGAGTTGTGGAACTAGCAGTGTATTAGACCTGAATGCATGCATCCACTGTAGCCACATATGATGAACCTCTTATAAAATATCCTCCATAATCATTGTGTTCCGCACAGGCAGCAGTTCCTACAAAACAAAACACTGACATATTTTCTAAGGTTCTGGGTGAAAGGAGGTGAAACAAGGATTTGTTAAGGCCTATTTAATCAAAGACTGAGATAGGAAAAGGCTAAAATCTGTGCTTTAAGTGTAGTACACCACACTGAATCCGTTTTCAATTTTAAAAAACCCAGCCCTCTCCTATACAGTAACTTGCATACTTGCTTTCTAAGAGTGAAAGTCAAACTTTTCAAAGCCCTTAGATGCGCAACTTGTTTCTTTTTGCTCAAAAAACTAATGAAGAATACAAATCCTTTGATTTAGAGAGAATCTTTATTTTATGGAGAATATGAAGAGGTTTTACTGTTGATATTTTCACATTAATATACATTATTTATCTCCGCAGGGTGGCGAAAAAGAGAAAATTGCAAAGACTTACTGGGTGGCAGGAAGTGGGATTCACTATAATCAACAGCAGCAGGGGACTCTTTGAGGTTGTGTTGCAAGATATATTCAAGATTTTAGCAGAAAGAAAATAATTGCATTTAATATTGTGCGGGTGGCAAATAACATATGTTCAATCTTTTCCAGCTTTTATACTTATATTTGGATTTAGACTTTTGCCCTTTAGATGCAGAGATATTACGCCTTAAATCTGGATACTTTTTTTTTAGAACACTCACACAGAGAATGTCCTATTATCATACAAGCCTAAAGTAAGAGTGGAACTGCAGCCTGAGGGTGGGTTTCTATGGCACCTTAAACCAACAAACACAAAGGTTAACAGAGCCTTGCCTCCCATCCTTTCTCTACCAACTAAGCCTTTCTATTCTTTTCCTTGCATCAGCACTAACACCCACAGAAGTGTGCAGGAGCCAACCCAGGGAGGTGGCTTGTCTGGAAGCTAACCCCACAAAAGTTAAAAAAAAAGAACAACCAAACAAAAAACTTTTCAGCCAGATTTGCTCCAAGGAGCAATTCACAGAATGATCAGACAAGAGCTAGTGCCAGCACAGCACAGAAGGTGGAAACACAGAGCCAGAGGCAATAGAGAGGACAAGGCAGCCCAAACTTAGATCAACTCCAGCTGTGATGGACCCAGAGCCGGAGCCAGCCTGACCACTTACAAGCTTCCTCTAAAACCTCTCCACTTTCTTTGAAAACACTGTGATAGAATGAGTAAGTATACAGAGATTAAATTGCCAAGATGCCAAAGAAATAAAATCAGGATTCTTACTTACACACTAAACAAGACAAGAGGCAAGAAAAAACCCCCATGGTCATACAGCTATCCAGCAGAGTTTCTACAGAATGTAAGAGGCAAGGCCAACTCATTCCTGACTAGAGATATACAGACCACACTTTTGGCAAAATTTCTACTTTCTAAGGCTTCATTGTGTAGTTGTGGGTTGACAGGAAGGCATTAGCACTGGCTTCAGAAAGAAGTACTCATAGTTTACAGGATTCCATATCACTATCATTATAAAATGCATTATTCTACATGGTATTTTTTGCAATGCAATCATCATGGAGATGAGAAGATAAGGTAGAGACAGCTTGAGAAGGGTTAGAAAAGACTGAAACCAAGAAAACCATGAGCTAGCATTTGGAAAACTGGTAGTGCAGAACACCAGCATGTATCTCAATTCTGCCATCCCACATCCACAGGAATACGAATCTTTCGTTACTTGAGGATAAAGAAGTATTTAGAACAACCAAATTTACCCCGGCTGAAGTTTGTAAGGACACCAATGCAAACACAGTGAAGTATTGTAAAACTGAATGGAAAAGAAAGGAGATTTATAATATTACAATCACACTGTAAATAAAACAAAATTTCATATGATGCCTACAGTAAAAACGTTAAGAAAAAATACCTCTGTAAAAGGTAGATTTTCTTAAAGCTTTAGAAATTGCAGACAAAAGCTAAAAGGAAGATATAAAGGATTGGCATGTTAATTGCTGAAAGAAAATAGGCAATTTGCAAGTAAATTTGATTAGATCTGTAAGCCAGCTACATGGAGATTGACTCAGACCACTGAGATATTTGATTAGTTTATGTTTGTAAAGTACATAGATAAATGAAGAGTTCTTAGTCAGTAGGTTTAGATTTCCCCTCTGCAGTCTGTACTAGTTGGAAAGAAGATAAAAACTGTCACTGATTTATGGAAAAATATCTAAGAAAAGATGAGAAAGTTTGATAATCACCAACTGACTTGCCAAGAAGGCCCAGAATGAAGGAATCTAACAGACGATGAAGTGACATGTGGACAGTGAAACCTCTGTTTCTATGAATATACACCAACTATCAGATAGGTCTCTGAATCTAACTAGGACAAACCAGTATTTACAGATACATTTGTACTGCCACTGCTGTAGTTATCTTCCTGTGCTGTATTACAAATATTCTAGGATCCTCTGCTGATAACTTGAGAAAATTAGCCTAAATTATATTAAGACATAAAAAGATTTCCAAAAGTTAAGTAGAATTGTCAAGGTATATTAAAGATTAACACAAACATTTCAACATATGATGGAATCAAAATGCCTGCTTCTGCAGTGGACACCAGTAAGAAAAGAGTGTAAAGGATACTTCAAGGGGTAAATGCTAGAATACAGCTGTAAAAGGAATTTATAGAAGAGAAAAGCGAGCAGAAGTAATTCACATTCAATCAATTGATTTTCAGATTTGGAGAATTATTGGATAACAGTTTTCTAGAAATAAAAGTTTCTCAGAAAGAAAAGTTTCATGTGTGACTCTCCCCCAGCCCTTTGTATAGATAGTGAGTAGAGGAAAGGGAAAGAATTAGATTTATGAAGATTTGACTACCAATCTGTTCTGGTTGAGATAGTAAGAGCAAAGTTTTTTTGAGTTAATCCAATTTGGATGTATATTGTTTTTTGTTGCTGTTGTTAGCAGCATTGCTATGTTATACTTTCTGTTGTCTTGGGCAAGCAGAAAGCATCCTGGGAAGGGAAAAGTAAATGGCAAGGGGATGAACAGGATGGCATCTCTGAGTCTGGGAAAAGGAAACACAAGCTTCGATGATACAACTGTAAACACACCTGTAAATCCCATGTCTCACTGGTTTGCTTTGTTTATATAGATTTGGTAGCAGCCCTCAAAACTGAGTCCTCATTAGTCAAACAGATCAAGTCAGTTGAAATCAAACTGCCTGTAGGAGCTCAGCTCAACAATTCAACCACACTTAGTGCTAGAATTAATTAGATTCCACATCTGAACATAACTCCTTAGGAAATTTGTCACAGAGACAAGACAATGTTTTTATTTTCTTAAACAAGCAAACAAAACCCAACAAACAAACAAAAGAAACAAAAAAATACACCCCCAAACCCCCCAAAAAACAAGCATAGTTTCATCTTAACAGCTGAAAGATAGCAAAATGTACCAATAAGAATATAAGGACCATAGAATGTGTTTCCTATCTACAGTATTTTAGTCTAGGAACTACCACTCTTGTCCAAGTCAGGCAACACAGAGTGGAGTGCACAGATTTTAACCGAAAGACTTTTTAATCAGTATGTATTGAATACAACTGTATATCTCTGAGTGAAGCCTGGAACTGCTGCCTTCAGAACAGATACTTCAGGCTATGTTTTGCAATTACCCCATGCCATGTACCACAGGACTGTTCAATCCAGCATGCTTCTTCAGTCTTGCCATCACAATAAATTATGATACACATACAGAAAGCATTACAATAATGCAAAAACACATTTCTTACCTAACATTTAAAATATTGCTACCAGTGGGTGGAGGTCACTGGTCTCTTTTTGTAATGAGTCGATTATGTCAAATGTCCTTTCTATCAGATGTTGGTCACTGCAAGAATTCATGGGTGATCTTTTAAAACACTGGATTGTCACTTACCTCCTGTTATTCCCTAAGAAGTATGTCCTTTCCTGATTAGATGTTTTGGTACAAAAAACAAACAAACAAACAAGTCAATTAATTACACAAACAAACAAACAAAAAAACCACACAAAAAACCAACACTGTGAATGTAAGGTTTGCAAATGCTTATCCATGTAGCAAGTATAAATTGTCTTATAAAATTTATAAAGTAGATAATCAACATGCCAGAACACTAGACAATCAGGCTGCCTTTTTTTTTTTTTTTTTAACAGATTAAAGACACATTTAACTCATTCAAGATCTTAGCTCTCCTATAGAGAGTCATATAGAAGGTTAAAGCCCTAGACAACAAAGAGAAAACCAAACGTATTCCTCCATCCTAAATTGCCACCGGGATTACAAATCAACTATCAATTACAATGCAAGAGTATGGACTAGGTTGATTGTAGGCAGCATGTAAACCCGAAACTGCTCTACACTGAGGGTTCATTTTTCTTGCATGCTGTCCTGTACTAGGCAAAAATTGCACGACTATTAAAATATTTCCAAGTATACATCCACTCTGCACGTTTCTCGGGAATTGTAAGTTTGAACATTTGAAGCTGAGAATTCTTAATTAAATCACATTTAGTTGCAGACTGTCTTTTGGTGTGTTAGAACTTTAAAGTAATTTTAAAAATACAGTAGTTGCCTATTTACATGTTGAAAAGCTGTACTTTAAAATGGAAATGGTTATGGTTCCAATCTGCTACTTGTAACATAGCAAAATAACAGATATACATAATTCCAGTAGGCACTGTACTTTATTATATTAGCCTCTACCAAGAAAAACATTATAAAGTAATTTTTCTGACTAGAAGTTTATGAACTTAAGTTGGAAAGGTGGTCCATAAATCAAGTAAACAATTTCTCTATAGATTACTTTCTCCCTTGCTTCCAAGTATCTATTACACACAGAGACATCATTTAAGTGGATTGCAAAAAAAATTATACAATATTTGCCTTTTATGTTGCAGCTTTAATTTACTTCAATGTATTATCATACAATTCCAAATCAATAATCAGTAACCTTAAATTTAGAATTCTTTACCTTTTTCACAAACAAAAAATATAAAGTATTTCAAAATAATTCTTCTTTTAATAATGTTGTGACTATTAGTTTTATTGAAAACAAAATGAAATTAATTATATTGCTGTCCAAGAGCAAGTTACAAACAACAAAGCCACCACCAAAAATAAAAAATAACCTTTGCCTCTATGCTGATTTCATTATATATCTCCAAGACTTTTTTCCTCTGTTCAATTGATCAGGAGTTCAACATTCAGAATCAATTCCTAGGGCTCCACCACAACAAATTTAGTCATTTTCAGATGCATTACAAAATGCCCAAAAACTAAAATCCACAGCTGCTCATACAGACAGAAGATACAGAGAAAAAAGCAGATTCGGTCCCCAGTAGTCTGAAGTTTTAAGAGACAAGAGAAGCAGAAGGTGTGAGGGAAGAATGTAATGCCTAAATAAAAGCATGGAACGTGGGGCAAAGAGGAAGTAAGCAAATGGCTCACAGAAGTGAGCACACAAAAGCATTCCTGTCTGCATTCATATGGCTTTGCTTGCCTTTCTACTTGTTTTAGGCTCAGAGTGAGATGAACATTCTATTTAGGCCCTTTACTCACTACTTCAGATTAAAATCTGATCATTAATAACCTAAGCAGGAAGTCCCAAACATCACCTATCAAGATGACACGTGAGCTTCTCTCTTGCTACTAGGTTTCTTTCACTCAGAGCATATGGAAGAAAATGTAAAGTAACAAATTTTCATCCAGTGAGTACAGGAAGAAATTATAATCCAAAAATTTCCTTTGACATCTTAAAATGGGAATCACTATTAGGACAAAGGAAATGTCCTCATCACATTCCTCATTCACCTAAAAAGCAATACATAGCATACAATATATATATAACCCCCCTGCATTATAATTGTATTAGAGTACACACATTCACATTCTTAAGTGGTTATCTATATATACGTATGTAGGTATATATCTATATTTATATGCATGGAGACACAGGAAGACAAATACATATACAGTATATAGACACATTGATATTTATACTTCCTGAAGAAATCAAAACATTTTGAAGAAAGAAAAAAAATACCTTGCTTGGCCACACTTATTACCTGTTAGTGAGCTGTGAATTCAGACTTTTATTCAGAAAACACACAGCCTTGACTTTTACCATAGAGCTTTTTTTAAGGAAAAAACTTTGTTCATCAGATTTCCAATAATATAAACATTTTCTTTCTATCTGAATAATAGATGCATCTTCTTGTTTAAGTGTCTTAACTTTTATAATCTCAAAAATAATAATACCTGGATAATAAAAACATTTTACAGCAGTCTAGCATTTACAAGTGATGTTAGTGCCTGTTATAAAAAGAGGTAACAGTGGCCAGCAAAGAAAAAAAAAATAAATTGGGCTTTTTATGGTCTTTCTGACAAATCTCTTCCTATGTCAGATAGCACAATGGTCTCTTTCATTTGCTATTTCTCTAACCCTAACCTTGCGTCCATGACAGAAGCTACTGGTTTTGAGGCAGTCAAAGCAAAACCAATCAGTACTACAGGTGTATTCTCAGAGGTGGTCAAAAGACTCATGGAAATAAGGAAATAATAGCCCACTCAAAGACCCAGCACCGTGCTCTAATAGGACCTCAGACAAAACTTCCCTTCTCGCCTCTGTGTTGTAATCTTTGACCAACATCTTTGTTCTGCTTCAAATGTGCACAGGTATCACCATTACAGTCATACAACTGCTGTTATGGCCAGGTATTCACAAACTGATAGTTTAAAATAATTGCAATACTGTTTAGCAGACAACCTACACAAGATTTATTCTGTTGAGCTCCATATGGTACTAGAGCCACCGATGCACCTGAGAAAAACCTGCAGTGATGTACCTACTTTCCCTGACAGGTAAATGCAGAACAAACTTTCAACCGAAGGATGAGAAGCTCAACATGAGCCTGCTATGTGTGCTTGCAGCTCAGAAATCCAACTGTGTCCTGGGCTGCATTAAAAGAAGAATGACCAGCAGGTTGAGGGAGGTGATTCTGCCCCTCTACTCTGCTCTCATGAGACCCCACCTGGAATTCTGTGTCCAGTTCTGCAGCCCCTAACACAGGAAGGACATGGAGCTGTTGGAGCAAGTCCAGAGTAGGGCCACGAAGATGATCAGAGAGCTAGAGCACCTCTCCTATGAAGACAGGTGTACTTCAGCCTGGAGAAGAGAAGGCTTCAAGGAGACCTTATAGCTGCCTTCCAGTACCTGAAGGGGCTACAGAAAAGCTGGGGAGGGGCTTTTCACCAGAGAGGGCAGTGATAGGGCAAGGGGTAATAGTTTTAAATTGAAAAGGGAGAAATGTGAGTGTGGTGAGACACTGGAACAGATTGCTCGGAGAAGCTGTGGATTCCCCATCCCTGGAAGTGGGTTGGATGTTGGGTTGAGTAATCCAGTCTAGTGGGAGGTGTCTCTGACCATGCAGGAGGGTTGGAACTAGATGATCTTTAAGGACCCTTCCAACCCAAAACATTCTATGATTCTATGATTTTATTTATAATCTATCCTTATTCTCCTGCTGTATTTCTGCAAGCATATTTCCCACTGTTGTGATTTATCTATCAACAAATTCTATGTTTGTTCTTTGTTTTGTCCAGCAGAGATTCTGTTGTTATTGTTGTTGCCTAAGGGCACCAGCCAAAACAACAGTTCCAAATAAGTTCCCCTTACATAGCCTTGGACATGCTAAAATTTACCTGTGAAAGCCTGATCACAAGTGAAATCTGTTTGAACTTTTTCAATCCTTAAAACAGAAAGTTTCGTTTATCCTGACATGACCATGATGAGATCTAAAGATTTTGTTTTAAAAAAAAATAAAATTAAAAAACACACACAAAAAAACTATCACTGTAAAACAGAATCAAATGTCCTGTTTCTCAATGGTTCTCAAAGACAACATTCTAAATGTTCACTTAAAGACAGAAAATAAGTATGTCAAATAAAACGCATAGACTTGTCAAATAAAAGGAATATTATAACAGCAGATCCAGTGCTGCTCCTTTTTACTTTCACTAGTCCACAGTTATTCATACAATGTAGTATTAAGATGATAAGGTTGCTGATGATAAGGCTCTTACGACTGCATTTGACATTAAAACTATCAGGAGGAATTTTAGGAATACCATGAGCATCCTTCTATAAGTATATCATATAGGGTTTTTTCAACATTTTCCTCCTAAATATCAAGGAGCTAATAGACATTCATTATCTAAATTATTTTTTAAAATTCCAGGCTTCTCACCTTTCTCCATTTTTAAGGACAGTTGGCCGAAGGCAGAAACTGTTAAAGTAATTGATAGGACACTGTGCAGACTCTAAAAGTCTCTTGGTGTCTCCTATATGAAATATTACAGCTATTCTCCAAGATGATAATATATGAGAAACAGTCCAATGGATTCCTCATTACAGTCATTGTCTTTCTCTCATGTTTTCAGTCTTGCCTTTAGTACACATTTGGATCTACTACCTTTCTTAAGTCTCAGAAGATAGCCGAAGAGCCTACCCAATAATATCCTTTTTCCAAATATATGCTCACAAAACACATAAATGAATGACTATTGCACTGAAGTTTTAAGCACCTTTAACAGTCTTCACAGCAAAACAGATTTGTTTATACAGCAATTTGTTTTCTTCACAGCAAAACAGATTTGTTTATACAGCTCAAAATGCAGAGGGCAGCATTTATCGGTACATTTGAAATACAACTACTCCAGCAGCATGCCACATGCCAGTGTGGTTTTCAGACTCATTAAGCAGAGAGTTACCACCTTTTTGGAAGAGTGGCATTGCCCATTATGAAATATTTTTTAAAACCCAACAACTAAAGTAGCCATACTGTATCTTCAAAAGCAATTGCACGCACCTTTCAACAATAATAAACCAAATCTTGTCATAAGCCACCAAGTGCTGCCAGTATACCATCTGCACTGTACCTACTGAGAAAAAGAGATACAGAACAAGGACTTGGTTTATCCCATTCACCAAGAATGTCTGTAGCATAACTGCAAGGAAAACTCTGACGTCTCTAGTCCATATGCTTGAACCACTCGACCAATATAAACACCCTCTGCTCCTTAATAATTATTTCCTAAGAAATAAACATAGCATACTTGCAAAACTGTAGCACAGATAGACTGAAACAACTCTTCAGCTGCTTATACTCACAGATATAAACAGTACATAGTTCATAATCCACCTGGAGTTTTCAGAAGGTTTTGATGTCAATGCTGTTCAAACACACCCTCAAAAATGTTGAGTCTATAATCCCTCAATACATGTCAGATAAAGGATTTTTTATTGATTCGAGGTCAGGATTTCAGCACAGTGTAACTCATGCAAACTTAAGGCTTTTCATGTTGTTTCTTTTCCTTTGTCTCTCTACTCCCTTATCACTTTTAAACATGCAATCTGTGATCCATGAGACTTAGGAAAAAATCCAAAACTGTTTTCGCTGTAATTCAGTACATCCAGCTAAAACCATGCTAGAAGGTTATCATTGATGCCTTGTTTGCTCCTGCTATACACACAACCTATTATATGTAATCCCTGGATGTTCTGAAGAATCATTGCAAAAATTAAAGAACCTTCATTTGGACTTACAGTTTTGGTGAGTGGAAGGCATCTTCTAATAAAAGAAAAGCTTAGAAAAAAAAATGTAGAAAACTGTACTTCCTCACTGGTACTACTTTTTCAAACTAGCCACAAAGAAATCACACGAGGTAATCTCAACAAACTGGTTCAGGTGCCTAAGATTAACATTCACAGTGCTTTCTGAGACATATCTTGCCCTCCCTAACACATACAGAGTTGCATCATTAACTCATTAAGTTTATTTAAAAATTGTTCTCCTTATTTGCGTGATAAGCTGCAACTAACAGCCTGTTTTGTAAACTAAGCAAGTTTATTCTTGGTCTGTGTTCATGCAATGCTTAAGGTTTGTCTACATACAAAAGTTATGCTTAATTATACTGATTTAATTTAATCAGCTCGAGCCCTGTACTGTGATGAGATCATGAAATTGCTTTCTACATGTGAAGTTCCTCTTGTTAGGGAAGATGGACACAACCCTTTTATATTACTACAATTGCATCCACATCCAGGTTACACCTGCACAATTATTTCAATAAAACATAATGCATGGAGTAATTACACTACTCTAGAACCCATGTTTCAAACAGAACACACCTCTGAAAGAGTAGATGTTCCTTACAAATTTTGGTAAGGGATTTCATTGGGAATTAAAATACTCTTGTTTTTTATGGGTACTGTTTGAGAGCTGATGGAAACTTTGAGATATAACAGTCAGTCCCTACCAGAAGAGAAAATGGTACGAGTACTGACAGAACCAGCTTCATGAGTTTCTGTGGCATCCCAATAGATGAGATGTGTCTCAATTTTCACAACAAAAAATCCTTAACTTTGGATATTTTTAAATAGCATTCAGGATATATTTATATTTGTTGTTCTGAAAACTGAAAGACTGAAGGTGCAAGGTAAACCAAGCCAACGAATCCTAGTAAATATCTGAAATTCCAGGAAGTGTTGAATGTATCTCAGAATGTCTTTCAATTTAGGTTGAGATTTTTCAGTACTTTGCAAAATATAATGGCTCTTTGCTGCATGGTAGCACTGACACTGAGCTGTAAAAATGATGTGAAATATTAATAATTTGAAATTTTCTTAATGGAAGAAACATTAATCATTGAAGACATTGTTATTTTTATAACTGAGCAGGGATCTCCATTCTAGGACACTTAAGAACAGAGGAAAAATAAAATTTACGTATTACAAAGCCCTAGAATATGTAGTTTCATTAATGAAATTTCAACAGATGGAAATATTTTTTATGAAAAAAAAATAAAATTGCTCTATAAGCAATGGAAACATTCACAGCGTGGCTACCAGTTGATTTGTGGTGCATCACATTCATGTGAGTTGAACTACAATTGCCCTTTGCTGCCTCTATGTCGTGTAGCCTCTCCCTGTGCTTTCTCCTGACCACAGGTAACACCATGAGCTTTGGTGCTTCACCAGGGGATGCAGCTGGGCAGTGAGCTAGGGGCTGGGCAAGACACAACACAAGATTCATACAGAAATGAAGACAAACTGCATGGTTGGCTCTAGATGCTGCTGCATTCACTCTGCAGCCTTAGCTGCACAGAGGAGCACTTTGGATCACTCTCCCTATCTAGTCACCAGTTTTTCTGAAGCTCGTAAAATCTCAAAACTCTTCAGACACAGCCCCACTGTTAAAATCTATTGAAATAAGCCAAGATTTTCTGAGATACAGACTGGTACAGGCATTACAGATGTGTTCCTACCAGACATTGAGATGAGACCGTAATACACTTGATAATGAACATAAATATATCTGTTTTTTGTGGAGATAAGTAGTTATCCCGCTTTTCTGCTCCCAGACTCCTAAACTTTGTCCCTCCGTGTCTAGATAATACAAGAGATCTCAAATTGCACAATCACAATAGCTGATAGTAGAATCCTCAGACCTGCTAAATTCCACCATCATCAAAATTTCTGGCAGTCTTCTACTTCAGTAGCATAAAAACATTATTAACTACATGGATATAATGACAGCAACAATTTAAATGCTAGCAGACTGTGAAAGCAGTATGTTATGAACTCCTGAAATACTGGGGAACAGGTTATGGAATATCCTACATGAGATTTCAATTTTGGATAAATAACATTGTTTGCATAGGGACATTTTTAGGTATAATATAATTTCCTCACAAAATGCCTGTAGATTCAGAGAGGCGAAAACACACTGAAGTGTGCTTAGGTGTATATATAGAGTTACTAGTATAAATACTGAGTTAGGTATAGATAACAAAAGTTAGAATATATAGTATATATGAGTATATTTTAGTATATATGAGTATCTATGCATGCAAAAGGTGGTGTGCTGTTATTCATGTACTATATGCAGAGTATATATGCATTTTAATGTATTAATTTAACACCTGATGAAGTTCAGTGTAGGATTATGACAACACAGATAGACCTGCAGATGAGCATTTAGGCTTCTCACTCTAATTTCTGTTACCCACTGTAAACCAAAAATAATCTGAAACCACCAATCCTGCCTTCAACTGATACACGTTTTTTAACTAGACAGAGGACTGTTGCACATGGTATAACAATTTTCACACTAGAGATCACTTCAGAAGTAACGGTGGATTTAGAACTCCCTGTCAATAGTGCAAACAAGTGCTACTCTAACCCAAACCACTAGGATCAGGCAGGCTGCATAATACACCCTCACTCAGCACTGTTCACATCCACCTGAGCACCAGTGCTGAAAGTTATTGGCATTTGGAACTGTAATATATTTACTATTGTTCGTATTTAAAGTCTTCTTTGAAATATTTTGTAACTTCTTGAAGTTCCATCAAGGAACATTTATTGGTTGTTAAATCCCCACCCTGTTGCTCTACAAGACAACACTGCATGCTCTTAAAGGCTTGGGTGGCCTAACAGAGTCTGTAGCTGCTCTTGGACTTCCCTTGCTAGATATATTTACTTTATTTCTACCATTCATATGGAATTATTTGTGGGTTTCAGTGCCATTCCTTCATCTGAGCCAGCACTTTCATTTTATTTAATTTTTATCTTTTAGATTTATTTTGCCTCTTTAAGGGATGAAGAAACTGAGGAACCAACTCAAAATGTAATTTCACATGGCTTCCATTTCTTTATGATAACCCTCTAGATTAACAGGCACAATCTGAAAAGCACAATGATAGCTTCCTCTATATGGTGGTCGCTGCATAACCCACAAACAAGCACCAAAAAAAATTCTTCACTAATATGGAATTTCAGCTTAGATGGTCACAAATTAGCCAGAGAAGGGTGTATGTTAGTTTAAACAAATTACTCACATTTTCCATTTTTGGTCTATAGCATAAGAAATCAGATAGTTAATTTTAAATGCAAAATTTTGTACAGAGTGCAAATCATGTCTGCATGTCAAAGTAAAATAACAAACCTAATGAGGAATGTTAAAAAAGCAAGACCCATTAGTTTAAAGATACATGGAAGCAGCCAAAGATGACAAACATGCATAAAATTCAAAACATGATGGAAAGGGGAACAGGCACTGAACCACATAAATCAGTGTTTTGAATTCTATTTCTCTGTGGGTATAATTGTACCTTAGTTTCTTATAATGATTTATTGAGGTAAATAGTCTGTATGGTTTAACAGCCACAGCTTCAAAGTGTCAGGCACAGACTCTCCTTTATTCATGAGGCAGCTGAGTATTGGGATGTGAATTAGCTTCTGTATTCTGGGACTTGGCAAAGTTTGTTTTTAAGGTCCTTATAAAGGATTCATGTTGATGCAGCTATTCAAATGTGAAAAACACTGTGCTGAAATGGGTGAAATAGGAAAGCTTTACAGTAATTCTGGAGGAAAAAAAAAGTAAAAACACTGAAATAAGCCATTCAGGATTACCTTCGGCAAAAGAAAGGAATGCTGCCCCAGAGTTAATATTAAGACATTGTATCATTTTGGGGAATACATAAAAAACCTAATTTCTTTATGAAGTACAAAAGTGTGATGGGATTCCAGAATATACTTTTAAGTTAAGAGAAAATGAAGTACCAAAAAGAAATGATAGACGTTTAAACTGTGATATTCGTATTTTGGGTTGATTTCCAAAGCACACGTTCTATTGCTCTCAGACCAGGATAAACCAACCATTAACTAATCAAAAGAATCATCATCCATGAAAGCTATTATGGCATTTTAACAGTTCTTAATCTATTAATAACAAAGAATAATTTGCAAAATACATTCCCTCTTCTGTTTATATTCATAGGGCCATTCTTAGCAGGAATTATATGAAGGCTCCCATGGTGTAGAAACCCTATGAAAGCCATGAAAATTCACTAAGCTTCCTTACGTACTGTGCCAAGATATTCAGCAGGAACTTTGGTTGTTGCCAAGAAACACGTGCATTTCAGATACTGAAGCTCTGCATGTACTGGTATTTCAACATTCCTGGAGAGAAATGTGACCCCTTGATGCATACACTGGTTTGCTGGCTTGCTTGCATTCCTTCCCATCTGTCAGAGTGGCATTCTGCCTTCTCACAAGGTGGGATGCCAGTTTTAGAGCACAGGTGCCAACCAAATACAGGTTCAGACTAATACTCTGCAAAATGTGGCAAACAACATTTCACCTGCAAGAAGATCATCCTACCTCTGACCCATGCCAAATTAGGACTGCATGCTTCATTAGCAAAGAGGGTCATCAGCTGAAAAGCACAGGCAGCACCAGAAATGCTGGGCTTCTGTATAACGATTCCTAGCCGAGAGCCTTCAGCACTGAGATTTAATTTACAATATGCCAAATTTTCCTAACATTGTGGACATACAGTTCTCCTGAGAAAGCTGCAACAGACCATGGACAGAGATCTGCTGAATTCATCCTCCCAGGCTAATTTCTGACAAACTCCAAGATTCTTAAAAAGGGCAAATGAATTAATAGTGTGGGAAAGGCATGAGTAAAGATTTGTGTTATCACTAAGGGGTTTGCTAACAACACAAATAAAACTACCTTTATTATGAGAGTCAAAAAACCCAAACCAAAACCATTTGTTGACAAATACCAAATTGCTCTTTTAAACTGATCATTAAATATTTTATTATACAAATTGACATACGATATAAAAATTTCAGTTAGCTTTTAGTTTGAGAATGTATGTACATGTGATAGCACACTAGTTGTGAACAACCCTTAATACAAAACCCATTCAACATACAGTGACAACACTGCAGAATATTAAATGGTGTTTCAATAGCCTCAGAATAAAGCATCTTTTGAACTCTTTCAGTACTGAAAATATTCCATACTAAATTAATCTAACAAGAGAAGCTAAATATTCAGTTGATCAATAAACAGAATAACCAAAGTATTGTTGATTTTGCTTCCAAATTAACATAGCCTATTTTATTTATAAATATACAAACCAAAATTGAAGCATCACTAGTCTAAGAAATTATCTGCTTTCAGGAAACAATTCACTAGCCTTTCTTTGGTAACTCACTGTGATCTCTGTAGTTTATTTATCTCAGGATGCACCTGATATATCATGAGATTTAGGTGATTTTGTTAAACTGACTATCCGAAAATTAGTCATATTATGCATAATTCTGCATTATTTAGGCTTCTCAGAAGGCATCCCACTGCTATTCCCAAATAACAAACTAAAAGCTATTAATTCTTACTAGCACAACATTATAATTCAATACATTGAATTCTATAATTATAATTCAATACATTAAGATGCAGAATCCTGCATCTGAGATGGAATAACCCCATACAACAGTACCAGGCTGGGGGCCAACTGGCTAGAAAACCTATTTGCCAGAAAAAAAACTGGAGGTCCCTGTGGACAAGCTGCTGATCACAAGCCAGCAGTGTGCCCTGGCAACAAAGGCAGCCAACAGCATCCTGGGCTGTTTTAACAAGAGCATCACCTGCAGATTAAGGGACCTGATAATTCCCCTTTTTCTGGCAGCAAAGGCAGCCAACAGCATCCTGGGCTGTTTTAACAAGAGCATCACCTGCAGATTAAGGGACCTGATAATTCCCCTTTTTCTGGCACTTGTGAGACTGCATCAGGAGCAATGTCTCCAGCTCTGGTCTTCCCAGTACAAGACAGACCTTGAAGCAGTGGAGCAAGTTCAGCAGAGACACCAGGACAAGTAGGAGGCTGCAGCATGATATAGAATGAGTTCGCACAGCTTGGAGAACAGTAGGCGAAGGTGAGAGCTTATTGCTTCCTGCAACCACTTAATAAGAACATGTAGGTAAGATGGAACAAGGCTCCTCACAGAGGCACACAGTGACATGACAGAAGGCCATGGGCACAAGCTGAAATGTGGTAAATTCCAATTCAATGTAAAGAAAAAAACATTACCTAAAGAGTGGCCAAACACTGGGCCAGGTTACCAAGAAACACTGTGGCATCAACATCCTTGGAGATACTGCAATTGACTGCAGGTGACCCTGTGCAACATGCTTTAACTGGACCTGAATTGAGCAAGAGGTAGGACTAAATGATCCCTGGTGGTCCTTTCCAATCTACAAAACTCTGTGTTTTTATGATGTACATTATATGATTTTGTATGATACACATACCAGTTTAAACAATGCCATATACAGGCACATTCATGAATATAACACTCTAGGCACTCACTAAACTACCAAGGGGCAGCATACAGCCTGCCATATGCTTTTCTCAGCTTTTAATTCAAAGGATTCAGTCTTTTGGACAGAACTTATTTCTAGTAAATAAACAACATTATACATTGCATTTGTCCTAAGCTTTCCAACTTTGGATTCCCAATTTTTTTAGAAAAAAAATGCATTACTTAAAATAGAAAAAGGCACCTGTTACACTCCCAGAAAAACATATATGAAGTCAGTACATTAGCATGTTTTTCCTCCTGGCACACTATGCCTGTACGTCACAACCACTGTCCTAGTGTAAAAGACACTGTCCTGCCTCTAGACAGGATACCACAATGCCATTAAAGTCTCACACCTATCATAAATATAAATATTTATCAGTATTAAGAGGACATGATCATTCATGCTTAGGTTAATTTTTTTAAAATGTATTATTTCTGACTAATAAAAATATCCTGACGCTTGGGCCACAAATTTCTACACTCAAAGTAAAAATGTGCATAAATTGCTGCAGTACTGCACCTCCAACTCAATGTCATTTATTCTAAAAGAATGAATACCAAAATGGTGAAGTCAACTTCAGTATAAGAGAGTGCACAGTAGGTTCTTGGCAAAGTTGCTAGATAGTTTATAGTTTATTAATACAGTGCTGAGCTTGAAAAGATCACTACCTTAAATTTCAAGATGTGATGTAAGCAGATGGTGTTAAACAAGTAAAAAAAGGGTAAAGAAATTAATTTTTGTTTTCACTGCAGTCACTCAAATGCAATAGGCTGTGACTGACACACAATTAATAATCTATGAACCCAGAACATGGACAAAGCAAATATGTATTTTAATATCCTTTTGTATAGCAAAAATGTTCCAGTAGCTACAGTCTGTAAAAATCAGCATTGCCAAGGAGACATGCTGCCTACGTTTTAAGCAACACAAGTTACCAGATCACATACTAACTAACTAGAATGGACCTGATTCATCTTCCTCTAGGCTTCTGTAAACAAAAAGAGTAAAAAATGATCACATATTTGGAACACATACTGTCAGAAAACAAATTAATGAAAATATTTTCCCAGGGGGCAACAGACAGTATTGTGATATAGCTCTATCATGGAAATGCAGATATTGTCAGGAAAGAAAAATCTTCAGCAGTATTCAAAGTTTATTTGGACACTGGGTGTATATGAAAAGTCTATGTACTCCACTGATGATGAAAGTTAAGCAGAAACGTTTCTTTTCAAAAGGACTCTGATTAGGGAGCTCTGCAGATACATCAGAGTTTTAACATGCCCATTTTTTTCATACCTTTAAAATCTTTCTCAAAGCATTTTGGATCATGTGAAACTCAGACATATAAAGATCCTTGGTGCTATTTCTTATTCCTTTCCACTGACCACTTCCACAAATATGACTGAAGTCCCTAAGGAGGAGCAACTACTACAAAGGTAGAGGGCTAGAAAGGAGAACACAGAGACACTGTTTCTCCCACACCAGCTACATTTCCTTCTAATTTCTCTTGCCAATACAGTAAAAGATTCAAAGGTGTTAGGAAAGGACAAATTCTGTATACACACAGATTTCAACTGACTTCAGACACCTTAGTTTTCACAGCCCACATGACTTAAAAAAGGACAATGTTAATTTTCTCCAATCTTTTTCAGCAGTCACTGAAGTATGTTAAGGAGTGGTTAGTCCACACCATTTCCAAATAACTTCAATTCCAGATGTGAAATATGAAAATGTTAGATTCCCTTTTCCTTAAAGGACTCTACTTTGCTACAGATGGATGAAACATATAGCAAAGAAAGGAACTACTGAGTTTTCACTCTAATCAAGCACAATTCACTTTGATAATACTGAAGATTTTGTCTCATCATTCAGACTCCCAGCAGAATAATTGAATTTGGCAGATACTTTCTGTGAAATGTCTTGCCTTTATTGGTGCTTTTATGTGCTAAGCACGCACAAAAGAAAAAGAAGGAAGAGAATTGAGATACATAAAGCTGTATCTTCATTGCAATAAAAATGATTTTTACTCAGGTACAATATTCTAGCACTGTACCACATACAGTGGTAAATGAAGAGGCCTAGTCACTCTAATGTGATGTAAAATCTTAGGGGGAGCAAAGTGCTATATTTCCTTATTTTGATGTAGCTGGTTCACATCAACTTGAAGTAAGAGATATATGGTTGGCCTTGACTGGCTATACTGATATAAAAACTACCTGGGTCTTGTCTCCACTAGGACTGTACCTAGAGAAAGATGTCCTAATGTGCCTTTTATGATGTTAAAAAGTGAGGAATATTTTTTTTTTTAAATCTTTGTATTGAGGACAAAGCCTAATAACTGCAATGGTACTGGAAGCTGGCACAGTGCTAGGTTCAAGGACATTATTTTTCAAGTCTTTGTTTTCTTCATTTGTTAAACTGGGGCAACAACTCTTTTTTTTTTCTGTAGTATTGAATAATGGCCTGTTCTGCTATCCCAGAAATAAAAGTAAGTGAAGATAGTCTTTGTGTTGATGTGCTGCCTCTGTTGTTTATGATAGAAACTATTTTGTTTTTAGAAGGCAAGTGTTCTAAGAAAAGCTTTTATAATAGGTTCAGAAATATGAAAGCCATTTCAGGACGAGGACAACTCTATCCTTTATTTTGTTAGTCGTTGAAAGGGCTTTTTAAATGTTAACAGCTATGACTGCCTTCCCTCAACTCATGCTCTCTTCTCAGCAATCCTTCTGTTGACATGTCTTTGTTTGCTCTTAGCTTGTCTCTTATTCTTCCCAACTCCTTAAAACGAAACTTAGCAAGAGGTAGGAATTGAACTTTTGGAAGACATCAAGTCACTAAAACACACACAATAAGTACAATACATAAGTCAGATTTCAAGAAAAAATTTCTTTCCCCACCTCCAGTGATATACAGAATATTTTCCACTTTACTCTGTGGCAACCTCTATATATTGCAGTGACAACTACTAAGCAAAGCGGGCCAGAAAACAGAAGCCTTTTCAGCTTAAAATACGCTGAAAGAAATGTAACAGTTTTAAAATTCTAGGGTAATGTCCTGTTTCCAATTCAAAAAGAAATAAAGCTTTCTGCCTAAAACATATTTAATTTAAACTGTGCACTTAAAGTAGTTGTATGTGCACATGCATACTTTTCTTATTTCAAGCTAAAAAAAAAAATCAATAGTTGTCTTGTTAAACTTCTCTACAGATAAATACTGGCAACATTCCCTGTCTTGTGGTGACAGATACTTTAGTTCATTAGTAACAATCAAAAATTCTACAGCACTGGAGTTTTATCCTATTTTATATGACAATGTCAATTAACATATTCTAAATTACAGCAGTTCAATTACACTATAGTTAATATTTAGCACTTACACGATGCTTTGAACACACACTGTGCAACCCTTAATTACTTCTTAACACTGACATGTAGGTACATTATCCTAATTTCACAGATAAAGCAGAAAGGTGAGATAACTTGCCAAAGGCCACTTAGTCTTGCGTGGATCCAGAACTATAACAGGGGAATATTCAACTCTGAAGCCATGCCTTCCAAGCCAGGGTTGTCCAATATTTTGGTCAACATGTAATAGTTTTATTACTGTAGCTTAGTCCACTACCATACAGCAAAGACATCTTTATCATATCATACAATGAAAAAATTATTTTGGCTGACAGACCTAGTTCTACTTTAATCAACCCTACCTCTACACAGAGAGCTAAAAAAAAAAATCATAAAAAAAATTGAAGATCTATATCAAATTCTTCAAGCATGAAACTGCTTCTGCAAGATCTAGTTAAGCCTTAGCTTTGCAAACATAGCTTTCCTAACCTGTTGTCTGCCTGGAAGTTTTTATAATACAGATTGCAGAGGTTCAAAACTCGGAATTGGACTGGGATGGAAAATCCCTTTAAGGTAGTTTTTCTGGTGTTTTCTGTAATACAGCTGGTGTTCACCTACTCTCCACCTCATGGGATGGTTCCCATCCACAGACCAGAGCTCACTACAGAAGTAGAAATCTACAGAAGATCTAAGACAGGGTATAATTGTACATGACATTAAATAATTTTGTTACCCCATTTGTCATTTTACCTCATCTCACTCTCACCTCACTCTCTATTCATTTTCAACAAGAAATACTTTCTCAACCTTCCTCCCTATTGTGCTTTAGATATAATGACTGACAGTCATATAATTGAGGTCTGATTTCTGTGCCGTAACTAGTTTCCGCTTCATGAAAAAATCTCAATCCCTGTGAACTGAGTGTTAATTTCAGAATAGTCTCTTCAAAGTGGCTGTGCCAAAGATATGTGGAAAACTCACACAAATATTGCCCAGGATCCTTACCTACTCTTTTGTTTGTGTTCTAAAACAGTGCTACAGGTAAGAGAAGACAGGTTTCTTCTCAGGAACCCAGTCTTGTTTTCCCATAAATATTTGTCAGTTCAAAAGAATATAGCAAATATGACATTGAATCCTAGCACGACAGGATTTTCAGAACTCCTTTCTTATAACTTACTAGTGTTAGTAGAATAATATAAAGCTTGTAAGCTGCACATCCTCAGAACTATCTGCAATATCTCCATAAAGCTAAGTGATACCTTTACATAACCAGTCTGCTACTGAGAGAATCCACATTGTTCTTAGCAGTGAGATCACTCCACTTTTGTTACCCTATAAGTAGTCAGATGCCATTTAATGCTAGGGAAGTATTTGTTTATTAAAGTACCTCTTGCCTGCAAAACCAGAGAATTTTTATCCCAAGTGAGCAATAAACTAAGGGGGGGGGGGGGGGAAGTAAAAGCCTCTCACTAAAATATCAGCACATTGTTATTCAAAATGTAAACAAAAGTAAAATTACTAAAGCATTAGTCAGACATATAAACACTTTCAGGACACTTCAGTTGTCCTGAAAAATATTTTTATTTAACAGTAAGCTACAACTAAGTCCCAGTAATAATAGTTGATTTTAACAGTCTCATTTTCTTGCACATTTTTTTTTTCCAAAGGCAATTTGTCCCATAAGGGAACCAGAGCCACAAAGCTAAAATTTCACAGTTGTTTTTCTAAAGCAACAGGTCTTTAGGCATAGTAGTACAGAAACTGTAACAAAAGCTTCAGCTAAAAAAACATGAAAGGTACCATTTTACTGGTATTAGACTAATACAACTCCTATTAACAGACTAAAAATTCTGCTAGATACTACTCAAAAAAGACTGAGTTTTTTTATTTATAAAGTGACATTCTTTTTAAATATTTTTTGCATTTTTACTCCCTTTCTGTTAGAAATCAGTTTTGAAATACTGACATTTAAATTCATCCACTGTTACAGTAATTATATCATAACCTATACATTTAAATACATTAAAATGAGGTTGCAGCTGTAAATATAACATTGTCGTATTAATGATCCCTTCTGCTCTTTAACACTGTCAATCAATAACTACAGAATTTGTGGAAAGCAGGTGTAACAGCTGTGCCTTTCTATTTGATTTTGCACACTGAAGAAGTACAATATGTGTGAACATGAATTCAAACATTATCCCTGGACTGTTGTGTACAAATAGTAATTAAAAAGAATACTCTACATACATCTTTAGCTTTGAATCTACCTAGCCAGAAGTGGAAGGGCTATATCAGCACATCTATGCATTATTAGATCTCCTAGACTTTTGTGCCTCCACTTCTAGAATATTTTATCAACTCTTTTTTCATTGCATTTCAGTACTACAGAAGAACAATGGGTGACATCTGAGTATCAAGGTTCAGGGAAACTGTTAAAATGTATCAGTGACTGAAGAACTTTATTCCCATACTCACAGAAAACATTGTAATGACATTATTAGCTCTGTAAGGAGGAAATGCATGAAGAATAACTTAACCAGGAACAGTTCATCCCCAAGCACAAAGATTCCCCTCAAAGACAGCTCAGAGCAGAAAACTAACTGTAGGAGCCCTATAGGAGTTTTTCACTCACTACAGGGAGAACATAGGAAAACTACATTCAGAAAACTGAAGTAGCAACTGCAGGGTCTTCCACAAACTGAAAGCTGGACCCTGCTCTGAGTAGTAGTCAGATCACCTCAGCTGGAAGTGAGTTAATGGAACCAGACTCACCACCACCCCCAATCCCAAGCTGCTTCAGCAGAAAGACAAGTCACTTGCAAGGAACTGAAGAACCTTCCCTTACGAGATGTGTTGTCCACCAGCATTTTTACCCTGTGTGTAGACCTATGTGTTATGTGACCTATATGCTACATTTTCGATGTTATGTGTCCCCCTGATCACTCTCTACAGAGTGTGGTCTGCCTTGCAGAAGACTGTACCTGGCATTAGAAGGCATAGGCCACCTTGTCTTTCCTTCCTTCTAACTTTCAACATCCAAAAATTTCCTTGATGGAACACAGAGCTGGACAGGTGGGTGGAGAAACTTACTGGCTCAAATCCAAAATGCTTAACAGCTGCAGTGACAAAACAAATAAAAACGATAATAAAAACTTGTGAAAAGAAGAAACTAAACCAAACCAATGACTAAAGATAAGTAGATGCAAAGAAATACAGCTTAGGTCACTGCAAGTTAAAAGGCAGTTCACACGCAGTCAACAGGTTCACAAAGGGAAAGCCTGATTGAGTTCAATTCATTTGATATCCTTCTATGATAAGGTCACTCATTTAGTGAAGGGAAGGCAGTGGCTGCTGTTTTTCTGGATTTTAGTATGGCTTTTGATACTGTTATTCACAGAATCCTTCTGGACAAGTTGTCCCACTGTGGGATGAGCAGGTTCCCAGTGTGCTGGGTGAAGAGCTGGCTGAAGGGCAGAGCTCAAAGGGTTGCAGGTGATAGATGCCCCAAGCCTGTCACTGTTTAAGAGGCATCTGGATGATGTCCTTAATGACATG
>NW_009952881.1:1199961-1202589 GCF_000747805.2 Chaetura pelagica | reverse complement strand
TGTCAATCAATAACTACAGAATTTGTGGAAAGCAGGTGTAACAGCTGTGCCTTTCTATTTGATTTTGCACACTGAAGAAGTACAATATGTGTGAACATGAATTCAAACATTATCCCTGGACTGTTGTGTACAAATAGTAATTAAAAAGAATACTCTACATACATCTTTAGCTTTGAATCTACCTAGCCAGAAGTGGAAGGGCTATATCAGCACATCTATGCATTATTAGATCTCCTAGACTTTTGTGCCTCCACTTCTAGAATATTTTATCAACTCTTTTTTCATTGCATTTCAGTACTACAGAAGAACAATGGGTGACATCTGAGTATCAAGGTTCAGGGAAACTGTTAAAATGTATCAGTGACTGAAGAACTTTATTCCCATACTCACAGAAAACATTGTAATGACATTATTAGCTCTGTAAGGAGGAAATGCATGAAGAATAACTTAACCAGGAACAGTTCATCCCCAAGCACAAAGATTCCCCTCAAAGACAGCTCAGAGCAGAAAACTAACTGTAGGAGCCCTATAGGAGTTTTTCACTCACTACAGGGAGAACATAGGAAAACTACATTCAGAAAACTGAAGTAGCCACTGCAGGGTCTTCCACAAACTGAAAGCTGGACCCTGCTCTGAGTAGTAGTCAGATCACCTCAGCTGGAAGTGAGTTAATGGAACCAGACTCACCACCACCCCCAATCCCAAGCTGCTTCAGCAGAAAGACAAGTCACTTGCAAGGAACTGAAGAACCTTCCCTTACGAGATGTGTTGTCCACCAGCATTTTTACCCTGTGTGTAGACCTATGTGTTATGTGACCTATATGCTACATTTTCGATGTTATGTGTCCCCCTGATCACTCTCTGCAGAGTGTGGTCTGCCTTGCAGAAGACTGTACCTGGCATTAGAAGGCATAGGCCACCTTGTCTTTCCTTCCTTCTAACTTTCAACATCCAAAACTTTCCTTGATGGAACACAGAGCTGGACAGGTGGGTGGAGAAACTTACTGGCTCAAATCCAAAATGCTTAACAGCTGCAGTGACAAAACAAATAAAAACAATAATAAAAACTTGTGAAAAGAAGAAACTAAACCAAACCAATGACTAAAGAAAAGTAGATGCAAAGAAATACAGCTTAGGTCACTGCAAGTTAAAAGGCAGTTCACACGCAGTCAACAGGTTCACAAAGGGAAAGCCTGATTGAGTTCAATTCATTTGATATCCTTCTATGATAAGGTCACCCATTTAGTGAAGGGA
The DNA here is from genome assembly GCF_000747805.2 of Chaetura pelagica. NCBI lineage: Eukaryota > Metazoa > Chordata > Aves > Apodiformes > Apodidae > Chaetura > Chaetura pelagica. Next base: position 1,201,335 of record NW_009952881.1, on the reverse strand, counting down.
AGGCAGTGGCTGCTGTTTTTCTGGATTTTAGTATGGCTTTTGATACTGTTATTCACAGAATCCTTCTGGACAAGTTGTCCCACTGTGGGATGAGCAGGTTCACAGTGTGCTGGGTGAAGAGCTGGCTGAAGGGCAGAGCTCAAAGGGTTGCAGGTGATAGATGCCCCAAGCCTGTCACTGTTTAAGAGGCATCTGGATGATGTCCTTAATGACATGTTTAACTTTTGGTCAGCCCTGAATTGGTCAGGTAGTTGGATTACATGACCATTGCAGGTCCCCTCCAATTGAAATAGCCTATTCTATTCTATTCTGATTCAAGCCAATTACTTAGCAGAAGTGAAGACTTGGAGCATATTCTAACCACCTATACTGCAAAGAATGCAAGAAGATTGAGAGAAGAAGTAAATGTAATTTATGGGTACTGCTAGAGGATGGAAGTTCATAGCTAAAGTGACTCCCCTTATGCATCCAGACAACATGAATGTATGGACTGACAAGCACTCAAAAAAGATCTAATTAAGACACTAGGTTTTTGACTAAAGAAAATTGCAATTATTTTTTTTTTTAATCAGCTGTTAAGGAGGTTTCAATAAGATTACACACACATCCTGCTCATACCTGTTTCCACCTGAAGCAGTTTTCCTCATTTTAATTTCAACAGTGCTTAAGCAAGTTTAACCTTAAACTAGCCAGGTTTAAGGTGAATATGACTTGGCATACCCTGTTTGCACATTTCAGCACATGCACCTTAATCTCCTGCAATTAGTTGGACTGCTACAACTTCATCATGGGGACAAAGTCACTACTTAATTGAGGAATTAAAACAGAAGATATTTTAACAGAATTGTTCTGAATGGAAAAGCCCTTTAAGATCATCAATGATGATCTTAAAGGTCCAACCATGAACCTAAGACTACCAAGTCCAGTGCTAAACCATACTCCTAAGCAGCACACCTACATGTCTTTTAAACACCTCCAGGGATGGTGATTCATCTGTCTCCCTGGTCAGCCCATTCCAACTCTGTCAGTCAAAAAGTTTCTTCATATATCCAAGCTAAACATCCCTTGGCACAACTTGGGACCATTTTCTCCTGTACTGGTGCTTGCTACTAGAGACCAACCACTACAACCTCTTTTCAGATAAGCTACAGGTGAGAATTTAAGGTGAGAAGACCTAAAGATCTGACTATGCACATTCACATCCAATAAATCTGAGCAAAGTCTCCAGAATACTAACACTGAACGGCAACTCGTTCAAATCAAGCTAATTCTGAAGCAGAGAGGCGAGCAAATACTAACTCGGGGGCAGGAATCAAACTTTTACTTCGTACAGGGTGTGTATGCGGAGGAAACGGGCGCGCAGGAGGGACAGCG
>NW_009952881.1:1173451-1198850 GCF_000747805.2 Chaetura pelagica | reverse complement strand
GTCAGCGTGTGCTCCCTCAGGGCTCCAGCAGCTGGGAGGCGGCGGACCTGGGCAACGAGGAGCGGAAGCAGAAGTTCCTGCGGCTGATGGGCGCTGGGAAGGTGAGGCCGCCCCGCTTTCCCCCTCACCCCGCGGGCACCCGAGAGGGAGGAATCCCGACCCCCACCCGCACGGCCGGCTAGGCGGGGCTTTTTTTTTCCCCGATGCAATTAAACTCCCCAAAAGGAGGCTTGGCCCAGATTGAGTGGTCTCAGAGGAAAAACGACAACACTCAACGGCAATTGCGCTTTGGGACTCTCCTTTAAGGAGGATTTGGGTTTCCCAGCCGCAGCTATTATAGCAGCAGCGGTGTAACACAAAACATGGGCCTGAAATTGTCAAGTCTCTGCTCTGGATCTTCCTCCCCAGCCCTTTGTGTTTGGGCACCAGCTAATAAAAATATCTGTGGATATATCTGATGGAGCCCGTGCTAAAAACTAACAAACCTATGCATTAGGTCAGTAAAATTCTCATTGGGAAAAAAGATAAAAAACCATGGTAACTGGTAGATGAAAATAGCAAAATAATAAACCTAATTCAATAATCCAATATTTCTACTAAGCTTTTTGCAAAAAAATGCTGCGACACTAGTAAAATGTGCTTTTTCCGTGTACAAAATGTGGTTTTAGAATTGCAATTCTACTTGCCTGCAAGAAAAATAATTTCATTTGTACTAGCTTGTTTTGCTTGAATACTGTATTTTTGTAAGCTAAAATATTTTATGGTATTAAAAAAGTGTAAGTTAATATTCCTAATGGGTAGGAATACAATACCCTATTAAAACATCCCACTACCACTAATCCTGCCCTCTATTTGGATACTTCATGCTCCTTGCTGTGTAATGCCAGTTCTCACCTATAGGGATATATTTGCTAATGAGCAATGACTGAGCCAGTATATTAATGGAACACTCTGGAAGTCTTAACCTCATAGGGTGACCAGTCTAAAAGTGGGATCATCAAAAGATGCACAGACTGAACTATTGCATAGTGCCAGAGAAAGAGACCCAAAGGGCAAATTGTCAGAACTTAAATTCACATCTAGTCCAGGATTGTGTGGTGTAGTTTTCATATCAGGTGATCACTGTTCTGCTCATTTATCTGATGCACTAGCATGGCTTGGTCTTCCTCTTTGGAGTGGCAAGAAACTGAATGAAATAGAGCCAGCTTTGGGGTGTGGGAAAAATAAAGAGTATGGAGTTGTTTGGGTTTCTTTTTCAGAAAATTCAACAAAGTGAAGATGAAACAAGTTCAATCAAGAGGCAGAAGGTGTTAGCTAGTAAAACTTCAGAGTTGGTTGTCATGGTTTGACAGCAAACTTTTTCCATTCGAGATGTCCAGAATGTTGGCAGAGCTGTCAGTGCACCCTAAAGCTCCAAAACAAACTGCCTTTTCTTTTAGAAAGAACATACTGGCCGCCTTGTTATCGGAGACCACAGATCAACCTCTCACTTCAGGACAGGTCAGTTTATCCAACAGCTGATACAAAGTTGGAAATGGAACACTTACTTAGAAACATCCCAGTACTTCGACCTTTTTAGGTGTTGCAGGGAGGAATTCAGGTTTTGTGGCTGAAGACAGGTCAGGCTGTGGAGTTGCAGGAAGTTCCCGATTTCTCTTGTTATATTGCTGGCAAAGAGTTTCTCTGACCACTTACTTGCCTTCTGAAGTCCAGGTTCAGTAAAATCCTAGATGGTCATTTTAACTTGTGTACAAATGTGCTGGAATTCAGGGTCTGTAGGTTCTCACTCTTATTCTGCTGTCAAAATAAGAAAGTGACATTTTATTGCTGTTGGTACCTAGCAGTGTTATACTTCTTCCTTGCTACCAGGTACAAATATCTAAGCCTCAAAATCATTGTGCATGAAAAAGAATAGGGTTAATTTCTCCCCACACCTGATTATCCATTGAACAGGAAGATCTGTGCCATAAAGCAGTGAGCTGAAAGCTGAAAAGATCTGCAGAGTCGTCATGGCAATCAGCAATAATTAGATGTCATGTGACATATGACCATGGTAACTTCTTATCAGGTGTGATCAGGTAGTAAGTCAAAGTACATAGAAATGAAACTGGGCTTGACTGTGTGAGAGAAGATTTGATAAAGCTGTATGGAAGAGCAGCTGTCAGAGTCCCAGAAATCTTATTTTCCTGGTGTGTTCCACTAGTTACTTTTCAGTTGATGAAAAATTATCTATGGACCAAAACACCCAAAGAAGGCTGAGGATTGGTTCTAGCTTGCAGAGTGACTGAGAATCACCTCCTTATATCTGAATTTCCTTGAGGTGGTGCTTTCCCTAAGGAGTTGTAAAGAATGAATGCTGCTTTGTTATTAGCAAAAAATCAAGGTGGTGTTTTTTCACTAAAAATCAGAACAGCTTTTTTCTTAATACTTGACTTCCATCTCCAAGATACAGTTGTTGTCCTTTTATGATAACATACAGCTCTAACTTCCAAATGACAAAACATTTAATTTGCAATGCAAGCATTTAATTTTACAGAGATATTAATTCAAAACAAGAGTATTATAGGCCTGTATTAGTTTTTCTGCTAATTCCTAAAGACGGGAAAACGTAGAGCTGTAGTAACTGCTCCTGCTAATGCAGGATGCATCAGATAGTTTCAGATACAGCTCTATAAAAGAGTGGTAGTATTGTCCTGACATCTGCTACTATACATTCAACTCTGTGATCACGTGTTCTGTAGGAAAGGTCAGAAACCGCAGCCTTGCTGAGGCACATTGCAGTATGGGCAGGAGGCACAGGGGAGCCACAGTGGTTACACTCACCTTGTTTGGTAGAACATGGGCCACACATAGCACAGCTGCTTGAATGCATCATATCTTGGGAACTTACCAACCCACCTTTTTAGCAAAGCACCTTTGCTTGCACGCTTGATGCAATGGCTTGTAAATCAGATGGTTTGTATGCAACAAAACACAATTCAGTAGCTGAAGATAGCTGAAGGGACGCTTTTTAACATATGTAGTGATAAATTTGAAAATGTGGCTTTGTGTAATTTGATGTCTTTGTTAATTTGAATGAACCATAACCAAAGTACACTGGACAATGCAGGGGAAGAAGACAAAAAAATGAATGAAGAACTGGAGTCTCAGTACCAACAGAGCATGGATAGCACGATGTCTGGACGAAACCGGCGCCATTGTGGACTTGGTTTCAGTGAGGTAGTAAGTTGTTTATTTCCATAATAATTAGGCTTTCTTCACTAATATGAGATTATTTATCGTTTACAAATCCAATCACCACAACTAGTGGCAAACTGCCACAGTTTGGGTTACTGCAGGCACTTGACCTCTACTTGTATACACTGTGGTGGCCATTTTATGCCTGGAAATGATGGATGCTTTTCACTGTTCTGAAAAGTGATATGGCATGCATAATGTGCAGTAGTAGTCTAGATTGATTTGGACAGAAAGTGACAAATACATTAAATCAAAGTATTGCCAAGGAATACCTAAGAAGGCAGAATAACCATCTGCATTGTCACTGGGAGCTAGTAATCTTAGCTTCTTGTTGGAGCAATGCATGTACCTCTCTGTGGTCCTGAAAAGTAAGCAGCTAGAGAAGGGTCAAAGAAGAGAAACTAGCTGTATAGTCCTCCCATGAACTGACACTGATCTTGTACTTGCAAGGAATTCCATAGGAATAAACAGGAAGAGAAGTCTGAGAAAACCAAACAGAATTATTAGGAGTATGTCTTTATCTGCCAATTGAAAGGTGCAATAATTATGGTTTTTGGTAGCTATTATCACCAATTACTGCATAAAAACATCTCATGTTTCCAGAGCGGGTAAAACAACCTCTGCAGTACTAGGAATTCTTAGTATTGCAGACAGTGAGGCTTTGCTCTTTAGGAGCATGAACAAAATACCATTTTGGGATTGTTCTTGTTACCAGTATCATTGGATTACTTCAGCATTCCTTATGCTGTGGGTTGCTAAACTTATTTTCAAAGATTAGTCATCAATATAAGTTCTTGATGGTCTAGCTATTAGTTTCATTATGGTTTACTTCATGACAAATATTCAAGTGTCATTATGTGCTGTGTACACCAAAGTAAGGAATTACTAACCTGATGTGATTGGAAAATTTTCAGGCTCATGAAATGGTGTCTTTAGGATTTCTGCTGTAATTAAATAAGAATATGGCTGAAGAAACCATGGAAGTCACAGCTGGTACAATTAACCACTTCAGTGAAGTTGCTTTCTGTCTAGTAATTTGTATATTAAAGACTCACATTAAGCAACATAAACCATTTTGGGACTAAAATGAAAGGAGCCATTAAAAACACATCCTCGCTGGGAAATTTTAACAGCTACAGGAGATAATAGTTTATCTGTCTCATAATCTGAACTTCTAGTTTCAGGAAAGTGAAGAACAGGACGAGGCGGCTGGACACTCCTCTGATGAGAGTTCAGAGGACTCCGAAAGTGGCTCTGAGTCAGAGCAAGATGAGTCTGCAGAGGAGCTACAGGCTGCTGAAAAACATGAGGAAGCTGAGGTTGCAGAAAACAAAAAAGAAGCAAAAAGCAACTATAAAATGATGTTTGTTAAAGCCAGTGGTTCATAACTGCAGATGTAACAGCTTTGTATTTACAGTACAGTAAGCCTTATTGTTACAGTGCAAAGTGGAAGACTGCTACAGCACAAATCTTTGTATTATGATTTTAAAAAGACCCCCTTAGATGACATGAAGTAGTATTTGCTTTCAGTTGCCATGGATAACATTTTTATGGGCGCAGTGATATTACTGGTTTTTTTGTAAAGTGTATAAAATTCTGGATGGAGAAATAAATTTTTTGTTCTTGCCCAATCTCTACAATGTTATCTAAACTATCCTCCTCCCTCCTCCCTTCTGCCAGGTAAGGAAACTTCATGTTAGTGGTTTCTTTAGTTAGTACCCCCGTCTTGAATTTTTAACTATTAAGATTACATGTGACTTAGTGGATGTTGCATTAGTTGTAAAATGCCATTATCAGCACTATTCTGTGATGTACTAGAGCTTTAAACAATGATTTTGTCTATAGATGCTAGTGTTGACAGGGCTAAGAGGAGAAATCACTCACTTTTATTACTATTAATAACTGCATCCATTTGAAGTCCTACAGCAGTTGCAGGGGAGAAGATGTTTTAGAAACACATGCTAGAACAGAAGGCTCTAATTGCTCCTTTGGCTTGATACTGAGGCAGATAAGCTGTAGCTCTTCGTACCTTTCAGCAGAAAAGAGTGATTTTTGAATTATTGGCTCCTGGTTATAGCATTGAGCTGTTATTAAAAATAACACCTGAAGAAACCAGTTTAGTTTGAAAGAGAATATATACTTTGATAATGAAAAGGATATACAAAACATTTAGCTTTTTAAATATAAAATACAGAGTTAAGTAATCAAGCCCTTCCTTTTCTCCCCGTACACGCATCACTTGGAGGTCTAAGGCAATTAGCACAAAAAGGTGGTACCTCTCAAGTCAAGTCGATAGCTTAAAGAGGCAGGAGTTCCCATCACTCCTTCCAGCAAGAATTAAGCACATCCATTCCTTTGCAAATTTATTATATTCAAAGTAATTAATAAAATATAAGAACTTTTTAGACTTTTTTTCCTCTTAGTACATCAGACAAATCACCTGCCTGTCCTTGCTGAGAGAACAGAACATCTAATCTGTACCTCTGGTACAGCCTCGGTCTGCCACAACCGTGTTGCAGGAACCCCTGTGGATGCTTGTGGAGAATCTCCCATTCCTGTGTACAGTTTATGATGCGCAGACAACAGTTGGCTGACATGAAAGCAGCAATATGTACTGTCAGTGTATAGATCTACTGAACGTAAACAATGCAGCATCAGTTATTGGGGAGGACTTGGAATAAGTTACGTTATGGAAAAAAATAAAAGTAATATGATTGTAAATAAAATCTGAGTGTAGATTTTGATTAATCTGTTTTACTGTATTTACATTTAATACAAAATTTCTCAGTCATTCAGCTTTAAGAACAACGTTCAGCCACTGATGGTCAGGGATTTGTACTTGATTTGAACGGATTTGTTTTCCCAGTACCTCAAGCTTCTCCTACACAGACAAAAATGAAAGTTGCTTGAACAAGGTGAAAGAAAAACCTCAGCATGACTTACAAAAACTGCTCTAGGAAGAGATAGGGGCCCTCCCCAAAAGATCAACTAATTAACTTTCTTAATAGATTGATACCAGCTTGTTCCTATTTAGATTCTAGCTACCCTTAAACCAGAATTTCACTGGTAAATTCTTTTAGATGTTGCTGCTGGCTCTTTATTGGCTTGAGTGCAAGTACAAAATTAAGGTGTAGACTGCAAAATGCTGCATCTAGACTGACCACTCTGCCTTCCCTGACCCAGCAGTGAACCTAGTTCTGCTCTCACCACCTTTTATTCTGCAGCTGTTCAGCATCCTCACAGATCTCTGGACTTGCCCATCAGCACAAAGCTCAGCTGAGACTCAGTTTCAGAAGGTGATGGATTCCCTTGCTGTAGACCCACCCTGCCAGGCAGAGGGCTCTGCTGCTTTCCCTCTAGCCTCAAAGGAAGGTCATGGTAAAAGCCTTGCCTGAAGGCTTTTCTACACAGTGCAACCAAGGTGAAAAGACCCAGGAGCTGCAGATCCAGCTGTCAGGCCCTGTATGGCTCTCTGCAGACAGACCAGCCTGCCCCAACAAACACCGTCAGGGGCCTCTTCCAGTCAGCTCTGCCCCAAATCGAACACAGGAAGAGTTCTACACAATCACTGACACCTGTTTCTGTGTAACATTTAGAAACATACTAAGAACTTGCAGAGTCGTCTATGAAGCAGCCTAAGAAGCTTCTCTGTATATACTGAGAAAGGCTGATTTAGTTCACTGTAGATTTTAGCAGCATTGGATCAGTGGTAGTGGCACAGACAGTAGCAGAATAGTTCGCCTCTCATACTGGAGAGAGAACAGAGGAAAAATCAGTTTTTCTGTCTTGGTTGGTTCCAGTCCTTTGCTTTTACAGGTTGGTATGCAAGGAGCTCCCAGAGATGACAGCAGACACTGAATCACAAAGAGGGCAACTGTATTTGTGTTTTCATAAAAAGATTTGGCAACTGAAATTCCTCAAAGAACAGCTTATTTCCATCTCAATAGAGAGGCAGAAGTCTGTCCCTACTGCTACCCCTCTTAGGAAACAACTGATGAAAGTTGAATCTGTCACAGAACTATTGCATCTGGTAAAAGGTCTCACCTGTTCCTAAACCACACTGAAAATTCACCTACACGAAGGTCAATCCAGGTGAAAATTCACCTACACGAAAGTCATGTGCAGGTGCTTTGCCAGCATTTGGCTTTGGGAGACTGAAAACACTTCCACAGCTCAAAAGCACCAGTGTGCCTGTCCCCTTGCATTTGCCCTGGAAGAGGGAGGGAACCCCTCTAGATGAGCACCATGACAGCCCTGCTGCCCCCAAGGTCTCAGTCACTAAAGAGGATACTTCTAAGCCCAGAAAAATGGGATCTGTTTTTTTTTCTCAACATCGCACAGGAATTCTTCCAGGCCAAGCAAACCAGATCTTAAGTTGCCCTGTAGCTTTATGCAACAGCTTCACAGTTTACCTTTCTTCACAAACAGGAAGCTGACAACTTGATTCCTGAAAGCACAATTTATAGGCCAGCTTCAAAGCTATAGGTCCTTCTAAGGCTCTGGTTGGGGAATTCACATCAAAGAAGATGTGCACATGGTGTTCTGATGCCAGAGAGGACGGTTGGTAGAAATCTCTGTGGATTTGCTACAGTCCCCAGAACATAGATTAAATTATGCACTGAAGCTGCCTCTGTAAACTGCAGGAGACAAAGAGAATAAGTGGCAGTGCAATATCTCATAATCAAAGCCTGGCACAGTTATTTGCATCAGACTCCTGGAAGCTGTTAGGGGATTAAGATAAGGGACATGTGTCAAGGTACCCTCACTGAAGGGGCAAAGCAGAAGTTGGTTTTGTTTGCTTTCAAGACTGCCACCTCAAGTGCACTTCTCCTGAGAAAAATATCTGAGCAGTACAGTGTCATGATGAATAGATAAAAGTTTCCTTCATTTTTGTACTGCATTAAAGAAAGAAAATACTTAGTATTTTAATCTCATTTGATTTGGTTTCAATGTACAGCTGCAGAATGAGATCACACTGACAGTTTGTGCTATTATTTATCCAAGTCCAGTACCGTTAATGGTGTCCATAGCTCAGGAAGATCTTGTTGAAAAAAAAAAAAAGAGCTAAGAATGAAAGGTAACATATGTCACAGGAGTGATTTTGTATCATGAGTCAAGTAATACAGGGGCTCATATAAAAAACAACTTCCCTCCTTTGAACTTTTTCACAACTGCCCACCCTCTACAGTGGTACAGCTCATAGTAACTAAATGTCCCCAGTCACTTAATCTCATTAGGGTTATACCTTGCATAAGCCATCAGCCAGAGGCCCAAAAAACCTCCAAACCCCTCCCATGTCTCAAGAGATGAGCCAGAAAACAATATTAATGCTTTTCTCAAGTCTGGCTCTAGAGATAAAACCAAGCCGGCCCGAATAAACTGACAACAGAACTGAGGGCAGAGACTACAACAGGCCATGCAACGCCATCTTGCGCAGGCACATCACAACTATGGAGAGAGATGCATTCACTTGGACCAGGCTCTGTACCAGAGAGGACCAACCTTTTCCACTGCTGGCTCTGGGACAAGCTGTTTCTACAGGGAAAGGGAGAGCTTCACTGATACTAACCATTCTTCAATGTAATTTGGTTTAAAGAACAGAGCACAGCAGCTGCCAACAGAAAAGATAATTGTCACAAAACCAAAACACTACTTCAGAGTCATGAGTGATTCTTCTCCTTCACCCACTGCCACCATCAACACTCCACTCTCCTTTATCCCATTAACAAAGTATTTTTTCTACAAGGACACAGGACTAACGTTCTCACTTGCCAGCTGTTTCTTCTTCTTACCTCATCCTCTGCAGTTCAGACCAAGTCCCTTCACTACAGCATTTTACTTCTGTCTGCCTCCACATACTCCAACTACTTCATTCTTTTTACTACTTCTCACTTCAAACCTCCAGGCTGTTCACCACTCCCACCTTCAACCTCTTTCTTAGTCTTGTTTGCAGATACATCTCCACCATTATTTCCTACAAACTCACTACTCACCTTCCTTTTCTCTTCCTTCCTTTAGCACTTTCTTCTGCTATAGCTCCTGGTAAAAGGCTTCTTGTAGCTGACAAGAAGAAAACAGCATTGTTCTAAAAATGCTGTTAATTCTGCTGGTGTTTTCTTTGGAGGCTGTTTTACACACCCTCTGTAAGGCAACCAGGAGCACTGCCAAGTAAAAAAAAGTAAACAGTGCACAAATGTGCACATATGCAATACTTTCTGGTTTTATTTATGTTTACAATTAGCATTCAAAGTTATTCTGACATCTCCCAGTAATTTCATGGTAGGCTTTATAATTTTATCTTCCTCTTAGGTCTACCTGTAGTTTAACATTCAAAGTATGGTTGTGGCACAGAATACCTCAACTGACTTGTATTAAAAATGCTCTTTAAAATTCCAAAGCTTTGAACTAAAGAAATATCTCTGTAAGTTTTCATGGAAAGTTCATCTTGGTTGGTTCAATTCAGCTACAGTTAGATGCACCTTTTCAAATAATGGAAAAAAAATGTAAAGGGGTCAGACCCAATCAATACAGTTGTTCAAACAGAATTTCAGGCACTGTGATGTGTGTATTTTTTGTGCTCTTTCTTTGTACTGCTCCACTATGAAGAAAGGTTGCTTTTGCTAGCAGAGCAATAAAAGTCTTAGCCTTTGGAATACAGCCTAATAACCAATGAGAATGTTTCATAGGTGTGGAAAATATAGCAATTTTTCATGCTCCTCTTGTGCATGGCTTTGTTCTTTCTGTAACTACGTGACATAGACACACACACCTGCGGCACAAGCAAACACTTTAAAATACCCAAACAGACAAAAATCAGAGGGATAGCATCAGATCATGCCTTCCATATCTTCTAAGTTTTGACACTAAGTGAATCTGGTCTTTCCTTCATATAATCCAGAAGTTAATTGCTAAGACAGATGGAAAATATGTGGGTTTACAGAGGGGAACAGACACTGATATAAAATACATAGACATATATTTGAAGATCTGGAAACCACATCAGTAAATGGTACCTGTGGAGAAAGTACCAGTGTCAACAATACCAGGACACGCTGGGAATGCTCTGCTTTGATAAAACACCAGCTCCTCCCTCTGAAGGCTACAGGGTACCTGAGATCACCTCTCTGGACATTTCACACATTTTTTGAAATAGCAGCACACAAGTTTCAGTAGCTTTTAGCTCCACACATAAGCAACTTTCCAGAATAGAATCCCTTTACACAGTTGCTTCCTGAAAAGCCTTTTTATCCAGGGGTTTTTCCCAACAGTTGAGATGGCTCTAACTACTGCTACTGTCCAGTCCTTCAAAATAAAGAGAAGCAACAGCTCCATAGCTCTACAGGATTTCCTACCAGCCCAGTAATACCTACACACTTCAAATTACAGCAGTGAAAAAAAAGGGGATGAGGGGGAGTGTGTTATGCAAGTTCATCAAGGTGAAAGCAGTGCTACTTAGAAGTATCAGACTCTAGTTTTATAAATTCAGCTGTGCAATATAATTTTAATAATTTCACTTGAAGAAACTGAAAGCAGGTATAAGGGAAGGCAGTCTGCATACTTTTTGCTTGGTATAACATTAACAAAAATTAGGGACCAGTGCCTTCAAAAGAACAACTGATATTGCTTGCTACTGAGTTTCTGTTTCTTTAATTATAATTAGTCCCATTTAAGCTGCTGACTAGGCAGAGGGGAAAAAAAAAAAAGCCACTTTCTGGCCACAATTGTATTGATCTGCAAGTAGACATACCTTTTTTCTAGTCTTTAATATTAGAGAGTAGTATGTAACTCTTACAAAACAGCATTTTGATTAAAAGAAACAGAACCAAAAAAGGAAATGGACCCAAACTAAACATTAGAGATACATAAAAATTAGCCCTAATTATTTATTTAAAAATTACACCCATGCCTGGTCACCAGAGAACAGCATTTCACATAATATTCAATTAAATGTTTTGGAAGAAATACTACCTGGATAATCTTTTCCCAAATACAAGACTAACTAAGGGCACAACCCAAAACCTGTTGAAATACTAGTTTTGCTAAAAGCATTAATAGCATAACTATTCAAGGCAAAGTCCTTCTCTTTCATGCAAGCTCAAAACGAGCAGATTTTGTGTGTGTGATCAAACGAAAGAAAATTATCATCTCCCACAACCAGCAGAGCCAAAGGGTCTGCACCTTTCTCCTTCATCGCTTGGGCAGCAGGCAGAACTTGAAGTCCATGGCTGCTGCAGTTCGGGATCTCAGGAGCAGTGCTCTTCACCGACCAATGATGGTCACATACCCTTCCCTCCTGCGTAACAAAGGTTCTGGAGAAATAATGCAGTTTCTCTGAACCACAAAACGTGGTCAAAGGCTCCTTTGTGTGTCTGAGAAAGAGGACAAAGATGTCATAAGCAGCTCAGCTCTGAAACCTACTGCATGCATCTGAAAGTCGAGTGCTCACACGCTCAAATACTCGCTCTGAAGCTCACAGTTGATGCTATGCCACAGAAATACTTGTGACTGCTTCTTTACATTCTGTGCTAGAGATGAAGCTCCAGAAGAACTGAACACTTCCAGTGGCCTCCATCAAACTGATGTGGTTTGAGGGAGCGCTCATGGTTGGTTAGTTGCTGCTGAAACCTGCTGTGCTACTTGCCCACTCTGGTCAATACCCTTTGACACCCTGTGATGTGGTACCGTGCCAGGCCTCCAGGTGCCATCTGCCTGGTTTGGTTCTGAAGGTACTTCTGATACTTCATTTCACCCGAAACTAAAAGGCTAAAAACATGTCAGACAAACACATGCATCTAGGAGATAGAAAGGACAGAAACGACAGTCATTGTGCTTAGGGGACAACCCTGAAAAATCTTCCTACTCAAAAATATAGATTTAATAAAAAGCTAAGAAACACTTCTTAAGAAAAATGAAGCTTTAGTGTAGGGCAAACCTGATCCAAATCCCAGTGAACTAAGTGCAAAACTGGGGAACTTTAATGGGATTTGAAACAAAGAAGAGGAAAACGTGGTAACAGCAGAAACAGCTCTGGATTTTCAACAATATGAATGCTGACAAGAGAGGAGACAAGACAGAGGCAATAGGAGGCAGGTTAATATTTTAATCTGTACATATACCATTTTCCAAACTGTTACATCTCATTTAAATTAATGTTTTCTTGCAAAATATTCATTTATGTTTTCAAAACTTTTTATAAAGGCAAAAATAAATCATTATTTTGGCAAAACGTCTTGAAATTCATACTGGCAGTATTGAGGTAAAATAGATTGCATTAGCTAAATATATACTTTAAAGAACATTTCAGAGTATAGTGTTAATATATGATTTGTCCTAAAGTCTGAAACTTGAAGGTTAATCAATTTCAAGGGGTTTGTTGCTATTTCTTGAATGCAGAAAATAAACAAGTTAGTGGTTTCACAAAATACTGCAGAAGCATTTCTCAGCCATTTCTCATCCAGAGCTGAACTCAACTAATTACATAATATTGGAAAATTTGTGCAGTCTTGCACTGAATGCATACACAGGTTTTTTCAAGTAAAGTAGATGCAGCAATTAATTTCATTTCACTTTCTTCTTATGTAACTATCTCACCCCTTGCCCTATACGTAAGTAAAACACTGAATTTCAAAGTTTGGCAAAGTTAAGCATCAGGTGAACAAAATTAGCAGGTGTCACATTATATTAGCTTTGCTGTTTCCAGGATAAATACTAATCAATACATCACATTGTAATGTTTATTGAAAAAAATATAATTTTACTAGTAGACATATCCTTTTATAAAAATTATTGTTTAGTTTGTGTATTTTAAAAGTTTTCTTATGCATCTCAACTTTCAAAAAATATAATTTGTTAGTTGGTTGTTTCTGAGGGGACAGCACTACTGTCAAGAGCAACCTACTGTACTGTGTATTGATATCAGCAAGTTAATTGTATGGGATCAAAAGAGGAAACAGGAGTTAAAAATGGCTTTCATCATGTCTTACATGGAAAATTTCAGCTATATAGTGGTCACTGATATTTAGAAATTCACAATAGAAGTTCCGTGTAACATATTATTTAATGGGAAAAAGGGTGGGTTATTAACTCTACCAAAAGATTAAATCCAAAACACCCTTTTGTCAAACCTCTCCCTTGTGTCAGGCTCTACCCATGTCCTATGAATGTGCTTCTACGGTTTGTTCAAATTTACCTTTTTTCCATGAAACTTTACATTGTGCATCCAAGACTGAGGGGAAAGTGACAGCATCTTTTAACATCAATGCAAGTAGTTTCTCTTAAAATGGATTCAGCCCTTGATTAAAAAAAAAAATAAATCTAAAATACATTGTTCTAAAAATACATTGTTGGTATTATACAGAGTTTATTAAAAGTGCCATTTATTCATACAAAAAGTTTGAACTAAACTGAAGACAAAATAAAATTATTTGCAATTCTCTTCATTTTCACAGAAAATCCCCCTATTATTCTCTGAATGTATTTCCAGAAGAACATGTCATCAGCTGATGAGCATCTTCATAGAAAGCTGGTAAAGAACTCTTCCTTCCACGTGGCATCACTAGGTGGGATTGGCTTTCAGCCTCATGTCAGTGTTCACTTACTGCTTTGGCTGGCATGAAGTAAAACAAAACATGGTTAAATATTCCAGTGAGCACACTCATGTCAAGCTGTAAGCAATTTCAGTAACCTTTTTTTTTTTATTGAAAGCCTTGTGCAGTTTGACAGAACGAGCAATTCACCAGGCACATTAAGCAAATGTTTATCTCATGATGCCACTGCTCAAACTCCTGCATCCCCTGCATGTTGCTGGTTATTGTCATTATTTTCTTGATAAATTTCCTGAAAAAATGTAGGTTTTAATATATGTATGTAAATATATCTATATATATATATATACATGTATGTACATCTACTTATACAGTCATGTGATACACGTTTTTAAGTCAGTCTGGAATCACAGAATGGTTGGGGTAGGAAGGGACCTCTGAAGGTCACTTGGCCCAAGCCTCCTGCTCCATTCTAACAGTCTGGGACCATATTGTTGTTATTCTGGGTTCTTGAGGCCACACATGGGTACCCTTATCACATGTGACGGTGACATCAACTACCGTATGCCCAGGTATAATAGTAGAGTCAAGTGTGATTCAAATACAGCAAAGATGGTAGAATTTGGTTCTCAGAAAGATAAATTGATTCAGAAAAGCAAACAGCTACTTCCATCAAGTCCTGTAGAGGCACCTAATGTTCATACAACTCTCTTGATGTAAATTTGCCATTTTTCATAGGCCTTGTTGAAGGCAGGTCACTGCCTGTTTGGGCCTTTCTGGTACGTGCTCATTTCTATTTAGATTTTTATTTTTTGCATCTGTATTTGACTCAGATCAGCAACAAAGAAAGCAAAGGTACCTAAAGGTGAAAGCTATTTGAGGTGTTCACTCTATCAACCTTCTCTACTACTTCCTCCGTGCTTTACCTCTTTGTCCAACCAGGCAATAAAATTAGGCCAAAGGAAATCAGAAAGGTGAGAATAATTTTGAGGGAAACTATGGAAGCATGGCGGGTGTCTTAACTAGGGGCACACTTAGCAGGTAAGTATCATAATATTTACAGGTTTTCCTATTTCAAATAGTGAAAACTCTGAAAATACTACTGGGAAGAAATGATACACATTTCTCTCTAGGGACAATTAAATTAATGTAATTTAAATACTTGGAATGGTAAAACTACCTAATTGGAGACAATTATCAAGTATTCTTTTAACACAACTTAGTGAAAAACATCAAAGGCATGAAAAAGCCAAACACGACATTACAGAATTAGTTACAAGGGGCCAAATTTTCAGCTCACCTCAATTAAGACTCCGATGTGTTAGATGCCAGCCCATAAACAAACCCCCTGCTTACACAACTCATTTGTACTTGGGATCCTCTTGTGCAGCAACTGTACATGCCACAGGCAAGCACACACACCTACACTCCCCTGTGGCAGCCCCTGGATCCCACAACACCAGCCACAGGAGCACAAACCGCTGCTGAAAATCTGGCCCCACGCTACCAAGAGTACAGATGTCTCTTCCCTTCACCACAGTGAGATTATGCAAGCATCTTATCTGCAGAGCAACAGCAGCAATTTCAAGACTTCATTAGCCCACATTAGCTCATTAGAAGCAGTATTTACAAGAAAAAAAGAAGCTTCTGAAAAATAGTTGCATGCGTTCATTTGGATTTGATTCAGGTTTAGTAAAAATGTTAAGATCATCAAGCCACAGCAAAGGTACAATGGCAAATCAGACACATGGAGAGCAGTTAGTTCTTACTTTTAAGGTGTTTAAACAAATGTGTAGTGAAATCCATTGCTTAAGGGGGAGTGAGGTGGCTGTGGTACAGAAGGTGAGGGTGCTTTAGGTGGATAGGTCAACTGCTGAGCTAGAAAGGATCACATACAGGAATTAGGCTGCACAATCAAACATTCATATTATAACAGAGCCACCTTAATTTTCTACCACACGAACAGGAAACCTGATTAGTAATGTAATGAGGTGTTACACTGTTTTAGTTACATGAAACACAGTTTAAACAACACTTCTATCTGTTGGTTTTTTCTATTACTTGTATAAGTTATGCAAATAAACATTCCTGTTTTGATAAGAATATGGACAATCTATTTCAAGATGAAGTTTCACTGGTACATTTGAAAGCACACAACACTGACATATCCTAATCCTGCCCTGCTTTTAAAGCTGCACTGTTGGAATAGCACCTATATTAGCTAATTGGATTTCAAGTGAGGTTATACAGGTTTTCAACATTTCCCTTGTTATATGTCAATGAGCAGAAAAAAAAAAAAGATATTAAAAAGATCACCCAAAGAATCCCATATGCATATAATGTTTCACTCAGCACAGTGTCTGTTTTAGTAGATACATTTTCAGATCTTTGCTTGAAACTTCAGGATAAAGAATACAACAATTAAAACTATGCTTGCTTATAAAACAGAGTAACCATATAATATTAGAAGACAATAATCACAAAACTAAAAAGACTGAAACTCAGTCTTAAGTAAGTTTTTATATTTTTGGAAGGGAAAAGGTAGACTTATATCCAAAACACATAATTCAATAAATGACTTGATACTCCTAAATTTTTTTTTTAACCTTTCAGATTCTTGGCATGATTTCAATTTAGAAAGCTGATTTTTTATTAGGAACAGAGGAACACTAAAATGCTACTTTAAAGGATTAGGTAACTGTACAATTTATTTTGAAAAATATTTATATTATCATAGTATCTCAACATAACTGCTTACCCCCCAAAAAAATGGGGAGAGCTAAGTTATTCATAAGCAAATAATTGCAAAGAATATAGATGTTTAGTTTTGGATTTTCAGATATGGTCAACTTAATCAACGAGGGCCAAATGACAACTTATACTTTAAAAATCAAACTACATGAAAAGAACGTTAAAGAATCTGTAAAATAAGAAAGAATGAGAATGTACAATCAGCTGTGCAAAGAATACAATTATCTTCTTTTTAATAACTTTAAATAACAAAAAAATAGGCCATAACTAAGAAAAACTGTACTCCTTTTATGGTTTGCATGTTCTCTATCAAAGCCAAACTACTCTGGCATTTTCTTTAGAATTCCTTGAAAGCTGCTAACTGAAATCAAAGTAAGACACATTAAAGGAAGCCAGTATTTGAGATACAAATATGGCAATGAACACTGTGCACGGATGTCAAGGTTTGGGCTTCCTTAAACAATGAAGGACTTGGCTACTATGTTATGTTTGTTTGTTTGTTTGAAGTGAGTCTCCAAAAGACAAATGAGCTAGCTGCTATACTTCACATAGGAAATTGAATTAAAAATCTAAGAATATGTGGTGATCATACTTTGGAAAGTACAATTTGAAATAATATACAATTACAAATAAAGTATAAACAAATATTGTAGCAATGAAAACATAGCTCGTACATTCACTGCACAACAGAAAAATGATCAAACATATTTCAGTATCGTACAGCTGTTGCAACTTCATGCACACCCAGCACTAAGTTAAGTGGCCAGGTGAAGACTGTCCATCTGGCAGGGGCTCTGTCTGCTCTTGTACTGACACAGAGGGATCATTTCAAGGTTGAGCTACGTTCCGTTTGGCTGATCCTAGCTTCCATGCCACCTTTGCCCAGAAAAGCTACAACTCACGTGGCAAAATGCTGCATTGGCTCACACCTCCTGGAACATTGAATCCCATTCCATAACCAAAGTGCATTAGTCCCTGTGACAAGGACCTGATTACTACATGTGGGACCCTCTTGCCTGCTGAGAAGCCGATTTAATACACAGATATCTGAAGGTTGAAAAGGTTACTCCTGAAATGCTCCCAGGTTTTACAGTTCTGGGGTCTTTTTGTTTTGTTTTTTATATTGTCTAGTCTCCTCAGTGAATAATTTTATCCCTTCTAGTCAGTTAAATCACTCACAGAACCTCTCCAAAGTCTCAAGATTTCTATCTTCAAAAAATGCATTCCATCTCCTCAAAATCACATTTTCCTCAGGTTTAGCTGCCACTGCACCCTTGAGTACACAGCCACGTTCAATCAACAATCTGTTACTACAGACACATGCTATGCATCTGGATATTGGAATAATCTGTCTTTAATGGGAAGGTCTTAAGGTCTTCTCTGGCAAGTGCCATAAGTTTAAACTGACAACTTCAGATGAGAAATACGCATATTTTTTCTCCATCATAGTTAAGTTTCCATTATTTCCATTCTCCGATGGAACAGTGAACTGTGACAGCTATAAATGACCAGTCAGTTACTTGCTAGAATAGCTGCTGCATGTATTACTGTGTGATACAAATCTTGTCATTTTTTCCTTACTTCAACAATAAAGCAATCAAGAATTAAATTATCGCTTTTAGTAACATACTGCAATGAATCTATTAATTTCCAGACATCAATCAGAATTCATGCATGGCTGTCCTGCTCTGATCTCTAATCTTGGTCACCAGACAGAAACATGCCAATAGCTCTTTTACAATGTCTTTTTCAACCTGTTGCCATACAGCTCATGCTGCAAATCATTGTACTCTAATCTCAATCACCAGACCAGGGAATCCTTCTGTTAAAAAAACAAAACAGAACAAAACTCCTTTCTCTTGAGTCTTTTTAAGTCACAGATCAATTTACTTTTTAAAAACAAATATAGAAATAGCACATTTAATGTAACTGCCCAGAAATCATTGAAGATGCTGATTTTTTTAGTCCTATTAGTAAGAGCAAGTTTCCAAGCTCTGACCTTAGAGAACATAATATTTTATCTCTTTCACCCTGTCCATTGGAGGTCAAATACTCAAACCTACAGTCTCTCTACATTTGTTATGTAGACACACTTTTCACTATGTGGAATAAGAATGACTAAAACCCTCTCTTATGCCAGAAGTTCAGCAACAACCCCACACAACTTTAGAAGCCGGTAAGAAATAGCTGTTATTTTGTAAATAACTAAGTATTACCTGCTACCTCCTTGCTCCTCTGAGAGGCTTCAGAAGCCAAAGCGTATGATATGGTAATGATGCGCTCCTGCTCTTGCAGCTGTGAATCTAAATCAACTGAGTTGTGTTTGTCCTGGGCAATAGCAGGCTGGAGATTGTGCATACTAGTGGGAAAGTGCAAAACAACATTAACATTTACAAAGATAAAAAAGAATCCACCATGCAGATGAGAACATGCTGGAATTCAACCAGCAGTTTTAAGATCTCATCTATCAAGCTCTGTATTTATGTTCTTTAAAGTAGTGTTTGATATTGTATGTAAATGACTACAGCACACTAAGACAAACGATGTAGCCACTACATATTCAGCCACCACTTTGGCACAGCCTTAAGTGCATCTGAAAGTCCTTTGTTGTAAATCAATTGTTTACATGAAAGGACTATGAAAAAGGGCTATTCATTTGAAGTTGTTAGAGAAATTTCTTGTTAGTGCCCAGAGGAAAAGGCATATCCCATGGTGGACCTCAGGCACAGCCTCTTCAGTTGTCTCCCAAAGAGACAGGAGATAGTTAAGGTAAGCAAATTCTTGAAACTGAATGTTTCAGCTGACTCTGCCTTAGCTTAGTAGCCAAGTGTTCTTCCAGAACTCCAGCTCCCTCTAGACAACAGAAACTTTCTCTCTCAGAATTTTCTTCTGCTTTTGGCCAGATCTGCACCTTTCCTTCCTCCTCACTCCTGTGTACAACTTGCTTGATAAGGACTCACTATTATTTTAGGATGCTTTGAACAAGAAAATGGACATTCAAAATTTGTCATTATCTCTTGTATCCTCTTTTAAAATGGAGCTTTAAGTATACTACATAAACTCTGTGTCAATTCTCTAAAAGCCACAAGTTACACTTAGATAATTCAACAGGAATTTGACTGTTGTATAAAGCTAGTTCCCAATGTTTAACACCAGCTCCTATATAAGATTAGGAGAAAAAAACCCACAACAAAACATGACAAACTGACCTTGATTTAGTAAGAATATTCTTTATCTTTTCTGCTTTCCGCTGTCTTGCTGCCAGTTCTTCTGTAGAAAGAGGCTCTTCTGGCTCCAGTTCAACATAGCGTTCTGGAATTGCAACCTTCTCAGGTTTTGACAGCTGTGGAAAGAAAGCAAGCATCAAGTCTTTAACAACAAAAGACTTAAAAAATGGAGATAAATTCTCCCCAATGGGTAAACACAGTGAGAAGAATAAAGCAAAGAATAAAGCATGGGTCTTCACAATCAGCACATGTACCTGATGTTAAAACACTCCCTCTGGACATGAGCTGATGCCCTTTTAACAGTGTCTTTCCCCTCTGATTTTACTTTAGAAGACAGATCAAAAAATATTAAAGGAGATAACAAAATAAATCAGAATCAACAGGGAACCTTTCTCCAGCTCAGGCTTAGAGTCCAAAGTAGCACACTGCCTAAAGCTGTTATAGTAGAAAGAAGAAACTACTACCAGACTGACTGGACAACCTGAGATTTTCATGTCATGATATTTATGTCACGCCAGTGAGGACTTCCTACAACTGAAAGGAAATATCACCTAGAGTTTTAATCTAGGTTATCTTTTGAGATAGTATAACTGTTTTTGAGCAGTGGAGGGGAAAAAAAAAACAAAAAAACAACAAACTATCAGTTTGTAATAATCTTAGGAAATGCTTTAAATAAATCTATACAATCTGAAATCCTAAGTTGTCTAGAGAACTGACTCACAAAATACACTAAGATGGTGCAATTGTAACATGTTGCATACAAATAATTTTGTGGGCTGGAAATGTTAATACAAGTGGAGAAAAGCTAACAATGGGGTTTATTATGATGAGTTTCTTTGTGGGAAATTTTTGCTCCATGTAAGAGATCTCCATCACCCAATGAAAATTCAGTTTACAAGTGGACTTTGTAAACTGATGCTTATTCAGAATAGACTGCTTTTGAAAAGCACAAATAGAGGATGTGTGAATAAATTAAGTAAAGGGGAACTATTTTTAATTCTCCTCTTTGGATTTTTGCTAAAACATTCATAAGACAATGAGTTTTCAAAATTTAAAGTTTAAAATAAGAATTATCTGAAATTTTTCAAAACTCAACTTAATCAACACTAATTCAATGGCATATATAAAGTGGCCTGACCCAGCTCTCAGTGATTAGGCTCAGTAATGCACAGGCTATCACAGAAGGAAGCACACAATACAGTGCATGGCACTCATAACCACATTAAAATCACAACCTCAAAAATTTTATACTTCTTCTCAGTAAATTCAAGGCCAATGTTTCCTGAAAAAAACTCACTTTCCACTTCACTTCCTTGCCTTCAAATGTAAGTTCTCTTTGGAGCTGTGGAGCTACATACACATGTAAAATCCTTTTTAAAAATTTTTATATGTATCTCCATATTATAACTAACCTAGATCAGCTCATCATGCCACTTCCAGAATAACAAACTCAGTTACCATGTGAACAGCAGATTTCTGCTGGCCTTAGGGACACAACTGTGTACATTTCCTTATGAGGCACAAAAGTACTTCAGGTATAGAAGTACCTGCCAGGTGAAAAGGATGGATCATGAAGTGGAAAAAGACAGTCCAGGTAATCTGAGAAAGAAGCTTTACACTCAGACCTTTGAACCAGCTTCAGCTGTTCTGAAGTAGGACAAAAATGCCTATAAACAAAAATGTTTCCTATCCTAGGCTTAAGACACTAATTTGGATTTATCAAGTGATTGATGTAGTCCTGGAGACCTCCTGAAAAAAAACATTTAATAGCAGAGTGCAAAAAAGGAAGGCAATACAATGAGGGTATTTTTTCTGTTTCTTAAATTTCTAGAAGCACTGCATTTTCTGTAGAAAATATACAAAGATTAATTGAAATATATGTTAATTTACAAAGATCAAGAGATAACAGCTCACAGATTCAACCTCTTACAAATATTTCTGTATGTATAAAATGACACATTGCCAACAGCTTTCTGAAGATTAGAGGTGCTTACTAGTCTAATTATCATTAATAATTTCACTGGTTTTTCCATCTGCCATGGCATTTTACACAATATGTAGCACCTACTCAAATGTTTCCACTTGCTATATTCTTTCTTTTCCACCAGATGGCTCAATCGTATTTCAAACAAATACTTCACTCGGTTTCTAGTGCTGAAAAAAGATCTAGTGCCCAGAACAACAAGTCACTCGAAAAGCTGACAGAAAGGTGTTCACTGCTCTGACCCAAAGGAAGCAGTCATCTCTCTTCTCTGACATGTTTGCCAGTCAAAATGATAAGTATGGTAGCTCTGGTGACCGAACTTTACCTCATTCCTGTTTCCTATTTTCAAATATTCTTGATGGTGTCTTCTTATCTTTTTTTTCAAATTTATGTAACATTCCCTAACTTAATCACTTTTTCCATTATAAAGCCTGAGATAACACAACATGAACATGAACCTTACAGAGATTCTAAATGCCAGGCCACAAATTTTCAACGTCCAAAAGACTCCCTTAAGTACAAACTTCCACCCAACTTTTGAAAGAAAAGATAAGAATTCACTACTTAAAACTTAGAAAGGTTAATATTTTGGGGCACCAAATAGAAGGCAAAGAATTGTGTTACCTCTCTGCTGATATCTAAATCATAGTCTTGAGGCTCCAGGTCTGTCTCTGTCACTGCTACTGGCTGAACTTTTAACCATTCATTTTCATCCTTCTCTTCTCCATGAATTGCCCTCTCAAGTAACTGCAAATCAAATTCTTGCTCTCGTTTCCACTGGTAATAGATACAAAACAATTGACAGCATTCAACCATACTGACAAATTCATAATTTAGTAATGTACATTATTACTGCTGCAAATCCTATCTTGCTGAAAGAATCCAGAGAGCAAACCCCTTAATTGACAAAAAAAATCCAAAAGAAAATGAAACTGTATTTCTTGGAATGTATGGTTGGAAAATCTGATCTCTAGATGTGCTGCACAGATTTTAAAGTATTGTTTAATATTACAGGTAACGCTCAGCAGTATTAAATTCAAACAAATGTATTAATCATAATTAAAAATATACTGATTAACATGGAACTAGCTACACACAAATATATTTGGAAGCACAGGTTCCCTACAAGTGAGGCTATGGACTGACAGACTAGAGCTCGCCATTTTAAACAGGTAGTCCTGTGCAATTCTGAATCACTGCACAGAACAGATGTTTATACTGAAGACTGAGAACTGCAACTTGAAAATCTTACATATAGTATTAGAATAATACCTTGTGATTAAAGCTAATAATATTTTACATAGCATCACTAACTTGTCTTGAATTAAAAGTAATACTTTAGTAACTTCTAAGCTCTTATGTCTTTACTAAAGTATCTACCTGCAAAGATAAAAACATCTTTCACGTTCTGTCTTCACAAGTGAAATATTTAGCAATCATAAATTCAGCATGTATTTAAATTAAGCAGCATCATTTTAGGGTTCCAAAATCATTGCACAGTAGCTTCTCCACAGAAACACACAACACAGCTGCTACCAACACTTTTTTGTTCAAAAAATTATTTTCTGTTGCAGCATCATTCCATCCAGCAGATCTCAGCAACTTTACCAAACAGAACTGAAACACGGTATTAAAAGCAGTTGGAAAGGGACAAAAAGAATAACCACAGAAAATCATCTCCTTGAGCATTGGAGGTTACCAACAGGAGAACGTCCGATTATTTGTTCCTTAAAAGCAACTCTAGCATTTCTGTTACAAATCTTTGGCTTGTTTTGGTTGAAGTTTGAACTTTGTATAAACTTCTTAGACTTCCTTATGCTACTGGCATTAATAAACCTAATCCAAACCTATTCATGCACAAGCTCTCACAATATTCACTCAGAAGACACATATCCTCCATGTATATTAAAAACTTTAAATAGCTAAAAGGCAATTATATCTAAAAAATTAAGATATTTCTTTACAGAATTCAAAAGAGAAAAAAAAATTTTCTCATACGAGTTCTCCAAACTCGTTCTACTCATATTCGACCAGGCCTGATTGACATAGTATATTTTAAATACACAGTATAAGTTTCAAGTTATTATATATAGGTAAGAAAAACATCAAACCACTATTATGAAGCAGTATTTTTATTGGCTTTGATGTTGCGACTTTTACATTAAAAAGGCATTGTATATAACAAATGAATTCATGTACTGTGATCAATATTTAAAATGTCATACTACACTTGAGAGCTGACAGATTAAAAATTAGAGTTACACATACAATGTATGTTTAAAGCAAATGTCACATACTGTGCAGCACTTCAATTATACATTTAACTGTCTGCCATTTTGGCTGCTAAATAGTTGTAATGCTGTAAGTAATTGTGCTATTAAACATGCTTTTTGTGTATTGAATCCCCATAGGTACAAGGGATGACCTCTACAAAACATTGCTAGGGCTGAAATATTCTATTTTGATTCTTTACAGCAAGGAAAAGACCAAGGTGGCACCCATATTTATAGATAAAATGTTTGCCACTAATGTTAATAAGAAGTGTTACGAAAATGTTTAAGTTCGACTTGTGTATGTTACGTGAATCAGAAACATAAGAAACTCAGAAGCTCAGTTCTTCTAATTAAAATATTAAAATAACAGTGATACTATAGTTCTACAGTTCCCAAATATTATCCACTATCTTTAATAAATTACTGATTGCAAAACAGAGGACAAAATAGATTAATGTCTCCAAGTAGTGCACTTGTATTTATTGGGAAAGTAAATACAAACAACTGGCTGTAAATTAGTGCTACTGAACAGTGGGAATGAAAGGCTGAATATTATAATGCTAGTTTTTATAATGCTAGCAATTGACACACATGTACTAAATGCAATTAAGCCTGGTAAAAATTGAGTAGTCTAGTTAGAAATTTTAAAACAACTACAAAATTCTGCAAATTAAAAACAAGCAAACAAAAAAAAGAGGCATTAGGTATGATGAGTGACGAATCTAAAAGCGAGAGATCTTGTGCAATGAATTAGGTAAAATAAGGTGATCATTCTAAAGCTCTAGGTGGACCAAATAAAAAATAAATTAAAAGACCACAGCAAAGTGCAATTACAGTACAATCTTGGTTTAGCACCAAGTGAGCGACTGGCTAACTTCACCAATTAGAATTGCTTTGGTTAGTATCCAAAATGCATCATTACAAACTTATCATCTTTACAGCACTTAATCTCAGAATGCAACAAAAATCCTTTTCTTCAGCAGCCTAAATTTGAGCCTTATTAGAATATTCTACATGTTGAGCTTTAAAGAGGAATCTGTATCAATTAAAACACATTAGCTCTTACATAAATTTCTGATGTGCATAATTAGGTGTTAAAACTGATCACCTCTTTATCATCTCTTTAAAAAAACATAAACCCACCATCTTAGTCTGGTATTACTATGACTATCTCACTGGCTAGTTTATTAAAAAGAAAAATACCCATGGCAAATGAGAACATTCTAAAAGGCCCATTCCATTATGAAGCAGTTTTAATACTGTACAAGCTTCTTACACTTTCTAAATACAATTCCAATAAAAAACAATCATGTCTCTGAAATCACCCCAATATACTCACATCTCCACTCAGCACACGAACCTCTGATCAACTTACCTGCTGAA
>NW_009952881.1:1143004-1173338 GCF_000747805.2 Chaetura pelagica | reverse complement strand
TGCTGAACCTGCTACACACACTGTAACTACTAGTGAAAAAAGATCATCTGTTAATCACACTCTCTGAACTCATTTTATACTGTATAACACTAATTTAATTTAATTAGACTAGAAGCATCACACACGCTCAAGTGAAAGTGCCTGCTAGGAAAAAAAGAATCCGAAGATATTTTTAGTTTAGTCCTTTTAAGGCATATCTAACATACTGAGCCTATGTCTGCAGAAATGGGCCTGATGAAAGACCGAGATGAAACAGACTGCCTTTCTCCTTGGCTAAGAGTTCTCTTGCGTTCACGAACGAGCGCCTTCTGATGTCGCTTCATTCTTTCGAGTTGCTCCTCTGCACTCATCTTGCCTCTTTGGTGGTCTCCAGAGTATAAACGTTCCAAGGCACTCTTTGGTCTCTCCTGTACAAGTCACAAGGCACACAAAACATGTCATAATTAATACTTTATAAGAAGCATACAAAAACTTAACTCTTTCTCCTACCTTATTACTAAACTAATATGACCTTGTTCTATTATTTTTGCATTAATTTGCATATTTCAACTCTATATTTTCTATTAGTACTGATGATTTTTAGTTCCAAACCTTGTTTTATAGATCTGTTTCAAATGCAGTAAGTCATCAGTCTGGTTCATGATTAATTTAAGAAAAGGAAAAACTGGAGATTTTATTAGATCACAAGTGCTGGCTCCTCTCCCATGGTACTACAATCCCACTAACTCCTATGCAAAACATATTCTGGGCTTAACTATTTTGAACAGTTCAGACATTTGCCCTCAGATGTTAATTTAAAACTTACCTTGGACCTATCCCTTCGAAGTGTTGCATATGACAAAATGGTAGATGATTGGTGTAATCTAGAAGTTGATCCAGATAAACCTTTATACAGAAAAAGAGGATGTTTTTAAACCAAATGACAGACAGAATTAAGACAAGTGTCAGATATTTTTTAATTATCATGCTTCTTCTATGATACTCTGGCTACTATTTTAGTTCATGTTTCAGATTTTGTAGTTCAGAAGACCATGAGAGACATGAAATTTCATTTGAGCCAAAAGTAGTGTGTTTCAGGTCACTATTGATCAAAATTCAGAAAGATCTACAATAATTTAGAATCTAACATTAAATGAGGTAAAGGGTGAACTCAGCTGTACAACAGTAGATAAACTGTACAAATAATCACATCTATGAAGAAAATCAAACCTTAACATTCACTGTTAGAAAGGAAAGAAATAAGAAGAGAATGGCTCAGAAATTAATTGCTCTTCCCCAAATATTTTCTCTACCCTCATCTGTGAAACAGTTACAGTAGCACAGTGGGGATGGAATGTCAAGTCTCATGTTGTGTCTGGGGGGTTTATATTCTTACTCTTCATCGCTTCTATTTCAATGGCAATAGAGGTGTTTAAAAAACACCTGAGTTTGTGAAAGATCACACAGAAATTATTAAGAAAAATGCCTGAATATAGGAGACATTCTAGCAGCTAATTTCATTCTTTGTTATGCTTTTTAAAAAAGCATTATATATTAAGTTGCTTTGTGAAAAGCTGGGTGTTAGTAACAGCACCATCAAAATGCACAAAATCTCTAGACATTTTCACTGCATTTTCTCATGATTAAAACCATCTCCATAAAATGTTAGGAGAGACAATCTTCTACACAAACATTACTGTTAAAAATCAACTACATAAATTCCTGGGTTACCTCGGGTGGGTAATGTCTGGTAGCCACTGTCAGAGCTTATTATACCACTGGAAGGTTGGCTGAGGTCACCACCTATCATTGCTAGTTCTGGCTCACTCATGTATGAACGCAGCTCCACCTACGCAGGAAAATACTCATCAGTTCAAATGAAATCACAGACAGCAAGTCTTGATCTTAAAACAAATCCTAAAGCTTTGTTTCTGATTACTAAAGCTCTCTCTGACATTATTATACAGTATTGAACTCTCCCTGCCATTGCCATCTCTCTGCCAGTATCTCTCCTTATTGCAAGATCAGGAGGTCCATACATTGTACAGATAATATCTTTCATGATTGGTTCACATATCTTTAAAGTGCAGGTGTATGAGTTGCTCACCCTGTAATCTCCATTTACATACTGTCCGAGTTCTCTGTCTCTCTTTCTTTCATCTGATTGACGTTTCAGGCCCCGCACTGATGTGTGTCTGATGACAGTGGCTTCCCTTGGGAGGGGTGGAACAGCTGGTGGTTGATCATCAGGACTGTACAACTGAGGGAGAGGAGGTCTGGGCGGTGCTTCATCTTCCTGGCAACAGGAAAGCACAGCAAACAGTCAGAAAACAATCTGGTAAAATGAACTGAAAGTTCATTACATTACGTGAGCTTCAGCATGCTCTCCTTTGTCCCCACCAGAAGCTTGACACATTAAAAATCATACAAGACCCAAGACAGCAAACAACTAATCAATGACAAACATTGCCCAGAAAGGCTCTTCATTGTTATATTCTAAACCAGAACAGCACAAAGTTGTAGTTATGCACATACATTCTCCTCTTGCATACTTTCAATGCAAACACCTTAAGTGTCTCCCTACTGTGTCTCCACGGTTGACAGTGGCTTCCCTTGGGAGGGGTGGAACAGCTGGTGGTTGATCATCAGGACTGTACAACTGAGGGAGAGGAGGTCTGGGCGGTGCTTCATCTTCCTGGCAACAGGAAAGCATAGCAGTCAGAAAACAATCTGGTAAAATGAACTGAAAGTTCATTACATTACGTGAGCTTCAGCATGCTCTCCTTTGTCCCCACCAGAAGCTTGACACATTAAAAATCATACAAGACCCAAGACAGCAAACAACTAATCAATGACAAACATTGCCCAGAAAGGCTCTTGATTGTTATATTCTAAACCAGAACAGCACAAAGTTGTAGTTATGCACATACATTCTCCTCTTGCATACTTTCAATGCAAACACCTTAAGTGTCTCCCTACTGTGTCTCCACGGTGTGTGTGCACTGTGTAACCATGTGACTTTCACTGCTTCTGCCACAAGTAAACGGCAACATCAGTAAATGAATCTCACAAGAGCAGTACTTACAACCTTTGGCTTTAGCTTAATTGGTGACTGAAGAGGTGGCTCAATTTTTTTCAGCTGCTGTGCTTGGTGCTGTGTTCTGGCCTGGAAATAAGGCTGTGGATACAGCCGAACCTCCAGAGAGGATTTAACCGGACTGGACGGAGGGCTCTGAGGGACTGAAAGTTTGCTCTCCACAGCTGCAAGGGAAGCTGGTAAGGAAGGCACTGAAGACTGAGAAAATGAAGGCACTGTTTTTCTCTCTAGGGGAGAAACATGCAAATATGTTAGGTGTTGTCTCTTATCAATAATGTTCATAAGAACAGTAATTCACATGCCCAGACTTCACAGAACAGCCCTAATACTCTGCACTTTGCTCTGTACACAAACAGGGGTTTTATTGACATAAACATGTTTGATTGTTACATTATAGCAGGGCTAGAAAATATTTTCTTGACTAAGATCAAGCAAGCCTTTCAGGCCAAAAATAAAAACACACACTTTAGTATCATCCAGTAAAATTCCTTGCAGAGGGCAGTGGGAGGGAAGGAAGAAAAAGCCCAAGAGTCACA
Organism: Chaetura pelagica; assembly: GCF_000747805.2. Classification (NCBI taxonomy): domain Eukaryota; kingdom Metazoa; phylum Chordata; class Aves; order Apodiformes; family Apodidae; genus Chaetura; species Chaetura pelagica. The sequence continues at coordinate 1,169,726 of NW_009952881.1, read as the reverse complement.
TGAAATCAGTTCATAGGCTGCATCTGGCCCTGTGCCATAGATTCCTCAAGAATCTCAGAACTATTTTATCTCTATATCTAAAAGGTAAGCACAGATACTTCAAATATAAAGTGAATTCACAGGAGGTGTTTTGCTATCCCAGTGCCTTAGGGTCTTTTCTTTGATACATAATAAAGCAATTGAAATGCAGACCACACACACTTTCCCTTCCTCTTTTCCATAGCTGCTGTTGTTGCTCTGCCCACCAAACACCTGCCTGAAGGGGGGAGCGGGGGAGGGGAAAGGTAACTGCAGCAAGGGCAGTTGGGCAGCATCCAAGGGGTAAAAAAAACCAACCAACCAAAACATCAAAAAAGCAGGGAACACAGAGAGAAGTTCCTGGACAGAATGCAGAATAGCTACTATGCTGGTATGCACCTGGCACATGACAGAAACTTCTGCAACTTGCAGAGCTTAGCCCATTATTGTTCCTTTTTATGTCTTGTCACATTTTAGTGCCATCAGTATAAGAAAACAAAAACAAAAGAAGACTTTTTGACACCTAAACGAAACAAATGCCATGTTAAGGTGCTTAGAGATTTCTGACATAATAAATAGCAGAACTAACTGGATTCTCTGCAGTAGAACAAACTTCTAGTCTATTTGCACAGATCCAAATATTCAGCTAGATTTGTATATTTTTTTTTATATTCTACTTACCTGGATTCTTAATAGAGTCTACTATGGTTTTGTAGTTTGTTTTATTTGCACTCAAGCCAGCTGTAACATCTTCAATTCTCCACAAGTCTTTTTGTATTTGTGTTTTCTCCTGAAGTTTGTAGTAAAAAAGAAGAAAAATAAATTATATCTACTTTTGATAAGAAAACCAAATGCATGTTTCAGAACTTACATGAAAATCCAGGAGTCCAGAAATTACTTAAATACTTATTTAAAACAATAATAAAAAAAAATCCCCAAGCCTAAACAAACACCAACACAAACCAACATATCTTGCCCATTACATTTATTAGAGCATTTCCCAAGTCTTGAAAGATTTCCTATAGAAGACTGGGGGAAAAAGACACATCTACATTTTTCTCTACAGTATTATTCAGGCTACAAAAACCTAGTTTAATGTTCTACATAAAATGAGGTTACAGAACCTGTTCATTTGGACCTCGTTCTTAAATCCCATACTAACACAATAAAGACTGCTAAGACAGCCTTGCAAAATTCATCTTACTACATTTAGGGGAAATGTTCAATATTAAAATAGCAAAAAATTAGTATAGTCTCCCTGAGTATTGCCATTAACTTCCTAGTGGCTTTTAATGGATGTAACAGAAAACCAAAACTAACTCAGAAGGGTTGATATTTAATTTCTGCTTACATTTGGGTTGTGGACATGATATATTACAGATTGAAACAATACATGGCTGCTGCTGTGGGATTTGGTCTCATCTTGCATCCTATTAACTGAGTTCTTCCAGGAAGAAAGAAAGGGAAGCTTTGTCCACAGTCTGGGCTCTGCCTTTGATTGCATCTTGCAGCCAGAGACCTTGGCTACTGAAGCCAACACTTCAGTCAGATATTTGTTGCAACCATATTAAATAGCTACTCTCATCTACTTAATCAAAGCTTAGTAATTCTGCCTTCAGAAATTGTCATTAGGAATAAAATTAGTAAAACCAAGAGGAAAACAATACTATTAGAGAAAGCGGAAGGCAGTGAAACACTTTATTTAAGAATTGCTTCTGAAATGCCCAAGAACTCTATAAATCCATCACTTGTCAAGAACTGCAAAATAAGTGCTAATTAATCCTATAAGCCTGAAAGAGAAAAATTTTAGTAAAGGCTCTTACACCTCATAGAGCTAAGGAAGGCATACAAATTGCTTTCCACTTTCTGTCTTAGATCAGAAAATATGTTCAGCCAGGTTACAGATCAGCAAACATGGTGCCAGGAACACAAACATTTAAATGATGGAGAACGTTATTTGCCTGTAGCAAACTCACTCGATAGATGGGACGTATCTTGAAAAATTGTCAGGATAAAAACTATAAATTTGCATCTTTCATTTCATTTTTTTCTGAGATTAATCATACTACAAGGAAACTAATTATGGATTTACAATGATCAAGCCTCAGAACTGGTTAAAAAATCCCACACGTACAAAAAATCCTGCTTCAGAAACCACTCAGAAACTATTCAATCAGTAATGAACAAAAGCCAGAAGATCTTTCAATATTATTTCTTCCCATTACTTAAATATTGATGGGAAGAAAATATTTTAGATAAAAAATGGACTAGAACTAAAAGATATACAGATTAATTTATTTTTAAATTACGAAAAGCAAGATTGCTGTTCACAAAAGAGTATAAATATACCTTGAGGGCAAGCACGAGAAAGTAACTTGGAGAATTAAATAAATTTCTGTAGCTTCCCTCACACAGAAACATAATTTAGAATTATGTATAAAACCAGAGGAGAAACACCAACTAAAAATTATCACTGACAAAATAACACATCTCAGTTAATTGCAGCATGCCTAGACCCCCCCAGTCCTTAAGCAAAACACAATGAAGCTACACTCCTAAAAGCAAGATTTAATCTGCCCAAGTTGCTTGAAACATTTAGGTTTTAAGCTCTTAATTAACAGAAACAACATTAGCTGTTTCTTAAAGCACCTTGATCCTGCAAATTTATTTAATTTTCAATAAATTCCATGAAGACGGCAGTTTTTTTTAATACAGTGTGTATTGATTTAGTGCTATAAACTCTTGAGTCTACATAACCTTGGGCAAAGATCAAAAAACTATTAAGAGTACTTCAAGTGACACTTTTTTGAAGCATACAGTTTTAGGAACATTCAGTCCTCTGAAAAGATCAGCTCCCCCTAGTATCTCCAAAATAGGTATTCAGAAACTTTTTTAAAATCTAAGCCAAAGACAAACATATCATGCATACCTATGGATATAAGTACACACAGAGAGAACACGACGTGCGTGTGTTTGCGGGCTTGTGTATTTTTCTATAATTATGCATGTATGTGACACGAGATGATAAAAAAAACTGAGTTAGCATTCTTTTCTGTGCAAACCACATTTCCTTCTATAAGTATTAAATCCCATGCCACACATCCAGTATTTTAAGCGTGTCCAATGCACAACTGGGAACAGTTTGTTAAAGTACTTTAACAATATGTTTAAATCTGCAATTTGACTTTGTTAAAAAAATAAACTTCATACAGGGACAATTTTATTCCAAGATATCCCTGGGATTTTTTGAAGGATGTATTCTACAGGGGAGCTCAACTACAAAATATTTTGGCTCTAGAAGCTGAACCATTTCTCCACTCCCCAAAGTAAATGGTAATAGATTTTGAATATTGATGCAATCTAAAGAGGTTTAACAATTCTTGCTTTCATACAAAACATTTATCTTTTAATAGTGAAAATAAATAGACTTCAGTTCACACCTGATCAGATACTTGTTGCAAATAAATACATTTGAACATTTATCTAGTGAGCTCTTTTGGTCCAGGATATTTCGAAAAGTAGGTTAAGATTTGAGCAAAATGCATACAAATATCTTTCTTCCTTGTTTTGTTGTTTATTTTAAACTGTTCTGCCTAAATACAGGAAAAAATCTAAACTGTATCACTTGCTCTAAGAATAAAATCACCAGCTGTAAGCAGGTTTGTAGAAATAATCTGGCATGTCACATCCAGTTCAGCAAACAGAATAACTTAGCTTCTAACAAAGCTTTTTCGTAAGATTCAAAACTGAATAATTGATTTAAAACCAAGACGCCTTTCAATTACCGATTAAACACTTTTTCCACTTCACAAAACAATCTGCAGAGATAAATCTTCCATAAATAGAGGAACATGACAAAGACCAAGTAATGACAATAACAAGCTAGACACTAATGTCCTTAAAAATGGATAAAGACGCCACTGATGTCAGATCAAATAAACAGAAGACTAAAGTAGTCCTGCATAGTCTTATAAATTAAATACTTTATCAATGTCAAGATGTCAGCATGTCTTAAAAACATAATAAAACAATAACAAATTTGCATACACAACTTAGGAGTAACTATTACACAGGCAGCAAGACAGCTAGTTGCTGCACAGCTATTCTGTTGCAATGTCTGAAGTTTGCAAATTAAGTGGCAACTGTGCAACAACTGCGGAGAATTTTTCTTAGGAGAGGGTAGGAAATAGCAAAGTAAAATAATCTCATAAGTATGATATGATTTTGTCTGAACTTGAAAGCTATCGCCTCATAAGTAAACCAGAGTCTGGAAATGGACTCACCTGAGATACCAATGAACTATTCATCTGTTCCTGTAAGGCTTTTTTCAACTGGCTCACATCCTTTTCTAATTTCAAATACTCATTCCAGGCATTTTCCATTTCCTACAAAAAGACAGGACATTCTAATACATTATAAGAAATTTCAGAATCACTCTACCCATTCTATAATAAAGCACCAAAATGTTTTTAAGTTGGTGTTATATTGTAAACAGAAACAAATGAAAGCAAACAAACAAACATTTTGTAGCCTACATTTTTGCTTAGGATTGATAAGCTTCAAACTGCTTTATAGCTTGCAGGATGAAAACAAGAATTCCTAGGTAAAAAATTCTAAAGGCCCAGAAAAGAGATCACTTGGGAATTGAGGTGAAAAAATCATGGAGATCTACTAAACCAGGAATGGCATGGAAGGAGTGGATAACAACTGATCGTAACCCATCCTTTCTCATACAAGAACACAGATCTATCACACAAAACACGTACAAGTCTGGCTCAAAAATTAGATCTATTGAGGATTATTAAATAGAATTTTTTTCTTTAAAAAAAACAGCCCCAGGAATTCTCTGAGTGGAATATAGGTAGCAGCTGGATTGGTTATGACAGGAAATACTATCCACCTCTCCTACCCTTACTCTTCCCTAAGCATCTGGTTATGCCCACTGCTAAAGGCAGAACCCTTGGCTATAAGGAATCTTGGACTGGACCAGTACAGTCATTCTTACAGTTACTTGATAATTATGACCCTGATTAAATTTTAAATACTGACTGTGAAAGTCATAAGTTTTCTAAAGGCACAAAACACTGCATATATATATATTGAAATCATACTGGCATTTTAATGACCAGTTCTTACTACAGAAAAGGTGTTCATGCAATTCCAGAAACAAACTTATGAACAGCTGGTCCCATATTTATTAAGACGTAGGATTAACACAATAAATACACAACATCCAGGTTTAATATACTCTACTTCATAGTCAATTCTTAGAAATATTTCAATTAATAAAAATCCAACTTTAGATTGTATTTTAATTTCATTAAATTATAACATCTACAGTAAATGTTGACCAAAATATCAAACTTCCTCAGTTCCTCTTCCCCTGGAAAAATACCATGGAATCACATTTATATTTTCAAAGGACTAGCTGGAAGATTTGCGATTTAAGCCCCATGCATAAATGAAAAATGTATAAAAAAGGGCTTTGAGCTTTCTTGGGGGTGTGGGGGGTGGAGGGGCAGGGAAGGAGGATCGGGCGCGCTGCAAAGGAAAACTGGAGAGATTGTTTTGTTGGGTTTTTTTCTGGTTTAGTATCCTGTACCTTAGCCAAGTAAGTTCAGAACAGGACTTAACTCCTTAACAATGAACAATATGGTTTTACTCCAACCGGTATTTTCATTATGGCTTTCATGAAAGAACAACACACACGTACCGTTGACACTTTGGATATTTCAGCCCTAATACGTATGAGATCCTCTTGCAGAAGTCTCTGCTGGTAAGAAATCTTTTCTGCATGTTGTGGTTGGTCTTTGTACTGTTCCATCTGCCTGTGTAAAACCTCCAAAACAGACTCCAGCTGATCCTAACAAAGAAGATGATGGTAAGCTTACAATGTTAACATGAACCTGTGAGAAAATAAAAGTTGTTTTCCATAGCCTCAGTCTTTCATACAAGCCACCAGAGGTTAGGATTGTGGAGACTAATATATAAATGAGAAAGTGCAAGTGTCTTTATTAAGTATTATAGCCAAAATTATCTGATAGTTTCCATTAAATACCCAAAACTACAGAAAGCACAAAGCAGTGAGAGGATAATTATTCTATTTACAGTCTGTACAACACTGTAATTTAAAGTTTCAGAAAAATTTCCTGCAGCAGTACAGAACTGTGACAGTATTAGCTGTTTATTTAAGGCTAGGTTCTCACTGCTATAGTGAAATTAGCCACTTGAGGGATTAAAATATTGCCTGAAATGCTAAATGGGCCCGATTCATTCCGTCGCAAGTAAACAACACTGAATCATTTTTGCACAGCAGCTCTTCGGAAGGACCCATCTGGACAGCACTTTCACTTCATAAGTTTTTTTTCTGAACTACCTCAATTTATTGACAGCTATCGCACACAGGCAGTAAAGCAGGTAAAGAATCATTCAGGCAAGGAAAGACAAAACATTTTGCTACTCTTTACTATTCAAACTCTGACTTGAATGGACACTTGAGTTCCAACTCTTAAGATATTACAGCATTTCAGTCATCACTCTCAGGACTAAGTTCATGGTACTATACAAAAACTGGCATGGGTTTCTGAAATTACTACAAATTTGCATCTCCTTTCTTTTTTCTATGTAAAAAGAAAAAAAAACAACAAACCAACAAACCAGCACACAGTCACAGTGGTAGCACACTGCTGTTTATGCAAACAATGTTTGTATAGGTAGGAAGAACTGCGAACAAAACATGACTGCCACACACATGTATGTTATGACATAAAGCAAAACTATATAGAGAAGTGAGCATACCCCAATTTGTAAAAAATGTCAAAAAACCAAAAAGATGTGAGTTTGAAACATTCATTTCTAAAACCGTGTCTGCTTAAAGTGGGTACTCAATCCTAACATAAAAACCAATTTTTTTTTCTTAAATTTGTATGCATGCCCAAAGAAAACTGCTACAATGCAAGCAGCATCCAGAAATTGGATTTTTTTGTTTGCAATTCCATATTATATGATTAGAGGAAAGTTGCTATTTTATTTTATAAAACCTTTTCTAATCCACTTACTTTATTTTCCTTAAGGGCTCTTATTTTGTCCTCCAAGTCCTGCAGAATTCTGTCCTGCTCACAGAAAACACTTAGCTTGACCTGAAAATGAGAAGGTAATGTTAGATTTTAAAATGAAGCACCAAAGTCTCCACTAGCAGTATTTTATGCCCAAAAGCATAATAACGTGAACACGTAACAGAACGAGATAAATGGCCAAAACAATGCAGGAGGTTCTGAAGTAGTATTGGATACTTACATCAATATCACTTTCAGCAATCTTGACAGGTTTTGTGCTTCGTTCTTTTAATGTGTCACGTCCCGTCACCTAAGAGGAGCAGGTTTTAAAGATCTGAGAGATTTGTTGCAAAGTAAAACCTAATTATGCATCACCAAATAGAAGTTTTGTTAAATATTGATGATTAGTAACGTAGTTCAATAAACTTTTGGATATAAGTCTTTTCAAATATTACTTTAGTTTTTTAAAAAAAATTATCAGGAAGAATTACTAGTTATATTAAGCTATTTAATTGCTCTGAGAGTAGCTCAAGATTCTGTACAAAACAGCATAATCCCACTTGTTTATGGTTACCAGGATACTGGTCCTGCAAAACCTAATAGTTTTAACAGTTTGCCTTGAAGTCAAAGGACATAAGTAGTTCCTTTAAATGCACAGTTGCAAGGATAACAGCATTAATTAATTACTAAAAATACAATTTTTTGACAAATATTTCATTCTACAAGGGGTAGTCTCTTCCATAATACGGGTGAATCTTACTAGAAACAGACTGCTATAAAACTGGTATCATGGAATTAAATGTAATTAATCTATTTCAACATATTTAAAATATTACAAATCTCTCATTCCATAAATCACTCAATTCATATTCAGTTTCTGGTGAGAAGATAATCTTCTCACAAAACTAAGTTTTTTCAATCAGTACAGAAGCTGTATGATATTATATTTCCAACCTTCACAGCACTTTAGAATAAAGGCAAGGTTATTTTTGTAGAAAAGTTTTATTATTTCCACTGTCTATATGGGACTCTTTCTGTGAATAAATGACATTCAGAGAATGACATTATAATATTACCATAATTAACCACATAGTTTTTAAAAGCCTTAAAATCTAATGACTTAATATTATTAGCTCAAAACATTTTTAAAGATCCAATAAAGCAAATACTACCTTGCAAAGAAACAACTGATGTTTAGAACTACAATATTTTTCTATTTGTATCCAGGCAAGAGTGTATGAAGCAAAAGTCATCTACATATTGTATTTAACAATATAAGAGCAAAAGTTTTAATGTAAGAGCATAAAATGTTGTCTTTTTTGCACTACAAGTAGTAGTTTGCTTTTACACTGACTCTGACTTGCAATCTCTACTCTTGAAGCTACATACATTTTACTGTAAGTGTGGATAAACCTTTGACAAAACCTCAGTTTCTTACTTAACATGTTACATGAAGCTTCCCATATACACATAATATATTAAAATTAAAAGGTAGGTTTAAGACAGAAGAGTATGGTTATCATTTATGTTCACTGTCTCCAATTCACAGACTCCATTCAAAGACTTACCATGTGTTTTCATAGGGTGAAATGTTATTTCCCCACCACCAAAATCAAAAGCATTTACTGCCTCTCAGAACTTTCAATTTTTTGATATTTTCTTTGTCAACAATGAAGTGGTTTATGTAAGAAAAAATCCTTTCTTTCAAAAATATTAATGGAATTAGTTAAATGCTAAATCCTATGCATAACAGTAACAAACTGTTAAACAGAAGTATAAATACTAGCATGTCAAAGTAATAATTTTGCATATTTAATTAGCTGCAAACAAAGAGAAAGCAAAAGCCTTTTTCAAATCAAAAGAATTAACACAAAAAACACAGCCTACAGATTTTTGGGATATTTTTAACTACAGAATCAGAACTGTAAAGAATTTGTTACTTGTCAAGCAGTGAACATGAGAACATAATGAAGATTTTGCATGCTTTCACACTTTCAAAATTACACAGAGGAATCACTACTTGGCACAATAATTTTCAAAACACGATAAAATGAAACCATACACAGAGGTCAGCCATAATTTTTGCATACAGACTGTGAAAGGGGGGAAAGAAAAGAAAAGAAGTCTTACAGAAAACTTTACTGTTTACCATAAGACACCTGTAAAAGCCAGAATATGTAAACATTGACTGCTATTTTAAAAGCAATGGGATGAGCACACTTCTGATGCAAGCAGTCTTACATGTATACCGGATAGTAACCCTTGTGCTGAGTTCTTTAGCACTTTGTATATCATGTTGATCAGAGGTCCATTATTTTCTATCTGTTTCAAACAAAAGTTTAGTAACAGTTTGTTATAGATGTAAAAATTAAAACCGCCAAACCTTACAACTCAAAACTCCATAAGCAGCAGTAATCACATTATGTCATACCAGTCCTTGAGGTTTATGGTCTATATAATTTGCCAGTACAGCACCTACAACTTGATATCTACTTCTCTTGTTATATTGTGGGTACATTGCACATCCAACCATAAGACTTAGCTACTTTAGCAAAACACACATACAAACACACAACACAAAACAGGATTTGCTCAGGCTTGCCCAATTGCAGTTTCCAGAGTGCTGGAAATTCTAGCAAGACATTTTCTGTCATGTAATATGTAGTAACTCTTGCACCACGAGCAATATATTGATAATCTGAGCAACCAAGCTAAAACTCAGTGAAAGGAGTTATTTTGGTGACACTTAGCCTTCAACCCATAATACCTGCTATGCACTATTTCCTTCATTATCTATGTGACACAAGCTTGCACTAACAACCTCTCTTAACTGCAGTAGAAACTAAACAGCTTCAGATACTACAGCGTGACTGCAGAAGAATGAAGCAAGACAACTGCTGAACTACTGAGAGGGCCTCAGATTTGGCTTCAACTGGTTGCAAAAGTTAAAGTTAGTGACACAAACTTTCCTACACTTCCTCATCCCTATTTTGTATAGCCCACTCGGGCATGTTTGTAAACTATGTATCACTCCATCTCTCCTGTGGCCTGCTTAAACTTGATTTCATAGTCACAAAAAGGGAAACTTCCTTCACCACTTGTATTTCCCCTTATTTACAAAGTAATCATAGAATCTTGTGGGGAAAACAAGAGTTTTTATTTACTCTGCTCTTCCTTTCTTGTTTTCTAATACAGGCTCTATCCACTTTAGAGTTTAAAAAAAAAACTGTGGAAATCTGTTTGAGGAAAATGTATGGTTATGATATATCATACAGTTACCCCATTTCTTTCATGCTCTACATAGCTCTGGGTCATAATTGAAAAAATAGAGTCATTGCAACTAATTTCCAAGGAATAATAGAGTTCATGATCTAAAGGCAATATTGCTAAAGGAAACCTCCACAATGCATGGTATTTGGCAAGTTCAAAATCATAGAATCAGAGAATCATTAAGGTTGGAAGGGACATTAAAGATCATCTAGTTCCAAACCCTCTGCCATGAGCAGGGAACCCTGCCACTACACCAGGTTTCACAAAACCTCGTCCAACCCCGGCCTTAAAAACCTCCAGGGATGGGGCATCAACAACCTCCCTGGGCAACCCATTCCAGTTTCTCACCACCCTTATAGTGAAGAATTTCTTCTGAATATCTAACCTAAATCTCCCCTCTCTCAGTTTAAAACCATTACACCTTGTCCTATCACTATCTTCTCTGGTGAAAAGCCCCTCCCCAGCTTTCCTGTAGGCCTCTTCAAGTACTGGAAGGTGCTATATGATCTCCCTGGAGCCTTCTCTTCTCTAGGTTGAGCAGCCTTAACTCTCTCAACCTGTCTTCACAGCAGAGGTGCTCCAGCCCCCTGATCATCTTGGTGGCCCTTCTCTGGACCCTCTCCAACAGGTCTATATCTTTCTTGTGCTGAGGGCTCCAGAGCTGTACACAGCACTCCAGGTGTGGTCTCACCAGGGCAGAGTAGAGGGGCAGAATCACCTCCCTGGCCTTGCTGGCCACACTTCTTTTGATGCAGCCTAGGATGCAGTTGACTCTCTGGGCTCCAGTGCACACTGTTGGCTCATATTGAGCTTCTCATCAACTACCACCCCCAAGTCCTTCTCCTCAGGACTGCTCTCCAGCCATTCTCCCCCCAGCCTGTATTTGTGCCTAGGGTTGCACCGACCCAGGTTCAGGACCTTGCACTTGGCCTTGTTGAACTTCATGAATTACCATTAATTATCATAGTATGAGTTAACAGCTTTTAGACTTTTTTTAATGTCAGAACTAGCTTGCATGCAGAAGAAAACTATGGAAATGGGTTAATATCTAGAGTATTTCTATTTTATTCATATGTATGCTATAACAATACACTATAATGTTGAACAACATCATCTTCATATAAACACAAAAATATTTCTTAGATCATATTTTTAAACTTTTAATTAATAAAAATAAGGTTAATATAAAATAGTAAGAGCAAGAGGGACAAAACACGTAAGGACAAATTATGAAATGCTGTGTCAGCAGTTACTGTAATAATTTTCAGTACTGTGGCATGTGTTACACTGTGAATTGCTTAATCATTATTCCATGTTGAAAAGTTACATTTCAAAACCTCTAGGAAGAGAGATCTTCAGAAAGGATGGATTTAGAGAAAAAAAAACCACGTTTAACTCCAGGTCTAAAATCTTCAGTCCTATTTAAAATTGTTTAATCAGTATGGGTCTAATACAAGGCCCAATAAAGTCAAAAGAGTGACTCTAATTAAAACACTTTTTATCTAAGCCTTCAGTATCTTAAATGAAAGGTACCACATATCTTAATAAGAACTGAATTTACCATATTCCACCATTACCAAATCAATAATTTCCTTAGTTTCACCCAGCATGCTACTCTTCTTTCCTCATACTCAAGGCACCGCTTTAGTAATTTGTATTTAATGGCAAAACACAAATTAAACCAACACAAAGACACCTTCTCAGGTTTCACATAGTCTCTTTAATCTCCCAGCAACCTGACTTGAATTTTCACATCTCCAGACCACTACTGAAAGTATGTTACCAAGAAATATTAGGTTAGAAAAATCAGACCATTCTCATGGAAACACATTTGGCAGTAAGACTGCTACAGTTTTGGAAAGGGAACTAACCATTACAGAAATGCTAATGCTGGGGGATGAAAGGAGCAGCCCTACAGAGAAGGACTTGGGGCTGTTGGAGGATGAAAACCTGGATGTGAACAAACTGTGCACTCAGCCCAGAAAGCCAACTGTACCCAGAGCTGCACCTAAAGAAGCATGGCCAGCAGGTCGAGGAAGTTGATTCTGCTTCTCTACTCCATTCTGGAGAGACCCCACTTGGAGTACTGCATCCAGCTCAGGACTTCTCAGCACAAGAAAAACACGGACCTGTTGGAGCAGGTCCAGAGGAGGGCCACAAAAGTGATCAGAGGGTTGGAACAACTTTCCTATGAGGACAGCTAGAGAGAGTTGGGGTTGTTCAGCCTGAAGAAGAGAAGGCTCTGGAGAGACCTTAATAGTGGCCTTAAAATACTTAACAGGAGTTTAAAAGAAAGATGGGGACAAACCTTTTAGTGGGCCCTGTAGTGAAAGGATGACAGACAGTGGTTTTAAATCGAAAGAGACTAGAGATAAGGAAGAAATGTTTTATGATGAGGGTGGTGAAACACTGGCATAGGTTGCCCAGAGAGGTGGTAGAAGCCCCATACCTAGAAAAATTCAAGTTCAGGTTGGATGGGCTCTGATGACTGTTAAAGGCCCCTTCCAACTCAAATTATTCTATGATTAAGTTTATTTTCACAGAAAGATCAGGAGTCCCCATACAATCCTGTTTCTGGCTGCTTTTATCAGGTGCTACACAGGCTGCAGGAAGGCACAAGGGGAGCTCCTGGGAGACAACACAGCTGCAACAAAGCAATCCAGATAGAATCCACTAAAAAGTTAAAAGCTCATCCTAACAATTTGACTAACCGTGTAACATTTTCAGAGGCTTAAACTGTGGCCAACTCTAACTGTGAAAATTGGTGGTTTATAATGGACAAAACACTGTTTTATTTAAATTTTCTCAAATTGCAGGACCTTTTAAATTGACATTTGTCACAAAATTCAACTGATGACTTGGGATGAAGTTACATTTGACAAAGCCATGAACAAACCAATAACAAGGCCTGAAGTGAAACACTTCCAAAGAATTTTAAATTTGTATATTATTGATTACAATGGTTTACATATTTGATCATTTAGAGCATAAATGCCCCATATATTATGTGATAAATATTCTATCTATGTATGTGACACTACACGTGTGCAATATGTACTAGTAATATTTTCCGTTGATATATTTTGTTATCTATTCAGCCATTAAAACATCAAACAAAATTGAAATACACACACTAATGGGTGCAGTCAGCTCATCAGTTGCCCACAGGCACCCCATGGCACCAGTGCGAACTACAGACATGCATACGATGAGGGTAACAAGGTGTTAGATTTCACTCCACCTTGATTTTCAGAAACACCGTATAGTTTATATCTGGTGATATATCACACACATCACAGAAAGTGGCAAACTGCTTTGCTAAGCAAAATGATCATACGCTTTTTATTTCTTCAAAACCTGATATTAATAAGCCTAGATTTGCTTTCAAATTGCCAATTATCAGGTGTACCAGATAGAGAAGTACTTTAGTTTAGATAGATGCTTTGATGCTCAATATCATATTTTTAATTATTATTTTTTTTAAAGGAAATATCAGGCAACACTATTTGGGCAGCTGATGGACGGATGAATGGGTGCATTTGAGATCTCTTAACTGTATTAGTATGAAAACAATGACAGGTGCTAATTAACCATCACATTTGCACAAGAAAGTAAAGCATTATAAATAAAGCATATTATAAAACCAAGAGAAAAGTCAGCTCAAGAAGATTTAAAGGGAAAAAGCTGGATTAAAACACACTTTATTTTTACCTAGAGGAGTTGACTTAATACTGGTTCAAATGCTACTACAGACAAACATTTTTAATCAGTTTTTTACCTGATTTCATTAAACCCACATAATACCATTCATCTGGAATACCAGTAACACATGTCCTTCCTATAAACCAAAGAAACTATATTTTCTGAGTTTGCACTTTAATTGTATAGTTACTACTATAAAGACACTGAATATTCTAAGCACAACAGTGATGGTGAAAGACACAGCTTCCATCTCTGAGCAGAAGATAATTTGAAAACCTGCAGATACGAAGATATACAAAAGACCGCTGGGTTAAAATTATAATAACGGAAGTAGACTCCTATAAAATCTTACCTTTAGATCCAAATACTCCAAATCCTTTTTCAACTGGATATAAGTGTCATCCGCCTTCAGGTAAGTACATAGGGGAAAAAAAAGCAATGTATTTGAAAGTTTGAAACCATTTCAAAATACCTGGATTGGTTACATATAAGAAAATGGATGAAAGAGAAAATAAAATAGCAGAGTAGGAAGTACATTAAAAAGCACATTTGCTCCACCAGCATACTGCTCTTTACAAATGAAAAGTGGGCAAAATAATTCCCAAAAATATTACTGCTTCATGCCCACCCTTCAAACATACAGATTTGAGTTTTCCACCTCTAATGAGCTATGTAACTACATGAAATAATAGGCTTTCAAAAGATATTTTTTAAATACCAATTTCTATTGACTATCCCCTTCACTGAAAATGTTACCGTGTTGTCCTCCAGCATAATATGTCCCTTTGAGAGAAGAAGAGAAGACTTGTACCTAACTGAATGTCAGATGTAACTGGAAGCCATTTTATAAAAAATCATTAGAATACCCTTAATCACACTCCATACCATTTTAAGATATTCCTTTATTCAGGAAAAGTCTGAAAGAAGTTTTGTGAATAAAATACTGAAAAAGATCTCATATTATTAGAAAATCCATTATGTCTTCAAAGCAACACCAATCTACTTGTTCCTTATTTTTCATTGGCTCACCTGTAATCGCTATAAGCTTAATCTTATAGTGACATTCATCTAGCAGCATCTTCATTACAGATGCTTCAAGAAAAGCATGCACAGAAGTCGTAACAGTTATTTCTTCTTTCTTCAAAACAGGCATTTGTAACACGCAACAAAATAAAGCTTAACTGTTGCAAATGTGCTTTGCAATCAGGAAAAATGCCTCAAATTTCCTAGAATTTTTACTGCTATTTTGACAGGATTCTGTATCTTGGGTACATTAAACTTCAGAATAAAAGAAAAAACACAACTATACCTTTTCTCAAGTTTTGAGCCAATGAGAATGTGTAGTTCAAAAAGAAAAGAAAAATCCTTTATGCCATAAAATCAATATATTACTCTCGCATTTCTTTAGAAGTATTCACTTACAAGTCTTGTCTGATTAGCTTGTAAGTCTGGCTGAGGACTTGACTGGAAAGTCTGCCCTTTTTTTGAAAAATCCCTGTTACTATCACCCATCTTAGCGCAATAGTTCTGTAGGTGAGGTGAATCAGGAAATCAGCTTTTCCAAACTCCAAGAGTTCCTTTAGCTTTGGACCAATACAAAGCAATTCACCAATTTCTAAAAGAGTCACCACATTTTACTCCCAGACAGCTCCACTTCTGAGGCACTGATATGAACCAAGGAGCTCCGTAAGTACATTCCTGTTTGATCTCACATCTACAAGTTTCATACCTCAGTGCAACCAAGAGCACTGTTGATGATCCAAGATGCCCATGAGCTTGTATGAACCAACATTCACCTGCAGAACTGACACAGTTACAAGCTCATATGGATGTACAAACTGGCTGATGCATTTCAATTTGCAGGTGATGCAGCATGTGGCACAGGGAGCCAACCCCATCACGAAAGAAAGCAGCACAAAGAAATGGTTTTGCTTTAGAACAAACATATCTGATATTTTAACCCACATTTCTGAAGATGCAGCATTTTCAGAAATAGTATAAACAGGAAGTATGCATAACACTTTGAAACATATGTAACTGGTACCCTATAACTTAAAAAGCTCACCTTTTATCACAAATACAATAGCAAAGAAAAACTGCAAATAACCTGGGAACTGTGGAATACCAAATGGGCAAGAAAGCACAGACTCAAGCATGCCACTAACGAAGCATTTGCAGAGTCACAAAATGTCATACGGCACAGATGAGCCAAGCAGCAGCTGACCTGATAGGTGGAATTAGTTGGCAAGTGCTGCAGCAATTGTGCGATTGTGTAATTTCGTATACTAGCCAACTTAGCCTGATGTCTCCTTAATCGAATGAGAAGCAATGTTAGCTCTTCAGGCTGCAGGTATTTAGACACATTGTAAAGAGGAAATTAGCAGTCTTCAGGGAGAGTAACTGTAATTACATTTTTCACCTCAGTGCCCAGAAAGCAGTTACTTGACATGATTAAGCAATTATTTAATTAACTCTGCATTTGGTCAAATAAACATAATAAAAGTTGAATCCTTAATAACAGGCAGCTCATCCTTGTTCACATTGCAGCTAAGAGCAAAATTCCTAGAGGCTTTACTGGGAGCTGGTTAGGATTAAGTTCTCATTCAAGTTATTTATGTTTTAACTAATAAAAATACAACTACTCTGGTATCAGCAGGATTTTAAAACTTAACTACAATACCGTGATGACACAAAATAACAAGTAACTCTGTCTGAACTTACCGACTTGCCATGCAAACTGGGTGCGCTCACAGTATGTGTCATGTAGCCCATGGCAGGCATAGAGCGTCGATCAATGTGAGTTGAGCTCTGTAAGAAGCCACAGCCAGGTTTGTAAGGATTGTCTCAAGTGAGAGGTATGTTGTACTTCAGGGAGAATTCAGAAAATACACACCTCTGCCACAAATTTGTTGTTTGAATTCACAGCACGCTTAGATTAGGGTAACATTCATGAGCCAGCCAGATTCTTTGATGATTACAAAAGCAAATTTAGCATTTGTGATGCTGGGCAGATCAGTGGATTCTGAGAGCACAAGGGGCTTCAGCAGAACAGACGAAGTGGCTTCCAGCAAATAAAAAATATCCATAAAGTTCCCTTCCACCTGACCTCTCCCAGAGAGAGATCAGGCTTATGCTCCCCAATAGCAGGCTTGTACTGCTCACAGTAACACTAACAGTAATTCACTGCTAACAGTGAATGCCCTCTTTTAGCCAGGGAACCCTAAGCTACTGACATGAGTGACACCTTGTGGCAATGGGTTCCATTAATACCAGGTTTTATTAAACAATCGTATTTGATGTGCCCCTTTCTGCTTACAGTATGAAAACCTGTGGCACATCCATGCTTTCATCTCTCTTAATGCCAACCTTTGATGGTTTCTTCAAGGCAGGCTAAATGGCTCATTATTTGTTTTTATTCCTGTCTCTGAATTTCACTGGATGCTGGGGTTTTTTTGCTTTCTTTTCTTTTTAAGTATAACTGGATGGAATTTCATAAAGTGTTCCAGGGAGAGGGGAGTATTACAGATTTCTGTAGACATCATTTATATCTAAAATGTTGCTGTGTGCTTACGTATAAAAACATGAATGTTTTTCTCTAGAAACTTTAACAGAAGTTTCACATCAAAGTTTTATAGGTGAAGAAAATTATATTAGCTTATATTGGTAAAACAATTATGACATTAAAAGAGATTTTTGAGCAAAATTTATCCAGCTACATTGCACAGGAAGGGAAAAGACTTCTGCCCATTCCTTCGTAAGGGATGAAATACCCATTCAACTTACACATGGAGAAACCAATGTCTAGTAGAATATAATCAGGAGTTAAAAAACTAATAACTTCCCGTGCTGCACATCACTAGACTATTTCATCCACTAACAGAACATTATAAATCTATAAATGGGGAAGGACGTCTAATAGCTACATGTATATACAGTAGGAAAAAAATTTAAACTGTCCATGAAACTGGAATGCAACACGAAGTCATGGTCCTAAACCCATGTTTGGTATCTGAATTTACAAGTCTCTTTCTTTGGAAATACTTTCCCCATCAGAGCCCATAGTTGAGGTCAAAGAATCAGGTGAATACAGAGGCTTTGATTTCCACTTATTGCAGTGTAGGAGCTACCAAGACAAGTAAATTCTGCATTGATTCAATCCTGAATTTTCCAAATTTCCTTAGGCAAGAAGAGCCACATTGAATACAGACTAGGGAAACCTGTGTCACCTCTGAATAAGAGGGTACAACACTGACTACAAAATAATCACACTGAAATTCTGCAGAAGGTTAAAGTTTCAGACCAACACTATTTGATTTTGGTTATTCCAATGATAAGGACTCTGCAAAGGGCTTAAATTACCAAATGCATGTAAAATGTTTGTGTTTTTAGCCACAACTAAAAACTGAGTCAGCTGTAGGACTAATTACAATAGCAAAACATGAAGATAAAGTAGACACGGCAAACACTGAAGACTACAACCAATCCTGCTGAATTTTATAATCTTGCCTCTCCACTCTATACACTAAAACACTATAATTTGTATATTTTATATAGAGAATCAGAGAATCATTCTAGTTGAAAAATACCTTTAAGATCACTGTGTCCAACCATAACCTAACTCTACCAAGCCCAGTGCTTAAACCATGTTCCTAAGCGCCACATTTATATGCCTTTTAAACACCTCCAGAGATGGCAATTCAACCACTGGGCAGCCTTTTCCAGTGTTTTATGACCCTTTAAGTGAAGAGGTTTCTTCTAATATCTAATCTAAACCTCCCCTGCCACAACTTGCGACCATTTCCTCTTGACTTACCACTTGTTACTTGGGAGAAGAGATCAACCCTCACCTTGCTCCAACCTCCTTTCAGGTAGTTGTAAAGAGTGATAAGGTCTCCCCCCTCAGCCTCCTTTCCTCCAGATTAAACCCCTGTTCCCACATCTGCTCCTCATAAGGCTTGTGCTCTAGATCCTTCACCAGCTTCATCACCCTCTTCTGGACTCCCTCCAGCACCTTGTAGTGGGGGGCCCAAAACTGAACACAGTGTTCAAGTAAAGACATGCCTTCCAGTTTTTTAATAAAAATATTCCAAACGAATGTGATGTACCACCAAACTTCCTCTCCTAACCAACAAAAATTAATTAATCTGAAATTATCAGAAACATAAAGAGAAAATTATTCACTGCATTAACTTTTACAGCTTGTACGATCTTTCTTATACAAGGAAGGATGCAATGAAAAATGACCAAATTAAATGACCAGTGTATGACACCACATGCAGAATAGCTTTAAATCAGTTATACTGTATACAAACCTTTACAGCATGATTTCGGATCTTCCTGGGTGATCCAGTGAAAGGAACGTCTACAGTCTGTCTCTCATCAGATGGTTTAACTGTTAGCCTTTCTGCAGGAGTATGTGGTCTCCTTGGGAGAAAGCTTTTTGGAGGTCCAGGTGGAGGAATATCAGATGGAGAGGGTGGAACAGATATCGATCGTGGAACATCTAACGAACTTTTTGACTTTCCACGATCAATAAAGTCTGAAGAACTTACATAAAGTGGGGCAGTGGGGCTGCCATGTTTAAATTGCTGCCTCTGCTGCCACTCATATAGCTGCCAAACAGTTCCATCCTTATTTGCTTTCCTTTCCTCCTGGGACATCTTCAAGTGGCTAACACGATCTTGTGCATATTTGTAGTCACTCGGCAAATTGCGGTTTGGTGGTGGTGAGCTCCCTGAAGGCTGCCTGGTATTCTTTGGCAAAGTGTGATAGTTTTCAGGAAAAGGTGGATTGGGACCCTGACGTGTAAGAGTCTGATCAGAAGTGAGGCTGTAAAGAAGGAGGGAAAAGGAAAACTTTAGTGTACATGGATGAGCAGAAGTACCTGATGAAAAATAAATCTCTAATGGTATTTGCACAGGAGCTACGAGACACAACATAAAAGTTATTTTTAAAGATTTACAGAAATATCAACAAATGAATACTAATTAAATTTACCCAGCACAAAAATATTGCACTGTATTCATGCAAAGATGCATACAGTATAGATACATGTTCTGGTTTAGTGTCTAAAGTAGGAAGACCCATCAAAAAGAACCCTAAGGGACAACAGTATTACCTAAGCTTGTACTTGGACCAAAAAGAATGTCAAGAACCATAAGAAAGTAATTACTGTTATATTTAAAAGAGCAAATCCATAAATTCAATATTTTTCACTGAAAGCCTGGTCACCACTAGGTGGTGCAGTTTACGAACAACAATGCATTCTCACTTAAAAGAAATACCTACAGTGTAAGATGAAAGCTCACCAATCACAGAATGAGCATCTCAGATAATTTTTATTCATGTGAATGAAGCAAAAAACCAAAAAGGTGAGAAAGTGCTCAAAATGCCCTAGTCTGCATCATTTACTTTCACCTGACCTGATGATACTGTTTCTACTGCTTTAAGCAACACCAGGCTTTTTGCAAGAAAACCCATTGATAAACCAGGATAAAAGGAGGCATTACATCCTGGCTTCAGTACTGCATCCACAGTGCAGTTAAGCTGTAGAAATTAATTATTTTAGTAGATAAAGTGTTAAGGCAGAATTGGCAAAAGCTTTGACAAAGTGCAGTAGGCTCCCTCGTCTACTTTGAAGTAAAAATCTTTCCACAGCCTCATACATAAGAACCTGCCTAATTTCTGATTCTCCAGTTAAACATCTGGAGGTTTTGTACTTGCAGTCACTCATCCATCAATTCAGGATATCCAAACAGAAAGCCATTCTGCTAGACTTGCTACAGAGCAACAACATAATAAATAGATAAGAAACAAAAAAAAAAAAACCCACAAATTAAGAAACTTGGAGCAGGTTCATCACTCCATTTGGTAGGTTCCACTCTCTGCATGAGAGGGAGAGCTGATGTTGTGGGAACTGCAGGAATTCCACATGAAAGAAAGAGCAGTAAGGAAAAGAACATCTTTGCTCTTCATCCAAAAATAACAGAAGCAGGAGATAAAGAATTGCCACCAGTAACTGCTGCTCAGTAGTTGCTTCCACCTATTTCTACTTGTAGGATTTGGCACTCTTGGGCTGTCTTGAAACATGGATGGATTCTTCATGTCAGAAAGCAGAAAAACTGCCCTGTGCCACATGGAGGATCACAAATTCATAAAAGCTCTGCTCTCCCATGCCACAGAACCTTGATGCTACCTCAAATTTCACAGCAAAGGCTAAAGCAGGCAGGTAGCATGAACCAAGGTGGCTCAAAGATCAGCATTTAGTAGTCAACTAATCTCTGTTATTTAACTCATTACACCAATCTGTACGTTCTGTATTGTACTGCCAATTCTTTTCACTTGAAAATCAAAGCAGTTGGTAGAAATGTGTTTTCCCTAGAGAGGAACAAGAACTGAGAATACTTCCAGCGTGTAATGCTTTGAATGAACAGCTGAGAAAGGAATGAAGCTAGGACAGATCCTTTTTGTGATTTCTATGTAGAAAAAAGAGGAAGAGGGCTTAATTCCTATACTTCAGCCTAGTGGAACCCTCATGAAGGCACAGGCAAACTACTCTATGTCACAAAATGCCATATATGGTTATTTTCTAATTGGGCATGAAAGGGTAAAGTATTGAAATCAGGAGGAACTACTGGTAGTCAAAAGCTAGTATCTTTAGTAGCAAAAGAAGTCTGAAAACAAAGGCCCTATGAATTTGGGGGCAGGAGGAAATAAACCACAATTTTCTTATAGAAAAGGATGCATTTGCTTGAGAGGAACTAAAAACTGGATGAAAGCAGTTTGTGAGCAGATGGGAAGTACTGGCTTCATGCAATACATCAGTCTGCTACAAAAAAAGAAGGAAGCTGCACAGGCATTACATTGCACAAAGCAAGTCATGTTCAAAGCTCAACTTAGGGGCAGCTGCCTCCATACAGGCAGGCTGCAGCTCCTCAGTATACGAGGTAGGGAGAAACTACCAGCTAAGAAGACGGGCTCTAAAGCAGGTGGCATCTCTACCACATAAGGTTCCAGACCCTTAAAAATAATTTGCATGATATAAAAATAGGTACTAAGATGACATATCAATTTCTGTCCCAGGGGAGGAACAATGTCCCAGATTACTCAAATTAGTCCACAACAGACTGTGGAAACTGCCTTCTCAAGAACTAAGAATAAATATGAGCAAAAGCAGCTATTCTTGAGAATCTCCTTGTCTTGAATGATGATGTAGAAAGAATATAAAAAGGAAAGCAGACCCAGAAGAGTGAAAAAATGGCCTGATACCATATTATGTGATTATTGGCTATGAAAATCATTCAAGGTCTGCAATGGGAAGCAACCACACAGAAGATACTGTAAAAAGAGAAGAGAAGCATCCACAAGAAAACAAATAGAATTATTTGGAATGCTATGCCCATTCATGGAAATGCTCAAAAACTACCAGACCAATATTGTTTCTTCCTTAAGCAAATCAGGAAGGAATGGAAAGTTCTGCATAACAAGAAATGTTTAACACTGCATTTGCAAGGAATTCCTCAACATGACTGCATTTAGTTGGGAAATATTAAACATACGTACCAGATTAACTTTTTAAGTACAACTAAGCTGTTAGAAATAGCAGATTTTTTACAATTATGCATTCACTCTGACTATCCAGGCATGGAAACTGGAACAAAGACTAGTAATTTCTGGACAGCTGCTCTTTGATGGTCCTTTAATTACTTAAAACCAAAATCTCCTGAAAGCCTCCTTCCAATTCTCTAGATCTTTCTCAAAGGCTGGTATGAATCTTACTCTAACAGGTATTCCCCTTTGCTGAGAACAGAGGAGGGGTTAGGT
This sequence comes from Chaetura pelagica, assembly GCF_000747805.2. NCBI lineage: Eukaryota > Metazoa > Chordata > Aves > Apodiformes > Apodidae > Chaetura > Chaetura pelagica. The sequence goes on along the minus strand of NW_009952881.1, from coordinate 1,146,858 downwards.
GACTACATAGGATGTACCTGTAGTGCAGCTAACAGTTCACTGTCTCAAGAGACAAGAATCTCCAAAGTGACAGCTAGTATTTACCAGTTAGCAAATGGTTCTGTGTCCTTCATAAAAAAGGAAAGTAAAATATCTATTTGAAAGATCTAAGTATCTATATAAAAGGTTCAATCCCTGCAAATAATTATATAGATGTATTTGTGTGAAGACTAGCTTTCTTGTCATAATAATCCTGATGAAAAGCATTGCAGCTTTATATACCAGGAAATTAATAAAACTGTTCTCATTCTGTGTTCAAAAATTATAAAGGCTTCTAAATCCTCAGAGGTTCTTTATTTGTAACATTGGAATAACAACAAACATGGAGCATTACATGGTCCACTCATACTTACTAAAAACAAAATATCAATTAAATTATAATTTCTACCTTAAATTTCTACATCCTGAAATCAATAAGACATTTTGACAACTTTTATCCATCAGTTAACTGCACTGCAACAATCTTAGCAAGTCGAGAGAAGGTGCCATTTAAAAAAAAATCAATCCATTAATCTTCAGGAAGGCAACGTGTGATTTATTCTCCATACTGAGAATATAATGGCATTTGCCAGGGAAAGACAAAGAAAACAAGGTCAAGTGAGCTAAAATAGAACATAAAGAATGTTCTTAAGGTAAAAAAAAAATAAATTATATATTAAATTAGATTTTGGTTACATCACTGCAATTAACTCTTGCAAAGTTTCACTGAATACTTAACAGTTCCCGCACAGGTAGCTGGTTTTATCTAGAAAAAATGCTGGCACCTGCAACAGCACTTAGCTTAACACTACACTGGATACACACCTGCAGTTGATTTGCTGGAAAGAGTAATTAGGAAGAAAACTGTAGTTATGTAGCTAGTCAAGACTGTTCACTGCCTATACTTTCAATGTGAAAAACAGCAACAGAAATTGTCTTAAGCCTTGGCTAATTAGTTCAATCGTTTTCTATAGTATTTTAGACTAAAACATCTACACATGTAAGAACTAACATACCAAGTACTTTTTTTCATTAAAGTCACATTCTCTTGGGAAGCACTGGTTCACAACCAAGCAAAAAAAGACACAAGTAAACTGGCTCTAAGAGCCTAGAAGAAAGTTAAACAAAACTGAGAAGTATGAAAGCTTCTTTAATGGTAGTTCAAGAGATAAGAAAGAGAAGAATGGACTTCCAAACAGAATTAGCAAGCCTTACATTTTATATTGGATCCAAAATAACAAAAGCTAATCTGCATAAACATTACAAAAATGCCCAAAATGTTTTCTTTCTCCTAAGGACCACGTTTATGTCTCCCATTGTTCTATATGATTATTAGATTTTAGCAAATTTATAAGGTAATAATTCAGTAGGTTACCCATATTTGAAAAATCCTCACATGCAGCAAGTGTCCTTCCTGCCACCTGACACAAGGTGACATTCTGAACAGATGCACATCTACATCACTTCGTTTTTTCAACTGGTAGGTAATCTGACTGCACACTTGTAAAGTAAAGCAATTACCAGATTTTTTAAATTATAAAAGTATTACCGCATGCTCTTGGTACACTTTATGCAATCTGTGGGGACTGAAAAGGGAAAAGAGAACCCTGGAGACCGTGGGAACATCCTAGAATCTCTTAACTAAAGGAAAATATGGAGACATTTCAACGTGACGCACATACTGTGAGTGATCTGATAGAGAGGAGTGAATGAATCACCATTCTTTACTTTGAAGTGGAAAACAAATTATTATCTATAATTTATATCATGTAGTTGTTTATGAATAAGAGGTAACTGAGAACCGCACTTCCCTTTCTAGTTTTTTAATTGTAGCAAATTTTAAGAAGTTTTAACATCTGCAACCATTAAAATCAGTTTTAGAAAAAGCACTCTAGTCTCACTTTTTCTATTTACACTATAGACTAGTGATAACATTAAAGGGATTTGATCAGCCAATCCCATATTGACTTTCCCATGAGATAAGCACCAGAAAAATACCACTCTGCATTACACAAGAAAGTAAGTTTCATTACACATTGTCTCTGTAAAATCTCCTTCTGATTTGCACTAAATATACTACTACTAAACCCTTTCCTTTAATTTAAGGAAATGCCACTTGGCAGTCTATTTAAACATTTCCCTATTACTAACCTTTTTGTATCTCCTTTTTGGACTTTTACCCAGTGCTCCACTTGAGCCATGTTACTTTTTCTTTGCATCTGTTTATCTGGATTCGTTCTGGGAACAAGCCCTCTTTTATATGAGCTGGTACCATTCTGCTCCACTAGGCCAGCGTTGATACTTAATGAACTAGGAAGTGTTCCATTCTTCTCAGCTGGCTGAGGCTGAGCTGCTTGGGGCCGTGATGCATTCGTTAAGTCTGGAAATAATGAATCAGCTTCTCTTAACGCATGCTTAGCCTTTCCCTTCTTAGTTGCCAGAGTTTCTTTTCTGTGGATATAACGCTCCTCCTCCTCTTTTTCTCTTCTTATCTCTTCATGCTTATCATATCCAAGCATTTCAGCTGATTTTTGAAAGCTTTCTTTTGTATCTGCAACCTCAGCCTTCACATACTCTTTACAGGCGTCCACATGATTGACTTGGGGAACAGCATGCTGATCCACTTTTTCAGTTTCTCTGAAAAGAAAATGCATGTCAGTAATGAATACTGCTTGATTGTGAGAAGTTATGTGGTCTTGTTACTATTTTAGAAAGGATACCAACAAAAGCACATTCTCCAGGCTGTGATAAATTTGACAGAAGTATGTTAGGACAGATATGCACAGCAAAAGTCAGCTGCTATCCCAGTAAGACAAAGTTACCTTTACAGTGTTACCAAAGAAGCACAAATTGTTTATATACATCTGTAAAAATTACTGAAAACACTAATATTGTATGAAAGAGGTGTTCAACTCATGTAACATCACCTACAAACAACTGGAAAAAAGAAAGTCTTTCTGGCTTTCAGTGTTTCCCAGGATAGGAAAACAAAACAAAACTGCCAACTTCTCCTTTCGAAGTCAAAAAAATACTTAATTTCTTTGTAGATGCTTTAGGACCTAGTCATTTCTGGCCAAGAGGCCAGAACAGGAGCTACATTTGAGTCCCTACTATCGTTGTCCAGGGAATTTCTAACCAAGGGGTTATTCCTGCAATCGCTAAGCTAATAAATAATCTCCATTGCTCCTAATATATGCTGCAATGCACACTAGTTTAGTTACTTACCTTATTGCCTAAATATTTAAAAAATTCCTCACTAGCGATCTTTATACTAAACTTACAACACAGTGTAAAATGTCTAAGGATCCTAAAATTTTTATGTTGCACACATAATGTGCTCGCCTTGCAATTTTCTTCACCTCCTTACAGTGACAAGCTTCTTGGCAACGTTTTTCTTCTCTTACAATTCAATGAAGTATTATTCATCTCAGAGTAGCACCTCATCTTCTCTGAAACTAAGTTCAGCTTCTTAAAAGCTTTATGGAAAATTAATTCTAAGTGCCATGAAAAAATTATTTTCACTTCAGTCTACTTAGTGTCTCAAAAGGTACAGTCTACTATGAGGAAGGACACTGGATCAATATTTTAAACATGCCAAACTTCCCCAATTTTTAATTCAATTATTTCTATCCTTATGTATAAAAAATCCACAGGTAACAGGTTATCTGAAATTTAAATGAAATCCAGAAGATCTCAACACAAAAAAAAATACAGGATGCATTACTCTAGAGGAGTTGATCCTTTGCTTACATCTCATTTGCTGCACTGTGACATTTTAATCCTCACAGCCCTAAAGGTTAAAAGCAGGTCTGTCTCACCGTAAGGACTTGTAGGGA
>NW_009952881.1:1103021-1142953 GCF_000747805.2 Chaetura pelagica | reverse complement strand
AGGGAAAGAATTTCATTTCCAAAGTCAAAACAAAGCAGGCGACACCAATTTTAAGAAAAGGGGAAAACTGGAAGAACATGAACTCTGAGGTGAATTCTTTTGCCTCTAGCACTAATGGGACAAAGGCCATCCTCCTTTTGTCCCAGGGCTTTTTTTCTCCTATCAAGAAAAAGACAAAAAAGCTCTTAAAAGTACTAAAGGCCACCAAAGTAAGTAAAAAAATAAGCAGTTAATGCCTGCATAAATTAGTAGATATCCATAACTATGCACTTATCTTTTCCCTCTTAACAGCATTTTAATCTAGTTCTAAACACTTGCTTGAAACAACCCATTACTTTTCTGTCTTTTCCCTTTTACTAGCCATGGTGTTTCAGGAGATGGTTCAGTGGTTAGGGGTTGTGGGGCAGAAGTTTGGACTTGATGATTTTGAAGGTCTTTTTCAACCTTGGTGATGATTCTATGATTTTACTTATCTCTCAAGGCTGCCAAGTGACTGTTGCAGGTGTATGAATTTGCTCACCAAACTTTTTTACAGAAATTCCCTAAAAATATACAGAAATAATTCCATGTCACTAAATACGAGCACACAATTGTGTGTAGATACAAATACTGAACACCAGGTTTTCTTATTTAGTGTTACTCAACTGACCTGCAATTGAACATAAATTTTAAAAATTTCCTTAAAATAGGAATTAGTTTCAAGCACACAAACAACACTTTCAGAAATCACTACCGATCTGTTTTATATATATATATATGTGTATATATATACATATCTATGTATATATAAAATTTATTTGAAAAATCATTACAAGAGAATAGGTTGTGTATGGAACTTGCCTCTTCAGTGAAGAGCGTGTTTGCATGAGAGCAGCTTGATTCATAGCCCTGATCCAGCCATTCATGTCCTCCTGGGTGTCTGCACTGAAGTAGTACGTCCGCATCCCTGAATGCTCTGCCTGAGAGCCAATAACAGAATTCCTATTATAAATATATGCCCTCATACCTGTATGAACAGCCTGTAAGGAAAACAGAAAAAAGAAATACAAGTCAGACAGCCCTTCCTTCTTCTTGCCTCCCAGAAAATTTACTGTAACTTTTCCAGATATCTTTATATAACTTTCCAGAATCTCCGACTTTTTCTTAAATTTTGGGTAAAATTATTACACTACCACAGCAGGCTGTGGTGCAGCAAAGCCAAATAGCACTCTCTGATTTTTACTGGAATTCATCTACGTCTTTCTCCCACCATTAAACAAAAAATACAGTGCTTCCATTTTTCACAATATGAAATTTCAGCTTTTAATTTTCTCTTAACGGAGACATTTCATTTGCCATAAATAAAACTCAAAACAAATTAAATTAATTCTCACTGAGACATGCAGAAGGCAAGCCAATTTCTCCAGCTCATTTAATAAAGCAATTTATTCAGACAAAACACAGAAAAAAATAAATCTTGCAATTCAAGCAATTAAATTCCTTACTTAAGAACAGATTATAATGCATGTTAAGATCTTTTGGTTAAAGCATACACTTGAACTTCTGCATTAGCTGCAAAATCACAACATTACTGATAAAGTTAGTAATACTGATGAAATTATCACAGCACATAAAATATTGCCAAGTACCTTTGCACACAAAAAACTTCCATGAAATTCCACTGCAAACTACAGGCATTTGGAAATCCCTCCATAAATATATTCAATATTAAAAAGTGTACAATTTGGAATATCTTTTTAACTCTAGGCTAGTTGAATTTAATCAAATCTCATCCACATTTATATAAGCAATAGAATATATATTACTAAGTCATATCAGTCCTAAAACACTTGACTATATTTCCTAAAAATTACTTTACAGATGTGCTTGAGATTAGCCAGGTGAGATCCATTGCCTTAGTTCCCAAAAAAACAGAAGGCAGTGTATTTAGCCTGAAAGCTCTCAGAATTTTATTAAAACAGAAATTAGTAACTTAAACTGCTTTTTATAAAACTGAACCTGCTGTCGCACACAAAAGCTAATGGCATGAAACATCGCTGAGACAGGGGTTTTCTAAAATTAAAAAAATTCAAGAAACAGCAGCTCTGACCAACTTGGGCATTTAGGAATCAAAGGATTTTCCTCACATCTGCTTGGCCATTTCGAGATCATTTCAAATGGTCAAAACAAATATCATTTAGAAGCATTTAATTCATTGCAATTAATTGTTGGCATCCAGTGTAAGAATGGACCGAAAATTGGCAGTTCCAGACATAAAGGAAATCAGTGATTTTAACACTAGACCTTTGTGACTACAGAGTTCCTTTGCAGACCACATTGAGCCCACAGAAGATGACACTAGAACTCAGAAGTAAAGCAGTCCTGCAGAAGGCCAACCACATCCTGGACTGCATCAAAAGAAGTGTGGCCAGCAGATCAAGAGAGGTGATTTTGCCCCTCCACTCTGCCCTGATGAGACCTCTCCTGGAGTACTGCATCCAGCTCTGGAGCCCCCAGCACAAGAAGGATGTGGACCTGCTGGAGTGTGTCAAGAGGAGGGCAACAAAAAAATTATCAGAGGGTTGGAGCACCTCTCTTATGAAAGACAGGCTGAGGGAGTTAAGGTTGTTCATCCTGAAGAGTAGACTCCACGAGGACCTCATAGCGACCTTCCAATGTCTGAAAGGAGCCTTTAAGAAGGCTGAGGAAGAGCTGTTCACAAGGGCATGTAATGACATGAAAAGGGGTAATGGTTTCAAGCTAGAGAAGGGTAGATTTAGGTTGGACATTATGAAAAAGTTCTGTAGTATGAGGGTGGTGGATCACTGGAACAGGTTGCCAAGAGAGGTGTTGGAAGCCCCACCCCAAGAAACATTCAAGGTGAGGCTTGGTAGGGCTCTGAGCAATCTGTTCTACTTGGACATATATCTGTTCACTGTCGGGGGGTTGGACTAGATGACCTTTAGAGATCCCTTCCAACTCAAGATATTCTATGATCCAGATCAACATAACCTGTTTGCCTTTCATTCTCTTTTCACTGGTGCATGATGAATGCAGCAGAAAGCACTGGCTAAGAGGCCACAGGTGAAAACAGAATAAAAGTGTGAAATAGGCTGCAACATTCTCCCTTGGGAGACCGAAGCTATCACAGCCATAAACATCCATAGCTTCACAAGGGATAAAGAGGATGGTGTGTTATCATCAACTAACATGACATTGTGAAGTTTGCAATATATCTAACTGGTTAAAGGAAAATTCAAATACATTTCAGTTATTTATTAGTAGCATGTTTCATATGCAAGAAAGCCACTTTGTGCCGATGCTCTGTAGCTGTCACTGATAGCGGACACAGCAGGAGTTGTTGTTTTTTGTTTTGTTTTGTTTTTTTAAAAAAGCAATAGCTATTAGGACAACTACAGCATACTAGAAAGCCTAAAACACAGCACATGTGCACATGTACACCACACACACAACAGGGAAAAAATAATACTGGTACCTATTCATGCATTCAGATGCCTTAATGTGGATAGACTGAGAAGAAAAGCAGTCTCTCTCCCATAATGCACAGGAGAAATGGACAGTAAACCCCAAGGGCATATCAACAGGACAAGACAAGGACAAAAAGTTAAACAAGTTAAAACCATGAAAAGATTCATGTTTCCTAAGAAAATACTTAACAAAAAACTATACTAAAAGTAACCAATGCCTAGAGATGTTATGTTCACTTCTGATAACTCAAAATTCCTAGGAGAAAAAAAGCCACAGTTCAAAGGACAGAGAAATGCAGAGGGGACAGCTTTCCAATGATTGTAATATTTCCAAGTTAATCCTCTCCAGGTTTCTCAATCTGTATTTCTGTCAGATCAATATAAATGAGTTTACATTCAGTATTCTCTCATGTATTCTAACACATGTAAGACCAATTAAAAATAGTTTTTATGATTTAAGACAATGAAGCTTCTAAAGAGACTGTGATGACAGTAACCTTCAGAAACTGATGTTACTCATATTTAAAATCATATTACTAAAAAGTACAGCCAATTCTTTATTAACCACAAGGAGCATTTCCAGTTATATGCCAATGTTGTGCAAACTTTTTCCCATTAAAATCTATACATTGAATTTGTGTTGCCTCCCATTTTTATCAGCAAAAAAATACTCTATTAGAAATATAGCAATTAGATAACCTCTAAGATGTTAACTACTGAAATAAATATGCACTAAGAATCCTGAGTTCTAAAAGTCTGTCACAGAGCTTCATGCCAGTAGTTACAGCTAGTCACAGCACTTTGTTTGGGACAAATAAACAATGTGAAAAAAATATCAGGGTAAATACTTAGAAGTAGAGTTTCTAAAGAAAACAATATAGCACACATACTGCTACACTTCAAAGCAGGTTTCTGATTGCATTCAAACAACCAGTATACAGTTCTGCAGGCCTGTAATTGTTAAATACCCAGAGACACAAAAGGCTAAAGCTAGGTCTTAGGAAATGATAGAAGGAAAAAACCTGTGAACTCCTACACTGTACCTTTTAACAGTTAGCTTAACATATTTCCTAGTCAGCACATAATTTAGAAACCTTCTTCTAACAGAATCAGATGCAAAAAGGACCCATGTATTTGCTAAGTAAATTTCCTTTGTTGAGTTTTACAAACTAAAATGTCGAAAATTTTCAGTTTGGCTGCTTCCCTACCTTAAATAACTCATTTTTACTTAAAACAGCCACTTCAAATGAGAGTCAAAATCTTCATTGTAACAGAGGATTCACTGCAATCTGAAAAAACATCAGGCCAAATGTAAAAAGTGACACAACATATTCTCCCACTCATTCAGGACTTAAATGCAAAAAAAGCCCTATCTTTATTTTGGGCTTAATCTGCTTGTGTTTTCTATTTCTGGCTGCACTACATCATGAGACAGAATGTCCGTCTACGCTCTGGATATCGAAATGTACTGAAGAGATTAGATAAAGGTAATGGCTGGTGAGTGATGGAATGCCAGCACAGCCACTGTGTGCCCACAGCCAACTCCACGACCATGGAATGTCAGTGCTGGATGGGGTCCATGTGACAGGACTCTCATAAAATCCTCCTACTGCCTTAGGAGTTGGTTCTAAAAAAATTAAAAATGAAACTGCAGCATCAAGTCTGGAGCCAGTCATCAGACACCTAAAGCAGAGCTGAGATTGGCCCAACAAACTAACTGACAAGACGTATGTTGTGAGTTTTTAATACAGATTTCTAGGATAATGTTTCTCTTGCAATTAGCTCCCTATTTTTACACCAATGTTTTAGTAATGACCCTGTGTTGAATGTCTCAGCTTACTGGCTCATGCCAACGTTCAGAAAAGACTCCAAGTAAAGAGACTTGGTAGAGCTCACACAGGCATGATATCCTAAAAGGAACAGGGTCAGTCTGCAGCTGCTTCTGAAAATGTTTAACCACGATCACAATCGTGGATTGTACTCCACAGGAAACGAAGGGCATAACCTGGCAGTGGTGACTTGAGAGTCTGCCTATAGAGCATACTGCCTGGAAACTAAATGTTCACACACATGAACAGCACTGGGGGTTTTTTATCCCCTTATCACTAACAGTGTTAAACTGGTTAATAATCCTAATATACATTCAATTGATATTTACAAACATCCTTTCAATTAAAAAAAAAAAGCAGACTTTAAAAAAAAAACAAAAAACCAACACCTCTCAAGACTCTAAAGCACCTAGATATTTCATGTTACTTTCTTAATTTCCTTCTCCAGTCTGCACTAACAGCTACTCAAGAGAAGCAGAAGCCTACAAGTACACTGGGTCCTCCTTTTCTTAGTATGTGCTTCTTCCTTGGAAAAGGCTCTAGAAGAGGACGCCTTGATAAACTGCAACCATTTAATATTAGAGTGGAATGTTTGGGCTTTTTTTTAAATAAAGGTTCCTTTGTAGCTTGCCCTGCTATCTCATGTTCATTGTATTTTAAAAAGTACAATAAACATTTCCACAAAGTGCACTGGGTCTTTTTTTAAACACAAGCTAATATTTGCTTAATACATTTCAAATGGTTATTCACTTGCAAACACTACCCAAACCAACAAAAGGCAGTCCACAATTTTAAAACAACCCAAAAATAAAAATGCAAGAGAAAGTCTAAGCTGAGGACATATTCTTCATAATTTCAGCACAGGAAAGATTTAAACAGAAACTTTACTTTTAGATCTTCTAACATATACCTGATAAACACTTGATCTCAAAATTTCTTTTTTTAAAGCACATAGCTCATTCACTTGAAGGAAAACAGGTCCTGCTCCAAGTATTGGTACAATTTAAACCTGCAACTCACACTGCAGTTTCTAAACTGCCTTAGTGCAGCATCTCAGACAACAATCAGTTGGAGCCACGTTGCTCTATTGTCAAGAAAGAATGTATGTTTTATTTATTTTTTGCAGGTTTTTTATAAAAAAGAACTAAGATATATATACAATTAATTTTTTTTTAAGAAAAAACACAAACACAACCACAAATTCTATCAAAACAAGATATTTTTTTCTTTTAAAAACTCCATGTCACTCAGGACAAAAACTGCTTACAAAAATTATTGGTTACTCTTTTTTCCCCTGGAAACCAGTACTATAGATAAAAAGCTACAGTGTAGTCATTTTCTAACTGCAAGAGCTGATTACTCTCTTTAGAAAAGAACATACCAAAACCAAAAGACTGTCAGTTTATTATGAGTTCAAGTACTCTATAAAGAAAAAGCTACAACTTTTCTTCAATTTGTATCAGTACTGGAACAATTTATCAATACTAGTATCTAATTTTAGAAACAGGAGTTTTACTCACAGACACATTATTAAGTTCTAAAGATACTTAGATAGTAACAGACATAGGAATGTCAATTCATAAGCAACAAAGAAGTGCTATGTCACGCTTGAACAGGCAGCCAAAAACCTGTCTACTCTTAAAAAATAAAACAGAAAAGTAGATGATGTTTCTGTTTACAACAGCATCTTTTCTAATGCAAATAAACATTTGAAAATATGATTAGCTAGTAAGTTTTGTAAGTGTACCTTAAAAGAAAATTTGCGATTGATGCGATCCTCAGGTCCCACCGGAGATATTACGTAGCTAGGCAAGGGTATGCTGCCCAGAACAGATTCTTCTCTGCTGTCTGTTGAACAACAACAAAATCACAGAATCTAATTCACTGCACTTTTCAGTGAGGTAACAATACATTCTCCTTTATGAACACACAGACAACAGGCATCAACGAGAAAGAAGAGCAGTTCAGAGCAGCAGTGGAATGGGCCAGCCAAGGGATGTTGTGCTGTCTCCGTTCCTGTAGGCTGTCAACGCCTGACCAGATTACACCCTGAGCCACCTGGGCTGACTCCTTTCCTGACCCTGCTTTCACCAGGCAGTTGAACTGGAGAGTTCCTCAAGTCCCTTACAACCTGAATTTTCTTATGACTCAACACCTATAATACATGGTGAAAAATGGTTAACTTTGGAAGAAACAAGATTTAATTTTTTTAAAAAAGATTAATTTGGTTTTTGTTGAAGATTTTTTTGGGGGGTGGGGTGGGTGATTTTTTAGGTTCAGACATAAGAATATGCTTTGAGAACAAAGCTTATTGTGACAAATGAACTCTGACGGCTGCATAATATGATGGACTTTCCATTCAGCATTTTACATCTAGGCTAATTGCTATAATTAGGAAACCTCTGTTACTGCTGGCTCTAAAGTGATCAGCAGCAGAAATGCAGCACCAAGAAATATTAATTCAAGTTTCATGTTTTGTAATGTTTTCTAAAAATGTAACACACTACACAATATTCAAAACTTCATCATATCCTTATGTAATACCATTATACCTAGTTCAGGCTAAGAGCACATTGAGCCTTTTTTGGTAGAAATACCTGATTCTGAAATTCTCACTCTTACATTGTACCTTCAATAAGAGCTGAATTAATGCCCTGGACTTGCCATAGTTCTCAAAAAAATCAAGAGCAAGCAAGTAAGCTACACAACACAGAACACAGAAGGAATAAATCTTAAAGTGGTATTGCTGCCAGATGTTTTGCAATGTAAACCTTGACATATATAAAGGTAAATTATGTGACAAACGATCATACAGCACCCCCTTGCTCTCCAACTCTGGCCTGAAATTCACTGGACAAATTCACATGGATAAGCAAATGTTTCACAAACCATCTTCTCAGAATACTTAAATATATATACGAAGAGTTCAACTAGTTTATGCTTGCAGTGTAATTTGAACAGACTGTGACAGACTATGCCAAAAAAGTTGGTATCTACTCACCTTTGTAGTAAAATAAACAATAATCAGCCAGCACAAACCATCGCCTTTTCCACAACCGCATGCCAGAGCTATCCTGAAATGCAAGAAATGTGATACACTTTTCATTTAAGGAAAGTTAACAGTTTAGCATTCAATGCTGTCCCAGAGGGTAGTTTACCAGAAGTTTACCTCAGTATGGTACTAACTGCAAAAACAAAAGCTTTATATTTTAGCAAAATATTATGTACTAAGAAAGACAAGAGGCAAAACATCTGGCTATAAAATAACCAGGGTAGAATATTTGGACTGCTAATTGGCATTAAGCAATTAAACTTGCAGCCCAAAGAGCCTTCAGATTAACCTGATACACAGTCAATGAATATTTTATCTAGACAGATCTACCCTACAATAAAGAAACAATGTATGCAACTGGATGTCATAAACTCCAACAAGGATTGCCTGTAGACCAAGATGAAAATCACTACACAGCTGTGAAGTGAGACCTCAAATTTCAGACAATGATCCCCTATAATTCTACAAATCTCTCTTGTTACCCATGTCGAAAACGTAATTTTATCAAACAAAAAATTACAGAGTGCATAATGTGCAAATTTAAATGAAATATAACAACATGCCTGTGCACATCTATATGTATCTCTCTGTATGTATCACCTTGTCAAAATGAGTAACATTTACATTGAAATTAATTTTAGAAGCTTGTAAAATTGCCAGACTGTAACCTAAGGGAATAAGAGTTATTCAGTTGAGGCAGCCAGCCAGCAGGGTAAAGCAGGGAAAATAACCAGATTTAGACAACAAACAGCCTCAACATTTAACCATAATGGCGATATCCATCCATCATTGGTCCTACTTCTGAGTCAAACCTGTATGCAAAACTTGGTTTTCACACTTGTTGAGCACAAGCTCCTCATTATAGAAGCTTGTGGGAGTACCCAACACTGCCCTGTACCACCAACATTGGAGCTTGTTTTTTTTCAGTTACATGGAAGGCACTTTCTTGATTATTGTTTTGAAGTACATTAATAGAAACAGATTATTACATGCATACCTGTTTGTGTAGCCAGCCTCTTACTATAACAGGAACATTGGGATTCCTCCTGATAGCTTGCTCCCTCTTTCCAAAGCTATGAACTTTGTTTCCAGATTTGACAACCTGTAAAGAAGTTTAATGTAGCAGTGGTTTTTAAACTGTACTGAGACTCATTTCATATTACATATAACCTCACTGCAATAATTCATAGCTCATTACACAGCAACAACGTATTTATAGCATTTTCAAGGGCAAATAAACAGACAATGATATTTACAACATAGCAAAGTCAATCTACCACTTTCATCAATATATGAGTGCAAGCACGGTCCACCAACTCCCAGCTGAACTGCAGGAGTGCTGGTGACTGCAGAGTGAAAGCAGAACTGCTCAAGTTTTGGTGTGCTTGGGAGGTATTGTTGGGTGCACTACAAGAGCTGCATGCGAGTCTCTCTCTGCAACATTGTACAAGTCTCTCACACACAGGGCTTAATGTGCGTGGATCATACTCTTGCTGTTCATTGTAGGGGTGGGGAGGTTGTTTTTTGTTTTCTTTCCTGTTTAAAATCAAACAACATTGATAGCTTAATAAAATGCTTGGACTTTGACTCTGCAAACAAAAGTAGAAGACAGAGTGACTGCTATGGAAGAGACCTCGACAGCAGAGTAAGTGGAAATCACAAGGTCTAGGTTTGTGTTTTACTGCAACCTCAGTTTTGACTCACAGGAGGAAAACTATTTCAAACACAAACAAGGAAAGCCTATCAGTCCATGAAAAAGACATTTCTGGATGAATAATCCGCCTGTTCTTTTCCAGTTTCAGCACAGTTTGCTACTGCAATTGCTTTAGGAACCTAAGGTGCACAAACCACCTATACAGCTTCTCCAAGGAAAGAGCAATCCAGATTCACAGAATCATAGAATGGTCTTGTTTGGAAGGAAACTTGAAGATCACCTAGGTCAAATCTCCCTTTTATGGTCACTGTCTCCTTCCTACAATGTCTCCTTTGAATGTCTCCTCTCAGATGGCCAGGGTACGGATGCTCTCGCTCTGTCAGCTGCAGACAAACAGCAGCTCTGGAACGAGTACATTTGCCATACACAAGGGATGATACAATAAAAGCATCTCAGCCTACTTCTTCAGCAGTCAGGCAACATCTAAACTAGTAGACAGTATACCTAAATATAAAATATTCTAGAAATATATGCTAACATTAAATGAATTATATACATTTTGAGGCCAGGGTTTACCAACCTGCACTAAATTTCACACATTTCAGGAGACATAAGCACAAACCTTAATGCAGGATTAGGAAAATAGCAATAATCAGTATGGGAAAAAAAAACAACACATTTTTTTTCTTTGGTGCTATAGCATATAAAACAGCAATGTAATTTAACAGTGGTAAAGAGATATCAAAGGGCAGATTTTACTAGGTAGTTTCCCTGAGGTCTGCTTACCAGGAAGCAGCACACTGCTTTCAGCTCTGTTGAGAAGTCAGGTAAGCTGCATGTCACGGTCATTCCTGTGAAATACCCTGACAATCAGGAGACAGGAAGAATTCCAAATGTGGGCTTTTCCTTAGGAGTGGCCCCTCTGCTGATGAGAGAGGGTCTGCACAAGATTTACCAGTAGCCCAGGGCAGCACAGGAGATGACCTAAGCAGCCCCGCCATCAAGGCTAGCACAAACCTAACAGGTCACGTTGCAGCCAACAAGAGGTTTCTGGGAAGATGCAGCTGCTATTCAGCTGCCAATATCCAGTTCACAGTAGAAGCTAGATGAGGATGGTATCACTGAGATATCCCAGCCCATTTCTCTGCCATATCTGTGCTAAGGAACTCAGCTCACGGGCTGCAGAGCACAGTTTACACACTATGCAGACACAGCGTGGCAATTATGACCACAAAATCTCTCAGTACACACTCACAGGCCTACAAGCAGCAAGTCTGAGACTACAGAAGAACTAAGATATGAGACATTTGGTGTTTGCTGTTGAAAATATTCCAAAATAAAACTTGTTAGTCTATGTCCAAAAATTACTTTAAACAAGCACACAAAGACAACATGAAGATAGCCCAGATCTGGATGATCATATGCTCATCAGGCTAAGCCATATGTATTTTAAGAAAAGTGAGAAAATTAATTCAATCAAGATTTAAAAAAACTCTTGCCAAATGCTAGAAGCACCAGCTACATTTCAAGGGTGATGAAAAATAACAAGACACAAATTATTCAAGGCTCTGAAAGTAAAAAATCTGTAATTTGCACCTAAACAAAAGTCAATGCACAAAATGTACAGAATTCAGTTTCCTAATTTTTCTCTCTCATATTTATCCTAGGAAGGGTGGATGAACAGAACAGTTAAAAGTACAGATGATCTAACCTTAGAGCAGGATTTTCTAAATTACAAAAAGGGAGACAGTATCATGGTAAAAATATACATATAATTAGAATCATAGAATAGTTTGGCTTGGAAGGAACCTTAGAGACCATCTAGTTGCAACTCCCCCTGCATGGGCAGGGACATCTTCCACTAGAGCAGGTTGCTCTAAGCCTCGTCCAGCCTGGCCTTGAACACGTCCAAGAAGGGGGCTTCCATCACTCCTCTGGGCAGCCTGTGCTAGTGTCTCCCCATACTCACATAAAAAAAAATTCTTCCTGGTATCTAATCTAAACCTACCCTCTTTCAGGTTAAAACCATTTCCTCTCATCCTATTACTACTTGGCCTTGAAAAAGTTTATCCTCAGTTTCTGCTTTAAGGTCTCCCTGAAGCCTTCTCTTCTCCAGGCTGAACAACCCCAACTCCCTCAGCCTGTCTTCACAGGAAAGATGTTCCAGCCCTCCAATCATCCTTGTGGCCTTTCTCTGGACTTGCTCCAACGGATCAATGTCTTTCTTGTGCTGAGGGCTCCAGAACTGGACACAGTAAACCAGGTGGGGTCACACGAAAGCAGAGGTGGAGAAATATCTCCCTTGACCTGCTGGTTACACTTATTTCGATGCAGCCCAGGACATAGTTGGCTTTCTGAACTGCAAGCAGAGACTGCCAGGTCACATTGAGCTTCTCATCAAACAACACCCTCAAGCTCTTCTTCTCAGGGCTGCTCTCTATCCATTCTCCCGCACGCTGTATTTGTGCTTGGGATTGCCCCAACCCAGGTGCAGGACCCTGCACTTTGTCTTGTTGAACTTCCTGAGGTTGGCATGGGCCCACCTCTCAAGCCTGTCAAGGACCCCCTTCCCTCCAGCATGTCAGCCACACCACACAGCTCAGTGTCACCAGCAAACTTGCTGAGGGTGCACTCAATCCCACTGTCCATGTCACTAACAAAGATATTGCACAGCACCAGTGCCACTACAGACCCCTGAGGAGTGCCACTAGTCACTGATCTCCACTTGGACATGGAGCCATTGACCACTACTCTTTTGAGTTTGACCATCCACCCAATAACACAAGAAACTCATAGCTTGACTTTCTATCTACAAGGAATTAAAAATAAAAAACCTATACCAAAATCAGCCTACAAAACACCCTACTTGTTAAATTCTAGGTCATCAGCTCTTCTATTCAGAAAATCTGTGTTCCACTAACAAATGAATTCATGGATCCTTTCAGTATCTTCAAGAAAACTAGACAAAATGTTTAGTTTTCTGATAGTAAAAATTGAAACTCTCAGAAATTCCTGCTCTTAATATTGAGAATTCATGTGCAGTGGCTCTGAACTAAACTTTGTGTTCTACACTGCAGCTCCAGAAAGTCCCACAGAGCTGGTATCATCACATACCTGTCACCATTGCCTGTTTCTCTCAGCTACTAGATTCCCTCTTTATTAACCTGCAATCCTCACCAGTTCATCTTAGAAAAATATCAGCAACTATCAGTATCATCAACAATTAGATTACTTCTCTTGTGTAGAACCCATCCAAAACACACTCTCAGAATGTAGATATTAATAAATATATTGCACTACTATCCTTTACTCTTTCGACTTGGCCAAATTACTGTCTAGCACAGTAACATTTATAGACTTCCTTTCACATAATCTGATGGTTTAACAGACTTAATTCCAAATGGACCTTATTCTCAAACTGAAATGCATCTTTATTCCTCTATATCCTTAATTTCTAATCAAAGTAAAATGGCTTTTATCATGGTTAATAATGTAATTGAATTATGAACATGCAGAACTTGCGGACAGAATATGACTGGCTTTTATTCCCTCAATGCCATATCTCCTAAATTTCTGCAGGAATGACAGACTTAATCAGACAGTGCCAGCCTCAAAAGATAGGGAGCACCCCATGAATGTATATGCATTTTTGCAAAACTGTCCATCTCAGGCATCTTAGAAAATGAAGCCTGAGATATTTTTATGAACATCAATGAAACATAATGACATTTTGTTAAGTATAAGCCTCATTTTGTCTTTTTCTGTTTCTCTTATTTGCAACATGCTCCTCTAATTATTCACTGTGCAACTGACATCGTTGGACAGAACACGTGAAATTCTGTTTCCAAACAATTATGTTTTCTTTCAGGAGTTTTATTCAATCCAAGTTCAGACTTGAACATTGCAACCAGCAAGCCAGAAGTCTTCACCTCTTTCATCTTGAACTGATAATGACAAATCTGCTATACACTTGGCAGTTTACCTTCCTTATCCACCCCAAACACAGCAGTTCTTAGCTGTCAACTTTCTACAGAACAATCAAGTGGGAAGTCATGTACCTGTTCCTTCACCTTCTGATTTGGTACTACTTCAATGAGCACAGCTCTACACAAAAATCAGTTTGAATTCAGCCGGGTTCCCAACAGTACACCTACACAGTTCTGTGATGGCTTTTGCAGGACAAAACTATCAAAGCATTTAATAAAAGATAATCATTAGCTATGGGTAGCTAGACCTTTGCCATGACAAACAGAACATGTCCCTGGCTTCATGACTGTCTCTCAAGTCTGTGTCTGGAAACTTAATCTTTGAAAGAATGATAATCGAATTCATGGAAGAAAACATTTAGAAATAGGTGTTAGGATCTTAAAATCTACTCACACTGTGCCAAAACAACCTCAAAATGGAGAACACTGGTTACTTACTTTGCAGCCTTTATTCTCATTACTAGTTCACTTGAATTAATTTTGTGTTAGGCTGTGAAGGAGTTCAACAGATACTGTGACTCTACAGAATGAGGAGTGATTTCAAGCCTGGAAACTCATGCAATGATGAAACAAAGTAGATGTAAGAAAGACATTGGTTCTCTGTCTTAATCAAAATTCCTATTAAGTATTCATTGAGGGCCTGCAGCAGGACTGATCTGACATAAATAAACTTGGTGGAGAAGAAAAGTACAGGCAAGCCCTCTATGACAGTCTAAAGCTGTCATGTATTTAAAACATGCTGCACCTTGTAGCCTGCCAGAAGCGTGCCTGGCCACACTACGGGACTGCAAACAAAACAGAAGCAGAGACCAAAACCAGGCCAAACACATTTTTGGGAGGTTTCTGGATATTCTTCAAGCTGCGATGGAAACTGTATCACCCTCATCTTTAGCTGTGTGGTTCCAGCATCTCCAGTGAACTAGACTCTAGCACATGACTATTATGGGGAGCCCTGTAATTTATTTTCAGTCACCATTTTTTATCTCACTGCTTTTACAAAGCCTCATTAGATCAGTGCAAACACATGACAAAGGGAAGGAGCAGCAGCAGCAGGTGACAGAGGACACACACTGTTTGGCAGAAGCATGATCTTGGGGAAGTTAAAGCCTATTGCATCACTGGAGAAATCCCCAACTCAAAGCAGAGTGTCAGGCCTTCATTAAGTCTGCTGGATTTAAGAGTAAAAAAAGGAACCTTCTCCCTCTAATGCTGGCATTAAAAAAAAACAGTACACAAATGCCCAAGTGCTTTGGGAACTTCAACTGTTGGAATATCAGAAAGAAATTTATAAAGTAATTCAGGTAACCTACCAAGTAGTGTTTTCAGTAATAACTTCATTTAGCACTTTAATGATAGGTGTATACTTGAAATTTGCCACACAACAAACTTTCAGACTATCACTGTTAGTTCAATAATCTAGACATTTTAGATTTACAAAAAAAAAAAAAAAAAAATTTAAAACGTGGGGGGTTTTAGCTTTCCATGAAATTGTTTTAATCTTCTCTAACATATACTCAAGCAATTTAAAACATTAGACACAATTTGTGAGTTCAACTGAACAAAAATATCTTTGCAAGGAACTTGTCAAAGACCTTTCTTGAACTCAATTACTTAACAGGCATCACACTTTTGCATTAAAAAAAAAAAAGTTTATAAACTGCAGTCAAAGTTAAGAAATCTATCTTATCTCTGCTAATTCTTCCAGTACTGTTTCAGTTCTTTTTATCCAGCCCTCTCCCATTCTCACTGTACAGTAAATTACTGTAAGAAGCATTAAAATAGTTGGTGACACTTCAAGTACAGTGTTTTATTACAGTTTGTGCAATAATAAATGCAAGCACTTTGTCAATGACAAATAATGGATTTTTCTATTATTGAACATCCTGTGCGTAAGTTTGGGATCTGAACTGTTTGTGCACTACAGAGACAGCAGAAAAGGATCTAAGTTATTACTAAGATGAAGAACAGCAGTAAGGTTTCATGCAAAAGTAATAACTGTTCCTGGTATTCTGCAGCACTTTTTGCCATATACACTGGACTATCAAAAGACTTGCTGAAATACTAGTATTACTTATATATACTTCTGTTCTCAAGAAGCTACTCAAATTTTACATGTTACAATAATCACTATTTTTTGAATTATCATTCAAAGCTGTCATGAAGGTATATAGTGCTCCTATGCTGCAAAAAGCTTTTATGTTTAGGTAGAAGATATTACCCCTTTGTTGGGGAAAGTTATACTTCTGGGCTAAACTCATTACTCTATTAAAATCAACATTAAAAGAGTATTGGATTTAAAGTGAGAGAAGTTCTAACCATCAAGAAACAGTAGCCTTTTTCCTTTACCTTAGAGCCAGGTTTTGTATCAACAGCAGATGTAGTTACTGCAGTGGAGGTTTCACTGACCATGCTTGAAGGTCTTTGGTTTATTTGTTGCTTGGACATAGATGAATTCTGCCTAGAAAACAAACAAAACCAAATACTTTAAAGCACATTGTTTCGAACAGTCAGCTTTGCCATTTTATATATAAGATCCACAGTGAGCAAATGAATGACAGGCTAGTCAAACATTTCCTATGCATCTGAAATTTCCTTTGCAGTACCCCTGTTATTTTCATTTCAGGTATTCCTCAAGCAGATGCTGCCAGTGACATCTGATGATTGGTATTTGCCAGTGCATCAGGAAGAAGAAACCTGCCAAATTCTCTGCAAATCCAGCAGAGAATCAAAAAATAACCAAGAGCACTCAGAGAAGATAAGGCTAATGCAGAAAAACTAAACTGTACCCAATTTAGAGGCTTAGCGGCAAACACGTGGAAGAGACAAAATTGGGGAGGGAAGGACAAGAGTCAGCACTTTGCAGTCACAGGCTTCTTACTTAAAATCAAAGTAAGGCTAGCCTAGTATTAAATCTGTCACTAACTCAATGTTACATCTTTAAATCAGCCCAAAATACAGTTCACACCACAATATGAATTATTAAAGTACCTTTTAAGTGAAATGGTGCAATTTGTGGCAGATATTGTTAGAAATAAATAACTTCTGAGTCATACTAAGATTCAAGAAATCTTGATAACTAGCTTATATGCAGATACCTGTTTAAAGCATAAATGAGATCAATCCTAACACAGGAACCTGTTCAACAAGTAAGAATTCAGCACAGCTGCCTAGATGAAGAAATGAGAGAATAAAAGTAATAGCGAAATCTTGAGGAAACCCAAATGCAAGATGTGAAGAGAAATGTCAGCAGCCAAGCACAACACTAACTTGTGAATTAAACCCACAGGTGGCTTTTTCAGTAATCATATACAACACAGCTTAGCAAATTGTAGTTTAGGAACAAGTAGCAATACAGTCACATCAGAAAAAAACCTACATAAAATAAACTATTAACAATGTATGATTTTCATTTTCCCATCTCAATAAATTACCAAAGCCATTTTTAAGAAAATAAAAAAAAAAAAAGACAGACACACAAGCCACACCAAATATTACTGTCAGTACCACTGAAATTCAATCCAGTTCTGAACACAACAGAGAACAGAGTAATTTTGAGCAGCTATCACTCATGAGAACAGAGAAGAGCTTGAGATTGCAGTGGCTCACCACATGTTTAACAAGGACAAGGTGTTTGCCACCATTGTTCTTCCTCAGTTACAATCTGAAAAATTACTTCTTCAAAAGCCATTACAGTTGATTTTTGTGTCAGGGAAAAAACATTTTTCCATTTGTGGTCTCCCAGTTTCAATTAAGTTTACAAGGAAGTAACATAACTTGGATTCCATTTCCTTTGTGCCTTGCTCAGCTGGCACAAATCCTTTCTTTCTAGCTTTTACACCTAAGTTCAGGTCCAAGATAGAAGAACGAGCAACAGCAAGTCCCTAAAATCTCTGGACAGCCTTTAATGCATGAAAGCTTCATCACATCAGTTTGAGTCAACTTGCCAGGTGTCTTCAACATTTAATTAGCTTTAGGAATATTCAGTTTCAGCAAAGAGCAGATTAAGACACTTCCCGTATGTAACAGTGCCTGACTAAGCTATTTCTGTTGATCAGGCAGTCTTGATACCTGCATTTGACTCTGTTCTTATTCAATCCTTTCCCACAATATAATCTTCAGAAATAGGCAGAAAATGCAGACTTACAATGTGCCTGCATTGTAGATCCAAAATCATTGCACTTGCCTTTTCCTAATACTTACTTACCAAAAAGGTTTTATTTTCCTGCTTGAGGCAACTAAACAGAGAGTAAGTACTTATGGTTGCACTCCATGATCTCAGGAGTCTTTCCCAACCTGCATAGTTCTATGATTCTATTTCAAGGAGGGAGAAACACAAACAGAGATGTGACAGTCTGCTACTCTGTCTCCTCAAAAATTAATCTAAAGGATCCGTTTTTATGTCATTAAGAGGGCTACTAGAAATGAGTTGCAACAGCACAAAAACAAAACCCAACCAAGGAAAAAGCATGGCCTTAGAAGACACAACCTTTCTCTTCTTCTCTTGAAGTTTAGATTCCTTGCAATGTTTATGCCACAAACTACTCTGTTCTATACTGCAAAGTACATGTTATTTTTCAGATACTCACTGGGGTGAGGAGGAGGAAAGGAGAAGGCAGAGGGAAGAAGAGAGAGCACTTAACTTACATATTCAGATAACTATAGGCTTCCCAGCCTATAGATAATCTGATTAGATGATGTTTATTCATTTTATGTAGTAGCTATTTCACAGAGAGCTAACTTTCTCAGGAAAGTCAAAAATGAAAAATAAAATCTTATTTTCAACAAATTTTATTTATTTTTTCCAACAAAAAAAAGTTAAAATATAAAGAGAAATAACTCCAGAGAAATGGTGTGAACCTACCAGTTGGGGTAGACAAACTCAGATGGAACAAATTTTCACTGTTCCACGAGATGTTGTTTCACCATAGGTTAAATATACAGCACGAAAAGAGAGATAGATAGATAGATAGATAGATAGATAGATAGATAGATAGATAGATATTTAAAAGAACTACAGAGGAAGAGAAGCTTTTTAAGTTTAACAAGATCATCACTATCAGAAAGTCATAATGTAGTACAGAACAATAAATGCATAATTTATAACAATTTGTAATTTGAATTCTCTTCCACTTCCTACTCACTGCCAATAAATCAAGCTTTCCCTTTCTAATTCTACCAAAATAAATTATGAACTTCAACTGGGAAAATAATAAATTCACAAAGAGAAAAATGTATTTTTTAAAATGTGAGGTTGTTGCCATGTGGAAGAACTTTCATAGCCAGCAAGAGAGACAGTACATCCTCCAAAAGAGAAAATACATTATTCTTCTCCTGAAAAAAAAGTCTTTGGCAGCAAATACTGGTGATCCAAATTTTCTGGAAGATGTAACAGAAAACACCAAATACTGAAAATTAATTGAAGTGCAGTATTGCAAGGATAATACAGGTTTGCATGAAATCAGAACACAAAACACAAGTATCTTAATAGCTAATTAATTATCTCCATCTGATTTTAAAAGCAAATAAAAATATGCAGAATATGCAGAATTACGTGAAACATCCCACCATGTTAATAGACTTAATACTATCATAATAGAGTTTACAGATTAATCTTTAAAAATTAGTGACTATAGCATTACCCCTGTGCATTCAGAAACACCAGTTCACAATAACAATTAGCAAAAAGGCTTGATGATATCTGTTATTCAAGACATCCCATTCTGTTTTCATAGTGCTTGTATTTGTCTGTTTTCAGAACAGCTTTCTTGCTGCCTCTTCCAGGTCTGTGCATACACAGAACTGCAGTATTTACATTTGTAGCTCCACTCCCTTGTAAATCTTTTTTAAAGACTTGAAAATAACACTCGACATAGCATCTCCTGTCAAGCAAGTCCCTACTCTACTTAAAAAGTGCTAATATGTCTACAGAAATCACATTTATCAGCTACAAAAATTACACGGTCAATCTTTGGTTTATTTAAAAAAAAAACAACCAACACTTAGCAACAACAACCCCCACAATTAAGTACACGAGTAGCCCATATTAAAAATGCAATACTCACAAGAGAACACATTCCTTTTCTTCTCTAAAAGGATCACAAAGATTAGTCGACTTAGAGGATCCACATTCATACCAGCAACTTAAAAACTTTATTTTGTTGAAACCCAATTCAACACAAACATTACGTCAATCTAGTTTTAATCCTAATAAATCTCCAATTCAGCTAGTTAAAAAAAAATAACTGTTTCAGTATTTTTATTAATGTAAACATAGCAGATACTTATTTTGGGGTGTTTGGGTTTCCTCCTTTCTCTCCACCTGATACTTTTGCTGCTATAGTAACCAAATGCAATAGACAAAATAAGATGGCTCCCTCCCCAGAGGTGATACACTGGTGTTATCAGCTGCACAAAAAACAGGCAAAAAAGATAACACTAATTGCATTAAGAACACTTTTTTTTTTCTTTATATTTCTATGTTTATATTGAAGTATTACCCTTTTTAACTTCCAAGTATCATGTTCACATTTGCAGGCATACGACTTCCACAAAAATACATTGTAAAGCTTCTAATACACAACTACTAGCTAGTGTTTGTCAACAGATGATTTTAGATACAGGGCTGTAAGTGCATGCTTCTTCCTTTTTGTATATAATTATTTAAAGAACAGTTATTTAAAGAAAGATAAGACAGAAGAAATCTAACATTATGCACATCTATCCTAAGTAATTACATGATAGGTTTGGGGTTTTTTTCAGAGAAATGTATATGTAACGTGATTGAACTACATTTTAGATCTGGCAGCCTTATCATAAATTCTTATTTCTCCATTGGTTGTTTAGCTGAGGTCTCCTTGTAGGTTAAGGTTTCATTAAAAATAAGAAAGTAAAGCACAAAAGCTAAGAGAGAGTTGTGAAATGGAAGGAAGCTACCAGAGGGACTTCCTATGCAGCCATGGAATTCAAATTGCTTAGAGGTGATCCTGAAAACTGTGAGATGACCAAGTCAATACAGGATAAAAACTTCTGAATAAAAACCAAAATGTTGACAGGAACAGATGGAAAAATAGTCTTCTGATATGAGTAACCATGTGATAAGATGCCAAACTGAATTCAGTGTCAATAATAGAAAACTAATTCAAAGGAGGAAGAAATTAAAAACATCTCTGCAGCTTCTATGGCTCAAAACAACATTGGCAATCTCAGGAAAGGATATTTTTAAATCTAAGTACAATAAGTAGCAGCATCCAAAGCATGTTAAGAAGTATTAGGAAAAGAATGCAGAAGAAAAAGTACCACTAAATTATTATAAAAGTGAGTTCATACATTGAATACTGTGTTCACCTATAATCAATCACTCCATCAGAGAAGAAAAGAGAACAAATCTCAAAGTATCATACAGAAAAGCTAGTTCTCAAGCAGGGCTAGTGAAAGGTACAGAACACACCTCCCACACACTAATTGACCAAAGCTGCTAAACTTGGAAAACAAAATGAGAGGTGGGGATTTGACAATGGCCTCAGATCAGAATGGGTTAGGAAATAAGGAACTATGAATCACTGCTTTTCAAATCAATCTAAATAAGAACATGCTTAGGAAGAAGGAATAGCCCAATGATCAAAAGGTAGTGTAATTTATAAGTTACAGGTTCCAGGCAATACTCTCTGTTTTTATCCTCCAGTTACAAAGAAGTTGAAGAAATCAGATTTTTACATAGAAAGCAAGATTGATGTGATATTGTGTAAAAGGGGAAGTGCCTTGGGAAAAGACTAGTGAAATACAGTCTCAGCCTTCTACTGAAAGAATCCAGTAGTTCCCATTTGATAAAGTGAGGAAAGGGCATCTGGTTCGTAACTTACTCATAATCAAGCTAAGATTACATCATTTATTGGCATAATTTTCCAAAACTTTGTCTCAAATCTTCTTCCCAGGACATTGCTTTCTGGATGAGAAATGACCAGAGCAGTCCACACATTCATCACTTCTAGATTACTTTAAATTACTTTTCTGATGTTAAATGTTTTAATCGATACTTCTGTTGAAATGTGAACAAATTGGTTCTTACATCTTCCCACTACCTCACAGTCAACATCTGGTGACAAATCCTGGCTTTGGCCCTAGTCTTAATTTAAAATCAACCATAAGTAATAAATCATGTCAACAGCAACAAAGACCAAATTGCCATTTATGAAATTACGCCTGTAAGTAACACCTATCAGTATCTAAAGGGTGGGTGCAAGGAGGATGCAGCCAGACTCTTTTCAGTAGTTCCCAGTAACAGGACAAGGGGCAGTGGGCACAAGCTGGAACACAGGAAGTTCCATTTAAATATGAGGAAAAACTTCTTTACGATGAGGGTGACAGAGCCCTGGAACAAGCTGACCAGGGGGGTTGTAGAGTCCCCTTCTCTGGAGATATTTAAGACCTGCCTGGATGCAGCCCTGAGTAATGTGCTCTAGGGGATCTTGTTTTAGCAGGGAACTAGATGATCTTTAGAGGTCCCTTCCAACTCTGGCAATTCTGTGACTGTGTAAACCCTTAAAAGTGGTACTACTTCAGACAGGATTCTTCAGTTATAGAAAAAAGTCCTCTTGGTCAAAATGATCCCATGATAGAAAGTTTCCACAGACCATGCAAATCCAGACACTGTCTTTCTGACTGGGTCCTGTTTGTGAAAATCATTTCATCACAAGATGCAACCTGTAACACCAATTCCAAACTAATACACAACAACACCAATTCCATACAAATCCCTAATGCCTGATGGAAAAGAAGTGAAAACAGGGCACAGACCAATGATTCCTAGGACCAATTGGGAGGTGCAAACAACTCCTTTGATTTCTGCAGGGTCATTCACATAGGTCAACAGCATCATTTGACAGGAACTCAGTTAGGACCATGATGAACAGCATCTGTGTAAAACTCACACTGTCACATACAAGTCATACAAAACTAAGGAAACCAGAACATCCCACGCACTTGAAAACGACATCTTTAAAGCAATTTTAACTGATATATTAGAGCCATCTAATTTTAAAAACACTCTGTATTAACTTGAGGCCAGTAATAAACCTTAGAAGAATGTTCTTGAAAACAGTGTTGCCTGTAGTCACTACAAACACATATTCCTCTCTACATCTCTCCAGCCATTCCCTCCCCTTTAAGAATAAAAAATACCTCTCTTAATTCTATTACATCTGTAGGAACTTTTTCTTCTTTTGATACCTTATCAGTGTGAGTAACTGAAGTTCACATGCCAAATTATGCCTATTTATCTGGCTGCCCTCCAAATAAACACATTCATTTGACTTCCAAAAAAAGTTCTAACATACACAAAAGCTCACTAAAACCATGTACCACCAGCAAGTTTTTCCTCCAATTCTGCTGTTACTATTTTATCTGCCACCACGATTTGAAAACTAGAAACAGCCCAGGGAAGCATGACTAATGCAGGAAGGCACTCCAAGGAGTTCTATCCAAACAGTATTTTCCCTTTCACAAGTACAAATTTTCTTTATATTAAATTTGATTGATCCTTTACAACAGATTAAATAAAAATCAACTAGGGATGGAAGTTGGAGCACAGGTGCACAGCTACTGTTGTCTACACTGTCTTTGAAATTTTCTTTGTTGCAAGACACCCGTTCTCCTTGCTAAATGTCCTGGGGCAGCTTGTTTGCATACTTGTGTGGAGCCAAACCCCTCTGGAGCAGCAAACAACTCACACGTCACATAACACCTGTGGTGACCTTCCGCTCAGTGGCTCTTGCAGTCTTTGCACATGTGGGCAGTTCTCCCACACACATTGCAAAGTATGTCCAATGTTCTATTCAGGTTGGTTCTCCACATGGGCCCTGGGATTTGCTTTGGACTTGGGGAAAGGAAGCTGTTAGGTTGCCTTTTTTGCTGGGGTTTTTTAGCTATTGCTTTTTTTGTTTGGTTGATTTGTTTTTTTAACCATTTGAGAAGCACTTCTCAGGGCTGTACCAGAAGCTCTGAGCAGAAAGCTGTACTGTCATGCTCTAATTCTCCTTTCTTCTACAAGTCCACAATAGAAGACACTGCCAAAAAAGCCTCAATCTCCTGGGAGTCTTGCATGGCTGTTCTCTGGGCATCATTTTTCTTAATGCTATACTACTTTAAATTAAACATAAAGCAAATTAAACATCACATAAATTGAAACATAAAATGTTCAGGACCAGGTGCGCAGCCATGCAAACCACTACATCTAGGCCCCTACAGCATGATGCTCAGCCCCTGCAATGCATGAAGGGCCAGAGGATGCATTAACAGTGTCAAAAGATGAGGATAGAAAAGGAAAACCTATTGGGTATTGTCCCATTCCTCTCCTGACATACAATTTACTGCTATAATCTGCCTAGGGAAGATATCCAGTCATTCCATTACAGAAGGGATTCCAGGAGCAATCTAGCAAGCAGCAAGAATGACACGAATAGTAAAACCTACAGTGAAACAGGGAGTGATTAAAACAAACACCAGACATGCCCACATATACCAGCTTGAACACAAGCATTTCTTCTTTTTTTCTTTTAAAATTAGACAGTCAAGATATAAAAATGATGGAAACTAATACATATTATTATATTTCTCTAGAATAAACTAAAGAATGCTAAATATAAAATTTTTTCCCAAGACAAGGAACACAAAAAATCTAAAACTAAGAAAACCAATGGATTACAATGGAAACTAGCAATATTTTGTGCATTACAGTATCACTACAAACTTTTCAGTTTGCTCAAAATGCATTTTACGTTTATGTTTTGCATATCTGATATTCAGCCAGAGATCAGGTTAGGAAAGCTGAAGTTGTGATACAATTAAATGTGATCAGGGATGTCAAGGGCAACAAGAAAAGCTTCTAGACCTATTTTGGTGATAAAAGGAAGACTAGAGAAAATATGGGCCCTCTCTGGAAAGAAGCAGCAGACCTGGTTACCTGGGATTTGGAGAAGGCTTAGGTACTCAATGACTTTTTTTGCTTCAGTCTTCACAGGCAAGTGTTCAGGCCTCACTGTCTAAAAATCACAGAAGGCAAAGGCAGGGACTGGGAAGATGAAGAACCATCAACAATAAGGGCAGATCAGGTTTGAGACCATCTAAGGAATCTGAAGGTGCACAAGTCCATGGGACCTGAGATGAGATGTATCTGCAGGTCCTGAGGGAACTGGCAGATGAAGTTAAGACCATATCCAACATATTTGAGAAGTTGTGGCAGTATGGTGAAATTCCCACTGATTGGAAAAGGGAAAACATAAGGCTCATTTTCAAAAAGATAAAAAAGGAAAACCTGGGTAACTGTAGGTCAGTCAATCTCATGTCTGTGCCTGGCAAGATGTTCTGGTCTAAGAAAGGATGAAGCCAATTTTCCTTTTACTGATTTATTTTTTTTTCTTCAGTGAGCTGAAGAAACTTTTAACTACCAGCAAGTTTTACAGCTATTGGACTGGTAACACTGCAATGTTTATGTTACTGCTGAGATGCCAAGGTCACTTTGCTTTACTTGTTGAATCTCTGGCCTCAGATGCTACATGAGCAGAAGAGTTGTACCTGTAACCCTGTTGTAGGGAGGTGGGGACTAGATGGACAGCAAAATTGACCAAAGTGTTCCATTCCATATATCCATGTAAGCTCGGTGTAAGGGCAAAGATCATAGAAGTCAAGCCCCTACCTGCTTCTTTTTGCTTTCTCTTCTGCCCATGGCCGGTGTCCAGTGAGCACTCTGTCTATCCATCCATGTTGATCCTCAGGCACATGCATTCCTGACCCTCACAACTCTCCCCTCAGCTCCTGTCTGTTCTGCCGCTCTCTCCGGCAGCTCTGGGACATTTTGGAACCACTCCCTGATCAGGAGATTATGGGGGAGTTGCTGGGGGCAGGGGGAGGCAAGAGGGTTTTGCACATTCCTGAACATACTTGTATATATAGTTGTACATATTTTCTTCTTATTAGTATTTATTTAAAGCTGTCTAGTTTAGTTTTCAATCTGGAAAGTTTCTCTCCTTTCTCTGCATGGGTGGGAAGGGGGAGGGTGTCAAGAGCACTGTGACTGGTTCAATGGATGATCCTGAGTCAAACCGTGACACGAGATCATGGAGCAGATCCTCCTGGAAGCTATGCTAAGGCACACAGGAAATAAGGAGGTGACTGCTGACAGCCAATACAGCTTCGCTAAGGGCAAATCAGGCCTGATTAATTTGGTGGCCTTCTGTGACAGGATTACAGCACTGGTGGGTAGAGGAAAAGGAACTGATGTGATCAAGCTGGGCTTGCACAAAGCACCTGACACTGCCCTACACAACATGGTTATCTCTAAACTGGGGAGACATGGACTTGATAGATGAACCACTTGATGGATAAGGAATTTGCTGTATGGTCACACTCAAAGAGTTGAAGTCAATGGCATGATGTTCCAGTGAAGATCAGTGACAAGTGGCTCTCAAGGGTTCATACTGGGACCAGTGCTGTTTAACAGCTTTGTTGGCAACGTGGACAGTGCAATTGAGTGCACCCTCAGCAAGTCTGAGGACAACATCAAGCTGTGTGGTGTGGTTGACATGCTGGAGAAAAGGGATGCCATCCAGGTTTGAGGGTGGGCCTGTGCAAACTGCATGAAGTTCAGCTAGGCCAAGTGCAAGGTCCTGCACCTGGGTTGGGGCAATCCCAAGCACAAATACAGACTGGGCAGAGAATGGATAGAGAGCAGCCCTGAGAAGAAGGACCTGGGGGTATTGCTTGATGAGAAGCTCCACAAGAGCCAACAATGTCTGCTTGCAGCCCACAAAGGCAACAGTATCCTGGGCCGCATCCAAGTAAGTGTGACCAGCAGGTCAAGGGAAGGTGATTCTTCGTCTCTACTCTGCTCTCATGAGACCCGACTTGGAGTCCTATGTCTAGTTCTGGAGCCCCCAACACAAGAAGGCCATGGATCTGTTGGAGCTAGTCAAGAGGAGTCCACAAAGGTGATCAGAGAGCTGGAGCACCTTTCCTATGGAGACAGGCAGGGAGAGTTGGGGTTGTTCAGCCTGGAGAAGAGAAGGCTCCAGCAGAAACTGGGGAGGGAGTTTTTACAAGGCCAAGTAGCAGTAGGATGAGAGGGAATGGTTTTAACCTGAACGAGGGTAGATTTAGATTAGATACTAGGAAGAAATGTTTTATGTGAGTGTGAGGAAACACTGGCACAGGCTGCCCAGAGGAGTGATGGAAGCCCCCCCCCCTTGGAACTGTTCAAGGCCAGGCTGGATAAGGCTTAGAGCAATCTGCTCTAGTGGGAGCATCCCTACCCATGGCAGGGGGGTTGGAGCTGGATGATCTTTAAGGTCCCTTCCAACCTAAACCAATCTACAATTCTGTGATTCTATAATATTTATATAAGGCTAAAGAATCATTCTTTAAATACCTAAGTTATATTGGTTTTTTGTTTGTTTATTTTTGGGGGTTGTTTTTTAAAGATTTGGTAAAGATTTTCTCTCATGCCCTAACATGGAACAGTGCTAGAATCCAAAACACATTATCACAATGAGAAGTAAATTTTTAAGCATAAACCATCTCTGACATTTTTTCTACAACAACAGAAGAACTGTCCAAGTACTAAACTACTGTAGGCAAATGTGTTACTGTTTTAGATCTCAACATGGGAATAAAACTACTTACTCTTCTCGCAAAATAAATTCAATGTTTTCTGGAGAAACCTGTCCTGTCACAGGATGTCTAAATGATGTGGTCTGCTGATTATGGCTGAAATGAAAAACAAAGAAAAAATGAAAACAGAAATTAATATTGCTAAACTCAGTAAAATGTATCTGTGATCTCTAAAAGGCAGACCTGTTTATATTGATGCTTTGCTGCTGCTACTCAAGAAATAAAACACATTTGAGCTACTTTTCAAGCCAGAAATGTTTTCAACTCCTTCCTGCATACTTGTTGACTGTGCCAGGGGCACACTGTACTATTTAATTATTAAACAAGTTAATGTTTTAGAAGTAAACAATCCTTAGTAAGGTAACTGCACTTGAATTTATGATATTTACATCCGATTGTTACCAGATTGTTTAAACATAACACAGAAATTGCACAAAATATGTTACCAATCTTTATTTCTGTAAATTACACAGAACAGAATCAGTAAAATAATTTAAAATGTTGCTGGAGGACAACATTTTACATAATTTGTAATATTTAATGAGAACACAGGAAAAGATTTTGTGGAAGCTATTTGTTATACGCTTTTTTTCCCTCTAATACGGTATTTCGTCAATTATTTTTTCTTTACACTTCCATGCAGAAAATCATATATAACTTCAGTTTTTCAGTTGCAAATATAAACCAGCATAAATTAGAATTTCAGCTGAGTTGAATTAAAACTGGGATTTTCTATCAACTTCCCCCTCAGTACTATCTAGATGTTTTGCTACCTTCTGTGAAATATTGCCATCTGTTACAGACAATTATTCTAATAATTGTATAATGCAAAAATACAAAGCTAAAAAGCTTAGTTGAAGAAAAACTGGTAGTCTTCCTTTCTCTCCAAAGTAGATCTGAATTAATTCTATAGAAAACAGAACAGTTTCTAGAAAGTCTCATACCTACTAAGCCCCTTATTCTGTAGCCCTGTCCAAAGAAGCAATCTATAAATATTAGAACTTTCAGACAAAAGAAAACTGAAGATCTTATTTCAGAATTAGAAATATTGTGGCTGACAATGTGGGAGCCTTATAATTGGAGAGTTATTCAGCCAGAGTTGACCTATTTAAGGTTCTGAATTTGTACGGGTTTAGTTAAAAATATTTAGGTAAAACATATCCCAAACTAGAATTCCCATAAACTGCAAAGTGTTAACACACTGCGAGTACACTCGTAAAACAGAAATAAACCTATTAAATTAATTACACCTCAAGGTGCCAAAAATTAACACTTCACCCATTTTTTGTTGTTGTTTCAAAGATATGAGGTTTTCCTCCCACTTTGGCTAGCGATTTCAGGTCTAACAGATTCAACCCAACTCTTTAGCATACCAGGATGTCCCCCCAAAACAGAATAAGGCATTAACAAGTATTTTTGAGTTTCAAAGTAATGAAATTACAAAAAAGGTAACAACCTTTCTATAAAGGACTGCTAAAAATCAAACAGCTCTTGCACTTACCACATTCAAACGTAAGTATCTCAGGACATGCCTTGATTTAAAACAAACACATACAACCACCAACCAACACACCCAAACAACCAAAAACCACCATGAAAAATAAAATATCAAAACCAAAACAAACAAAAAAATCCAAACCTAAACCAAAATAACCCAAAAAACCCCAACAACAAAAGAATACCCACAATCAAACCCACTAACTGCTCACACCAAGTCCCATTTGGCCAATGAATGGCAGAGGATGTTTTGATTCTTAAACTTTTCACCTCTTTTCCAATATGCCTTTGGACAGAAAGTCACATATAGGGGACCAACATAATGAACATACTAAATAATAAGCTGAAAGCAAGGGCAACTCACATTACACCAAAGGGTCTATTCCAACCTCACTTATTACAAAAACACTAGCCCTACAGCCATGAAAACCAGTGCACAACATATTAGGACATCAACTATCCTGTGACACCAGTGCCAGCACTCACTCCCTAGAGTGATGAGACCTGACCTCCACCACAGAGGTGGGTTAATGAAGTACCTCTGCAGTTTCTAACTCTTCAGTTATCCCATGAAATCAGAGATCACAAGAAAGTATTTCCAGTAAGTCTGCAGTACTGACATCTATAAAGCAACCATGATCTTTTTTTCTCAGAGAAGAAGCGAGGAGTATTGTTTTCTAAAGAAGCATTTTTACCTGAGTTTGTATTCTAATTTTGGATGTGCATCCAAAGAAAGGAATAGGAGCTTGCAGATATTTTCAAAGAAAATAAATAAATTATAACAGCAACAATTAAACTCCACATTTGTTACACAGTCAAATTTTAAGCTTAAAACTCTCTCCTTTCAAATCAGGACTGCAGCAGTCTGTTTAACCTTTGGTACTTAGGGTAGGACTAACAAAAGCACAGATACATTGTTAGCTTTAAAAATGAAAGTACATTGTCAGCTTTATTCTCCAGGGGCAGACAAACTGTCAATAAGCTCTCATCTGCAGGCTTTTAGACGTTAGTAACTCACTCTACAATTAAGACTAGGAAAAAGAACAGTTACTTAGGAAATTAAGTTACCCATTATACCATACTAGCTAGCACTTTTAAA
The DNA here is from genome assembly GCF_000747805.2 of Chaetura pelagica. NCBI lineage: Eukaryota > Metazoa > Chordata > Aves > Apodiformes > Apodidae > Chaetura > Chaetura pelagica. The sequence continues at coordinate 1,112,710 of NW_009952881.1, read as the reverse complement.
ATGTTTTATTATTATTTTCCTTGAAATAAATTCACCTGGCCTTCAGAATATTAATTAGTCCTCTTGCTGTAATTAAAGAGCAAGTCTATTACTAATAGACTAAATATTACATGCTAATAACGAAAGTTTCAGCTGGAAAGTAAACACTTCCGAAATATCTGAGGAATTGCATTTTGAGATAATTTTCGCACTTGTAGTAGAAAGAGCAGAGACACAGGATAGTTCTATTACTCATAAAATGCAGATGGCAATTTCACAAAGGAGAAGACATAGAAGACCAAAGTTTTCCATAAATCTGCAGCTTCAATACTTGGGACGTGACAGGAAAGAAAAGAAAGAAATGAAACCACTGCCACTAACAATTAAATTTACAAAACACAATGCTTTATTTGAATTTGAAAAGTGAGAGTTTAAGTGTTTTGCCTCATAAGACTCATTAAGACTAAGCAATACAATTCAAAACAACCTATACAACAGATGGCTAATGCCTTGCAACAAGGAATTAGATCGCAGGGAGATTTTTGTCCACAATGACAGCAGTCAAACACTGGAAGAGGTTGCCTATCAAGGCTTTGGAATCTTCATCCCTGGAAACAGCCAGAAAGTGTCTGGGTAAGGCCCTGAGCAACGGAATTGAACTTTTAAAGTTTGCTCCAACTTGGAAGCTGGCTTGGCTCTGAACAGGAGAGGCTGGATCTGATGGGGACCAGAGGTTTCTTCCAACCTAAATTATTCTGTTCTGTCATTCTCTGCTGCTCCTTCCATCTTCTCTGCAAATATCATATAATTATTACAATCCCTTTGAAGCTTTTCAATAGATGTGTTTCAAGAATATAAGCAGTACCTTGTTTTTATTAGAAAGAAAGAAATTGTATTATTAGACTTTAAGATTTAGATAACAAAATTTTTGTTGTTGTTTTCATGTTTTTTAAACATTAGGTTCACAGTAGTATCTGTTTACATAACAATGGTAACAATAACGTCTCTAGTGAGAGTGACCTAGTAAACCTGTTGCAGTGGAAGTTCTCCTTCCTACCAGAGCACACACTAAGAAAAGACCTGGCACAGTTGTTCTCCAGACACATCAGCTAACCAAGCTTCCCAGTAGCTAACCACCTGTATTTTCTCCAAACAATATCTATTGTTCAGAAATCTACTGTGTATAACAGGCACAAAAAATTAGCTTTAATAAAAGGACACAATACGCTGCTCCACTCTTCATACCTTTTTTATTCTTTTTCACTAGATAAAGACTTAATACCACCAACAAAGCAAGGAAAGGCTTATGATACTTCACCATATGAATTCTGAACACCATGCAACCTGTATTAGTGCAACACTAAACATTTGAAATGCCTGGCTGACTTTTCTAGTATCTTTGCGATAAATTATAGCATTTTTCCTAGAAATCATATTTTAACAGTTTTGTATCATTCCTGTTTTGTATAATTACTCATCAACAGAACCACCAAAGCAAGCATGAAAACATGAAAAACGCACACAAAATTTACATTCACTAGCATCTATCACTACCATCATTGTTCAGTTACTCTGTAGACTGCTAAAAGTAATCCTGAATTTCAAAGTCACAGCACACCATTTTCCAAGGCTTGTTGTTGGTTTCTAATAGTTAAGACACAAGGCTTTTCATAACAGAATCATAGTTCAAACACTGGTTCTCTGAAATTAGACACTGCAGCACATATTCTGCCATTTCTGAACAGGCATACACATTGCAAACATTGAGAACTGATAGTCACCCACTGCCTTAAGACTGAGCTACTGTATCAGTTTAGAAACACTCAAGACCTTCAGGACGTAAACAATGTTAATATATGTGGCTAGTATGAGCCACATGCTGCTTGAGCATCTTATCTAACTTCTAAGTTAGCCCTGGCTTGAGGGGTGGGAGGGTGGAAGCAGATAACCTTCTTACAAACTGCGTGTTGTTTATGATACTGCTGGGTGGGTGGGAGTGCAGACAGACAAGACACTTAGATCCTTTGATAGAACCTTACTGCTTGTCATCAAAATGCAGCCTAAAACCTTCTCAGGTATTGATCAAGCAAGTCTGCAAATGTAACGCTGCCTATCAGTTGTTTGCATTAACCTATGCTATAGTATGATGAAATTTAACTGATTTAAACACAAGAAAACCACACAACTACAATCCAGTCTCCAATCTTATACTGTAAGTAACACAAGCAAGCACTACTGTCTGCATGGATCCTTTTGCAAAACTCATAATTAACATGACTTCATCTATTTATTTTTTTTCTTCTTTTCAGTTCATTTTCTATTCTAGTCAAAACCAATATTAATAATTAACTCTTGGACTGATGCTGATGACCTTTCATTTGAAGTCAAGCAAGTTTATAGATTGCCTCTGGAGTAATTCAAATGCCCAGACAGATAAACCTTGAAACATGTGAAGCAAGTACTGAGTCTTCATCACAGTAACAAAATTTTTTTTAAGTTGCAATAAAAAGCTATATAGTGATTGGTCAGTTTCCTATAAATTACTACAAGCCATTTTTACAGTATTATTTTTCCAATGCAGGCTGATTCCTTTATGCTCCTTTATTACTTCCTGCAAGACTAGATAAGCATGAACATCTTTATCCTGAATCCCCCCCAAAATGGTGGTGATAGTTACAGGAGAGCACCCACACTTACGTGGGAGTTAATGGTTTGGGTGCAGAAGAACTTGTGCAGTGAAGAACTGCTGATCAAACAGTGAGTTGTCACTGCAAACAGGAGAAAAGCCAGGCAGAGTTTGCTGTATTTTATAACATATTTCTGAAACACAGCAATAGCTGCAAAAGCACTTCAGCACAGCCTTCCAGAATTTTGTAGATACTTAACTTTCAGAATTGATTAGAAAGAGTGGAAATGAATAGTCCAAGAAAATCAGTGCCCCCAAAGTTCTGCAAAAAATATTATTGAAAGAAACAATGCAATGTAATACAGACATTATTTGGAAAAATTAGGAATATCAGCTAATTGTGTTGCACAAGCAACAGCACCCACTATAAGCTGGAGGAACACAAAATCCCATTTTTCCAAGACACTGGGAATTATCCACAGTGTAAAATAGCAGAGTGCCTCCTCGGGAGAGTAGAAAAATACCTGCTCCACCGCAAACAGTGTCTGGGAGACTTTTATAAGCTCAACGTTTCACCCCTTCATACAGTTTAATTAGCATCTTACCCTATGAATTATTACATAAGAATCACAGAGCAAAAGTGATTCCCTCAGATCTTACATCCTCCCTTAGACTATCACCTTGAGGATTCTTAAGTGCATGCCCCTGTACTCAGCACTGGTGAGGCTGCACCTTGTGCTCAGTTCTGGTCCCCTCACTGCAGGAAGAACATTGAGGTGATGGAGCATGTCCAGGTGGCCTAGTGAAGGGCCTAGAGAACAAGTCATATGAGGAGTGGCTGAAGGAACTAGGGAAGAGAAGAGGAGGCTGAGGGGAGACTTTATTGCCTTCTACAACACCCTGAAACGAGGTTGTAGGGAGGTAGGTGTTGGCTTCTTATCCCAGGTAAATAATGACAGGACCAGAGGAAATGGTCTGAAGTTGCAGCAGTGAAGGTTTAGATTGGATATTAGGAAGAATTTCTTTACTGAAAGAGTGATCAAGCCACTGGAACAGTCTGCCCAGGGAGGTGGTGGAGTCACCATCCTTGGATGTATTCAAGAAACGTGCAGATGAGGAACTTCAGGGCATGTTCTAGTGGCTGAGATTGCAGGTTGTGTGTTTGTGGGTTTTTCTGGGTGTGTGTTTTATGGTGTTGTGGGGGTTTTTTTGCTTGGTTGGGTTTTTTTTTGTTTTGGTGGGGTTTTTTGTTGCTTTTTTGGTTTGGGGGCAGTTTAATTGTTTGTTTCATTTGTTTTTGTTTGGTTGGTTTTGTTTTTTATGTTTGGACTGTGTGATCTCAGAGGTCCTTTCCAACCATGACTATTCATCTAAGTAGCAAGTCATACAGTAGAGAAAGCTGAAACAATTTAATACAACAGCTACAAAAGCTGAATAAAACAGCTTTCAAAAACTTTATTACTCTGCCACATAAGACATAAAATCTCAAAACATTTTCTCTACATAGGCTTTTTAATGTTGAAGACAGATTTTGACTTCATAAGAGAAAAGCATTTCTAATTTATTATTTCTTTAATTTAATGCATAATTCAAAAAAGTGAATGTCAGAGACCAATACTGCAGGCGAAGACCTTGCTGGGCTGCTGTATGTGCCCTCAGACAACATGGAAACACACTGCCCTTTTCCCCTTCCAATAAAATGGAATCACTTTATCTACAACCTATACCTCGGTAAATTAAGTTTTAATCAAGTACCATTTTCTTGCAAAATCACAAATGTCCAGAATAGAATTAAAGAATTATAGCTGGTGTCCATCAAGTTTTCTCAGGGCTACAGTCTAGAATACTGCATCCAGTTTTGGACCTCCTCATCCAGGAAAAGCATAAAAAAACTGAAGCAAGTTCAGCAAAGGGGCACTAAGATGGTCAGGAGCACCTGCTCTGTAAGGAGAGGCTGAGGGAGCTGGTCTTGCTCAGTCCAGTTCAATGACAGCTTTGGGATCACTTGCCAGCAGCCTCCTGCAATAGGCAATGAAAAAGGCTCTTCACAGTGCTGTATGATAGGGCAAGAAGAGACAGCAGGCATAAATTGAAACAACAGAGCTTCAGACTGAATGTAGGAGAAGCTTTTTCTCCTCTAGGAGTCAAAATGTATCGTGAGGATGGGAAAGCACTGGAACAGGCTGCCCAGAGAGGTTGTACAGTCTTCCTTCTTGAAGGCTTTCAACACCCAAGTGAAGGCAGACCTGAGCAGCCAGGTCTGACTGCACCACTGACCCTGTTTTGAGCAGGAGATCACACCAGAGACCTCCTGAGGTCTCACCCAAACAAATTGTCCTACCATAGCGTTGGGAATAATTCCTATTTCTTCCACAAAGCCAAAAAAAGCAACCACAACTGGAGACAACCAAAAATGTTTTGTAGAACAGACCTTGCTAACAGACTAATGTAAAAGACCAGATCACTGGGGAAGTAAAAACTCAAAAAGGCATTAAAACCTGTTTTTTATTCAGTCTTGAATAACACCATTAATTACCTTCTTCACCAAATCAATAAAACTGAAATCTGTTTACAATCTAGTAATGAATGGTCTATGAAAGAAGATAATTTACACAGCCTGGGTGCCTGTGATTATGTGCTTTTTATCAGTTAGGACACATGTTTCAACCGAAGTTCAGGACATTCAAAACATCCATGGGTATGTCTCAGACCCTCTCTAAGCCTACACGTCCCCACTCCTCACAACACTGTTGAGGTACTGTCTGTAATCCTACAAACCTCACCCCCTTCAGACATCAGGCTAAAGAATATTAGCATCACATATTCTGAAGTATCATTTAAATGAAGAAACCACAATTCCCACAGTGCACATCTATTCTTGTGGGTTGGCTGTTTGTGTTCACTGGCATATATATTAATAAAAGTTCCTTCATTAGGAACAAACTGTTCCAGCCTATCTTCTTGTTAATTTTGAAATGCTTCAAACACCATTCACATCCAGCTTAAACCAAAAATTAAAAAATCACAGCAATAGACTTACTTCTTTTGGTTTGTATGCCTCTTGACTGCTTTAAAGGAGTTCCTCCTTCCCTAGTCTCGTTCAAATCATTATGTTGGACAAAATATGATACAACTCCTCCAAGTTTAAATGAATTTGTAAAATATTTTTCCTATCAAATCTTAAGTATAAAACAGAGTACAGTACTTCTGAAAGGCACATAACATCAGGCTCTTGCTTGAGAGACTAGTAATACAAGATCATCTTGCCTAGAGCAACAAGTTTAAATTAAGTCTGTAAGACCAACTCTTCAGAGCTTTGAGTTCCACACCTACCAGTTACTTTCCTTTCCAAGAAGGTCCAGCACCTACAGCAGAGAAACACTGACACATGAAAGCCATGACATTAGCAGCAGTTCACAGAACGTTACTTAAAGTCGCACACAAATCCATACAAACCCAGAGATTAATTTACACTCCACAATTAAAACCAACATAAGGCCCGTTAACCAGCGGCAGCTCATACCCTGGGAGCCATTCCTAGCAGATCTTCACCACAGGCACAACTGGCCCTGCAGGACACCTGTAGTGCTCTGTACCTACCAGTGGGAAAAAAATGCTACACATTATAGCTGCCACTGCCATTAAATAAAACTTCAAAGATTACAGAAAAGGGTTATTTGCACTCTCAAAGACCCCTCTAAAAAGAACATTACAAAATCCTCTAAAAAATTACATTCAAGCACTACAGTACTACAAGTTACCATGTATTAATCTCACACTTTCATACCTCATACAAAATCATTCTGAGGCAAAAGCTATAGAGCTGATAAAACTCTATTAAAATGTTATTTATCCAATTTTTTTCCACAGTGAGAGAGACCGACTATGATTTATAGCCTAAAACCAATGCCAGATTAGTATTTTAGAGATTAGAACTGTAAAACAGGGATGGAAGATTCTCTTTTTAGGTTACTCAGAGTTTGTACTTTATCTAGAAATGTATTTTTAATTCAACAGAAAGCTCTTCAGCATCAAAAAACAACAAAACAAAAACCACCACAACAAAAAAAACCAAACTGGTTTTATAGCTGTATCAGTTGTTGATGACTTCAGTCAAACCTGCTCAAATAAATAAATAACCAAGAGCCAACTTGTCCTTATAGACAAGTAGAAATACCGAGTGTTCCCAAGTCAGACAAGCAGAGAAACTCCTATGACATTTCCAAACAATCACAGAAACACTGCTATAGAATTAATTTCAAGATTTCAAATATTCTCTTTGGTATCTTACAGAACATAATACATGATAAAATTTACAAAACACTACGAAACAAACCCTATGCACCAAACAAAAAGAAAATGACATTAAAATATTAAGAATTTTGACATTATGCTAAATAGTTCTGACCTCTAAAATGTTTCAGCTTTTCATATTCAATATTTTAGTCAATGCAAAAAGCCCAGCAAACCATTTTGAAAATAAGCTGGTTTGGTGTGTGTAATGCCAGAATTTTCTCTGCTAAACATAAATTAATTAATTCCACAGAAAAAAGGCAATCATTTTCAGTCTTGCCCAACCCACCACTGTGTAATCAAAGTATGCCCCAATATGAGTTAATAAAAATTTACATTATTGGCATAAAATACACTGAGTTTACTGCAATGAATGTCTAAGTATGCAAACCAAACATAAATAAAATTTAAGAAAACTCCCAAATAATCACATTCCGTACTTAATGTCTTAAATCTATACTATATAGATATATATATCTACACTGTCAGAAGGTGAAAATCTGAGAATCAAATATCAAAATGAAATACAATTAGACAGCTGTGAGAAAAGTAGTACTGAAAACAACCCAGCCATGGGAAACACTTTTGCATTTTCTTAATGTCACTAAGTAAACATATTAACAGTGCATGAACTGCCAGCTCAGAGGAAGCCCAAAGTGGACACAGGTGATGACAATACAAAGATCAAGTAGCTAATGAAACTAGCACAAGGAATGTAAAAAGAAATGCATTTTCACTCTTCCTGCCTCAACAACAGCTTTAGGTACCAAATGCATCTTCAAAACTACTTTGTTGTTTTTCTATGAAGTGGTATGGAGGTTTCATTTTTATCAGCAAACATCAGTATGCATCACAGGACAGCATGTACTCATATGGGAATAGCATACATTTTCAAAAACAGATCTAAATTGGACCCTGTGAAACCACATTGTCCCACTGGGAAAGATTAAAACCTCTTCCTCTAAACACATAAAGAGTGCTATTACTTTTCAAAGTAATTGGAAAGATGAAGCAACTATCACCTTTCACAGTAAGCCTGGAAATCAGCAGATACATACAACAGCCAAAACTTCAACAGACAAAACAGATGTAAACAGTCCTTAACTTTGGCTCAGGGAACAAGGCCTCAGCAAAATCGAGCCAAAAGACAGCTCTTTGTACACCACTATATATAGTGGAGCTATCAGCTACATTCCTCCTTCTCCACTTGAGCGGCGTGTTACAGCCACTTAGTCTGGTTCTTGTCCTGTAGCTCCAATGTACTGAAGCCCCCACCAGAGCACTTGGTTCTTCCCACCATGCAGCCAGAGCAGATAACACCCCCAAGCGTACAACGGCACTGCTCCTGCTGCGGCTTTAATGCAGGTTTTTCACAGCACACGTGGCTCCAGAGCAAAGCTCATACAGCTGAATACCAGAGAAATATGCGCTTAAGATCTCAGTCAGAAAATGGACAGTATTATCCAGCTCTCATCTTTATAATGCAAGGCCTAGTTCCCTGCCATCTCCCCAAACAGGCCAGTGACCTTGCAGGGTAGCCCTGTGTCAGTTCGCTCTCTGACCTCAAACCACCACCCCTGGTCAAGCACCAGGGCAGAGCTACAGCTCCGTGTGGAGAATTCTGGCTGGCGTGTCCCTCTGCCCATCCAGCCTTCCCCTGGGCAGCTGACACATGGGCCAGGGCTCTGCTGAATCAAGAGGATCTGGCAGCAAGAGAGCTCTCACCTTCCTGGACAGGAGCACTGCCAGGATTAGAGATTGAAAGAAATTCCTACAGCTTTTTCAGATCCTGCCTTAACTCCTTTCAATGCTGAGCAAGTCTCTATCAAGCATGTGATTGAAACTTGGCAGCTATGAAGGTAAAGGAACTTGGTGGGAAATAATATTTGTTTTTCAGGTAATAATTTAGCAATACATACGATGACAGAATGCCTTTGAAAAATGAGCATCTTCAACTTAAAGAAAACTTTCTAATCTTTTTAAAACGTAGGTATTAAATAGTTCTTCATTGTTCAGGTTTTTTCCCCTACAGATCCAAAGTAAAGTGCCCAAAGCACAGGAGAAAGCAGAGCTAGACTAAGAGCTAGACACTCAAGTTAAGCTCAGGCCACCACTATATTAAAAATGGGTTTATTTAATGCTAAGTTTTACAATGCAAAAATCAAAATGAAACATGATTACAACTATATACATATACATTTGATCAAGAGGATTGCAAGCATCACAGGCTTTCAGTCTTTCCATCATACTTTAATGTACTAATTATAGAAAACAAACAATGTTTTCAAAATGCTTGGGTAAGCTTAAATATATAATGTAGCAATTCCATAATTTGCAAAAGAAGAGTGAGAGTTGTTTCAGGGGCTTTTGGGTGTGGGCTTTTTGTTGCTTTTTTTGTGCTACATCTTGACTATTCCATACAATTGAACTACTACAAGGCCACAATGTTCTAGGGATTTTTCTCAAGAACTCTTGGAATCTTTCCCTCTTCTCCAGTGCTATATTTGACACTACAGCAATCAAAAACAAAGGTATGACTTATTTCTACCTTCTCGGACAGTGTGCCACATTACATTAAAAAAAAAATTAGCTCTAACTTGATAAAATCTTCTTGAGATTATTTATTTGCTTTCCATTTTGTACAAGTGTAAAATACATTACCTTCTCTTTTGCAAGGGTCCTAGCTGGTTTCCTAAGTAGTTACAAAGAGCAGAATGATTTGTCTGCACAGGCACTCATTTCATCTCTCATTCTTCCACATGAATTCTGTGTGCTTATGAAAAAGCTGTAG
>NW_009952881.1:1061538-1102884 GCF_000747805.2 Chaetura pelagica | reverse complement strand
GAAATAGCTCCTCTAAGAGAACAGTAAGTAACTGAACAAGCCATTTTATTATTTCTTCTTGAGGACTTTTGTTCTGTATATCAAAACTTCATTTCAGATTAATTTCTACTTAATTTTTCCCAATCAGCTACTGGAACTGATCAAGGTCATTAATCATTACTCTGAATGTTTTGTTGCCCATACTTACTTAATTCTAATTAAGTGACCAACAAATGACGCTTACTCCTAAAATGCAACTTACTAGACATTGCAACTACACTATTTAAAAAAAACAACCTGTAGGTAGCACAGCAAAGAATAAGACTTTGGAGTAACTAATTTTTGCCAAATAAGTAATCACTGACTCATGAAGTGATTCTGCTTCCAAGCTAATCAGTCTTGTAATAAAGTTGAAACAATTTGAATTTGTTGAGTGATGGTTTTTCAGTTATTTCAGATACTGGATCAGAACTTGGAAATATGTCTTTACAGAGAAATGGGGTTCTCCTACAAGAAAAATAAAGAAGTGGCTAAATTTGTAAAACCTGAAGTGCAGTGTTTCTGCATCATTAACAGATAAACAAAGTTAATAGTTTTGGCACAGCTACATTGAGATTTGGGAGATCAGGATTCAGACCTTCACTATGAAGCAGATTTCTTTTATGACCTTGCCCAGTAATCCTACCTTATAAAAACAACATTTTATTAATATTTAAGACTTTCAAAAGAGGTAAGAGGTGACTACCAATTTACAGAGTCTTTACCTCATTTGCAGTTTTCATAGTGTTATTGCAGTAAATACAAGCAAAACCAATCATTGTTTTTCAAGAGCAGAAAGGACTATCCTGATGTTCCTGAAGAACTCCAGCAAACCTGGGAGGTGAGAACAGACTGGAATTTCTCAGTTTAGCTAAACAAGATAGGCTGCTGCCTTTCAAGTTTAAATGTTTATACATTTATAGAAAATCCCCTCCAATGCATGGAAGTTTATTCTTTATGGTATTTATATCCAACAGAACACCATCTTTATTCTGCAGACAACATTTTGTCTACATCAGTTATTCTTTTCACTTCAAGTACTAAGTGTATGGATGTGCAAAGAAGGTTTTTCACTAGTGTCCTTTTTCACAGCTATCAGAAAACATACTGTAAAACAGGATACAATTCTGTATAAATATAATAAAGCCTAAATCATTACAATAACCAGAAAGCAAGTTTAGCAAAATATTTTGACAAGATTGAATTGCCAGTGCAGTTCTTTAAAACTGAACCAACCAATGCCATCTGAAAACTTGCATCTCCAAATATGTATCTAAAACTAAATTTACTCCAAGATTAACTTTCCTATACTTCTTATTTAAAATCTTTCTTCTCAATTACTTATTTCCTAGTTGCCCTCAACTTCATTCACCCAGGTACAACTTAAAAATAACTGCACTGAAACATCCAATTCAGCTTGACCTGCTTCAGAATATGTCTGGTTTTGTGCAATCACATACTGTTATCTTATTGCTGTTATTTGAAAACAATCTAAGAATCTAAATCAGTGATGTTAATACAACAGATTAAATTCCAGAAGTTATGAATGGTAACATTTATTCATCTCAAAAAACAACACTAGAAAGACATAAGTACATTGTAATGCAAACTTAGGTCAAAGCAGATTAAAAGGTGTGAAAACACCCTGTTTCTGAATAACAACGTGGCTTCTATGAAAAATCTAATAAATTAATTACTCTTATCTGGTATGATGCACTTTGTTTTATATCCAGCATGCTGGGAGTTGCATGTTACACACCATGAACTTAAGTTTCAATACCTCTGAAATTAACTATTCTCACACAGCTCACAAATTCTACAAATACCATGTGCATATTCTACATTCCTTTGACATGAACAGGTTGCAGAGTAAGACACAGTATTCTTAAGACTTTTAGAAAAAGCAGCTCAAACTTTCTGGCACCTTGAAATGTCCAGTCCTACATACCTTACATACCTATTATACCTCCTTTCAGTCTCAAAAATTTCTTATTGAAATGAAAGCAAATCTCATTTGCATGAGAAATAGGAAATAGACACAAAAGCTATTCTGTCAATACATTAGAAAATGAGAATTGAGAGTTACTGTGGGAAGAAAAAGCCTACTAGAGTTCTAATTGGAAATAATATTTTAGACACAGAAATCAAAAGGTCTAAATACTTTTATTTTAACTACTATGACCTAAACAAAACATACAGTGTAATTATTTGAACTTCCAACAGTAATGTTTCTGATTAGTCAGCACACCCTAATGAGAAGGACAAGAAAAAAACAAAAAAAAAAAACAACAACAAAAAAACCCCACTACAACAAAAACTCAACCAATAATTCCTATTTCCATAAAGAAACTGAATATAACCTTATATTTAATAAGTATTTGACCCTAACTATCATGCTGCTACAGCAGAGCTACTGGACAGCAGAGCTTAGTCAGGTATTTTGAAGTTAATTAACTGTGAGTCCACCTTCCTGCATTTTAGATTGAACAGTCCTTGGAGGAAACAAAAGAAAAAACCTTGACAATTCTATTTGAGGTTGCTCAAGATTTCTTGAATTTGCTGAAACTATCTAAGCATTGTGTATAGTTCATAAACTACGTGTTCCATAATTATTCTCATAACATTTTCAAGGCAGACAGATATTTTAAATCTTATCTTCATGTTATGCTATATTGCAGTGGGAACAGTTGAGCTAAGAAGTAAGAGTGAGGATACAGAAGCAATAAGGAGCAGTACATGCAAGAAGACAAGGTAAATACTTCTACAGGGCTGCAAAACGCCAAATGCTCATGACAAAATTAATTCTATGCAATCTTCATTAAGGAAGAAAAAAGTTGATGAGAGATCTGGTTCTATTACAGGAAAATTATAACTAGAGCTCAGAAGCCAACTACTACCTAAAACCACTACGTGAGGGACCAGACTAGCAAGAAATGTTATGTTCTTCAATAGGCAAGTGGTATTGCAATACACACAGCCCAGGTCACCAACTTCTCACAGGACTTACCATTAAGCACACCAAATTCCAGCAAGTAAAAAAGTCACATAAGCACTAAAGGGATATTTCTTGCTTCCTAATCCTTTACAAGCAAGATGTTCTTTCCTTTTCCTTGAAATCCCAGTTGTTCCCTAGGGCTGGAAATACAGGTAATTCCAGCTCTCCAAAGAAATATCATGTTCTCCTCTTCACATAATAACTAAGGTATATCCATATTATAAACATATTACAGCTATATATGTGATATTAATATATAATTAAACAACTTTTTAAAATCCGGATTGCTATATATTCATAAATCCAAGAATCAAAAATTAAGTATTAACTGACCTACAAGATTCCAAATGGAGCAGACTTTTTAAAATGCAGATATTCGGAATGCTGAGTGTGGGGCATTAGCAGCAGCAGTTGTTTCTACAAATTAAATCTCAATGGTATCAATTAGCAGATTTCTCAGGAAATAATTAAAACAGGACTCTCAATTTAGCCTCATGTCATCACTTCTTCTGCAACCCCTGTAATATAATAGGCTTTTAGAAAGCTTTTCTTAAATTTTCTCAAGAGCTTGTGTTTACAGTATTATTTGTAAAAGAAAAGTTGCAGACACTCCTATCTCCAAATATTAGAACAATGCTTTGCATGTATTGCTCTAGGCTCTCCAACACCCAGCCTCTCTAAACTATTCACCTCCGAGCAGGATTTTCACTCTACACTACTTTTAGTCCAACTACCCAGTCACATCACTGCAGTCACTATAGAAATCCTTAATTAGAAGCAGACAGACTACAGAGAGATATATTTTAGTTTAAAAAAAAAAAAAATACAACAGCTGAAGTTCAAGTTGCATCCATCTCTACCTTTCTTAAGAATCTTTTCCACTAACTTTCCACACTCTTCATTCCTGAAAAACAATTAGGCATCTGCAACAAGCTGGCGCCAAAATGAACAGAGAGAAACAGAATCCAAGTTCTTGAGTTAGAGAGTAACTGCTCTGGAATGTTTTTTGTTCCTTACTCTGTTTTCTTCATCTCTATCAAGAATATCATGTTAGATATTGAACTTTTTTACTTCACAAACATTTCCTTGTTACGGAAAGATCAGAATTACCAAAGAGAAAACTCTACTAGAGCATCTCAGTATTTCCACTGTGAAGTTTCCAAGAACAATTTAAAACAGCTAATACATCTAAAAAGCATTAATAAAATCAATTACACCTAAACCCATGTAATTTAAACATCCTCAAAAACCTGAATTATAGTAGGTAATGCTTTCTTGTCGTGAATTAAGAATTACTACAACACAGGCAGCAAAGTACAGATTAAGGTATAACTTTTAAGAAACCAGTTTTTCTTGGCTTGCACTTTTGTCCATCTAATACTTTGTAGTTAAATGTCTAATCACATTATTGTAACTGGCAAGACAACAACCTCCTACAAAGGACTGAGGAAGTAAGTTGGGTTATAGGCCCTTATTAGCACTATCCAAAGTAAAAATATGGTTATTTTACACAAAAGGCAAAGATTGTATCATTTGCTAACAGGATCACAAAACAGTTTGGCTTCATATTGCATATATTCACCATATTAAAAGAAACTTTGTTTTGAAATATTTGTATTTTTCTTTAAATGACAAAATTGTGTGCATTCTCTTCTTCTGTATATCCAAGACAAGACTAGAATCTTTTATTTTCTGAACCAGTATTCCGTATATTAGAATCATCAGATAGTAAAGGTTGGGAGAGACCTCTGGCAATCATCAAGTCCAACCCCTCTGCCAGAGAAGGACCACCCAAGGCAGGTCACATGGAAATGCATCCAAATGGGTCTTGAAAGTCTCCAGAGAAGGAGACTCCACAACCTCTCTGGGCAGCCTGTTCCACTGCTCTGTCACTTCTAGTAAAGAAGTTTTTTGTCATGTTGAGGTGGAACTTCCTGTGTTCTAGTTTGTGTCGATTTCCCCTCATCCTAACAAAAAGCACCACTGAAGAGAGATTGGCCCCTCCTTCTTGACACCCACCCTTCAGATATTTATACATATTAATAAGATCCCCTCTGTCTTCTCTAGACCAAACAGCCCCAGGTATCTCAGCCTTTCCTCATAACACTTGTGTTCCAGTCCCTTAAGCATCCTCATAGCTCTAGTAATTCCCTGTCTTTCATAGAATCATAGAATCATAGAATCTTAGGGGTTGGAAGGGACCTCGAAAGATCATCTAGTCCAACCCCCCTGCCAGAGCAGGATCACCTAGAGTACATCACACAGGAACTCATCCAGGTGGGTTTTGAATGTCTCCAGTGAAGGAGACTCCACAACCTCCCTGGGCAGCCTGTTCCAGTGCTCTGTCACTCTTACAGTAAAAAATTTTTTTCGGATATTCACCTTGAACCTCCTATGCTCCAATTTACACCCATTACCCCTTGTCCTATCACTGGTCATCACTGAGAAAAGCCTAACTCCATCCCCCTGACACTCACCCCTTACATATTTGTAAACATTGATGAGGTCACCCCTCAGTCTCCTTTTCTCCAAGCTAAAGAGACCCAGCTCCCTCAGCCTTTCCTCATAAGGGAGATGTTCCACTCCCCTAATCATCTTCGTAGCTCTGCGCTGGACTCTCTCGAGCAGTTCCCTGTCCTTTTTGAACTGAGGGGCCCAGAACTGGACACAATACTCCAGATGTGGCCTCACCAATGCAGAATAGAGGGGGAGGAGAACCTCTCTTGACCGACTAACCACACCCTTTCTAATGCACCCCAGGATGCCATTGGCCTTCCTAGCCACAAGGGCACATTGCTGTCTTTCTTGAACTGGGGAGCCCAGTACTGGACACAATATTCCAAATGTGGTCTGGAAGAGCAGAGGGAGAGGAGAGCCTGAATTTGAATAAAAATGCCTATAAATTACTCACCACATTGAAAAACTCTCTTAATGTAAACTAATTATAGTGGGTACTATTACAGTAGTACCAGAAGCAATTTTGCAAGTAAGAAAATAAAACAAATATGGTTTAAAAAACCATCCAACTAAACAAAAACTCTCTTAATGTAAACTAATTATAGTGGGTACTATTACAGTAGTACCAGAAGCAATTTTGCAAGTAAGAAAATAAAACAAATATGGTTTAAAAAAATAACTAACTAAACAAAAAATATTTAAACTATTAACCAGAAAGTTGTTATTATTATTTAATTAACAGAATTAAATTAATAGAAAGTGTATTACCTTCATCATGAAGGGAAATTTAGGCAGTGACAGAAGCCATAAGTTTCAAGGAACAGCAAGACTTATAGAACACAGTGCAATACCCTTTGCACAGCTGAGACCTATCAATGGTATCACTTTGAAGTCTGTATTACAGCACAGAAATTATTTAAATTAATTACTAGACAAACAGATCACTACAAATTAAACCTGAAAAAACTGAGTTGTCATTTACCTATGATAATATAAAAAATTATTAAAGGCATGATTACTTTACAAACACTTCAAATGGGACAACTCACATTTGTCAGTGTTTGCAGAACTGAGATCAATGGACACTAAGCAGCTGGTCTCCTTTTTTCAGTCTGCTAAAGATTCTTTTGAACCTTCCTGTAAAAAGACATCTTAGGAATCAGTACTCATGGGATGAGTTAAAACATAGAGAGGTGATCTTAGAAAGGTTAAGTCTACTTATAAAACATAGAGAAAACAGTATTTAAAATGAAAAAAATACTTCCGTGATCTCAATGTATTCAACCTCATTTTTAAACAATGTTTGCCATGATAGAGTATGTTGTAAACTACTGAGCTCATAAAGTTATGAGTGAGAAACAAACAGAAAAACCATTTGAACCTTGCTCCTTGGCAAATGAAACTGAAACCTGTCAGAGTTTACCAAGCATAGAATGACAGTTCAGATCTAAGATACTTTATCACCTCTGAGAAAAATCTCACCAAATTTGGTCAAATTCAGTTATGCAGAAGATTTCATGGCATACTCTCAAGAGTTGTTTTTTTTCTCCACAGACACAGTCATCTTTCAGATCTCCAGTTGTCCCAGTGACAGAAAGTAAAGCTAATGGGGTTTCTTGAACTACTTTGCATCCAAAACCAAAAATGAAAATTATTGCTTTCTGCTGTTGCTTTTTGCTAAGGACAAAAATAAACTAAACAAACAAATGTATGTTTACCAATACATTTACTCGTACTTTTTATTTATCATATATCTACAGACATATGTAAAACATGTGCATGCATGTGCATACTTGAGGCCTTCGTTTGAAGGCTCTAGGAATGTCACATTAGGCATATTTCCCAAAGATTAAAATGCTTAAAATTCAAAGTTGATCTTTTGCACATGTTTAAGAACACCATGTAGGTTTTGATTATAATGTGCTCAGATAATCAATTACAATACTTTTTAGAATAAAGGTCTCAAAGCAGCACTATAAAGAATGAAGCCATTAAAATCCAAGTGAAACCTTCAGTTCAGCTTAGTATCAGGAGGAACCTGATCTAATCAGTAAGCTACTATAAATGTATTCATGTTTACCAGTGGAAAGAAGTGCATGAACTCAGGCAGCCAGGTTAACACACTGTAATGATCTTATGGATTTCTTATTCCATAAATTCAAAATTTCATGTGAGTTTGGCCCTTCTCATCAGAGCAGGCCAAAAAAAAGCAATTAGCAGTGATATATCACATGGCTCTTAAGAAGAACCTTCCAAAACAAAGTCACCTAGACACTACTTCCTTGTACGAAAACATCAGATTAAAAAAAAAATGTTGTGAAATCCCAGTAAAGAAATCCTATTTCACCCTGAAATCCTTTCTGAAACATAGTAAATGTTCATAATGGAGCTCTCAGTAGCAATTACTCACTTTAAAGCTGTCACTCAACTGTCACCATGACAACAACAAAAACCTTTTCACACTTAGAGAAGACAACAGGAATTTTAATTGCTGCCATTCATTCTGCTGACAGTTTGAGCAAAACAAAATTCTACTTTCTAAAAAAGTAAAAATACCAATGTAAGATTTTAAGATTATTCTATTTTTTGCCCTCAAACATCCTCCTCTTTATAAATCCCCCCTATTTTGATTTCACATTTGCTATTTACCAAACATTTTAGTGAAAAGAAATTCTAGGATAGCTGGCAGGATCCTTTTCATATCAAGGCAGAGTAAGTTTTCTAAGTCATCTCAGTAGGAAATCTCAAATGTTTACCAGGGACTGACTTGTCTGTGTCAGTATCACCACAGACTAGTTAACTGTGAGACACTGGAGATGAAGCTGGGGCCAAGGCATCTCATGTCTTTTCCTACTGTTCCCAATAGCATGCAAGATTTTAGTCTTGGGGAAGAATAAAGACAATTCTAAGTGCTGTTGTGGGCTTTTCAAAAATAATATATTAGTTACTGTTTTGAAAAAAATAAAATAAAATAAAATAAATAAAATAAAAGTCATCATATTTTGAACCCTGCAGATTCTTAAACATGAAACCCTAATTTGACAAGGCTTCTCATTAGTCACAGTGAGCACAAGAAATCCTGGAAATTTGAACATATTTTCAGTTCACTGGTAAAAATACACAAGGGAATGAAAAGAGGAGCACTTAAGAGGTAATCACAAAACACAAGCTGTAGGAGTTACTTTGTATAACCACATAGCAATGTTTCTCTCTAACAATTTGGCAAATGGATATTGCTTGATAATTTCAAAATTTGCCATTATCTGTAGCTGTTCATATAGAATAGCCTATGGTGAGATGATAATATTCCAAGTACATTTGGAACATCAGGTTAGGTCAGGGACCAAAGGAAAAAAAAATTACTTCGTGGCCTAAATCCACCATGACAGGTCCTATCAGGACATGGTAAAAACATATTCTTGCATATGATGGAAGAATACAGAAATTAAGCTAAAAATGCAAAATGGTAGAAAAACTAGTATCTATACAGGTTTCAGAGTAATCACTTTGCTTAGAAATTTTATAATACACAAATAAGGGATATGAATCTGTTGGAAATGCAGTTAGATTGCCCAGACAAAAAAAAAAAATAAAAATACAAATAAATTTGCTTTTTATATTAAGAACATATGTACATTTAGATTATGCAAATAAATTCATACAGAATAAATTATGAACTGCAATATGAAGACCAAAACAATGCAATAGAAGAAAAGCACAAAGGAACAAAGGAAAGTTACTCATGCTTATATTAGAGGATATCCTGAATAGGAAAATAGAGATTCAACCTAGAAAAGCACTTCTGGTGAAAAAGTTCTAAAACAAATACTCAAAGGACACCTGGAAAGCATCAATACTGAAAAGGTTCAAGATCAATGGCCAGCATAAAAACACATGTTCAATACACTAAGAAAGACTAAGTTTTCATTGATTAACAAGATCTTCATGTCAAAGAGAAGGCAGTGTTACATGGAGAATTGTGAAGGAATTATTAATCTCTTGAAAGTAAAAGAGATGACAGGAAACTCAAAATGTTGGGAAGAAGCCTGAAATAGAGCATTTGCAGAATTCAAGTCTGAACCTTAATCTCCCCAACAGCACAAATACTTAGTGAGCCTGATCAAATATACCCCAACTGCAACACTGAAGCGAAGTACTTCACAAGTATAGCAGAAGCCTCAAATCTATCTGGAGATAACATCCTAAGAACTTTTTCACAGGAAGTGATCTAAACCACTGCTAAGTAATTGAAAGAACACAGATGGGGGAATAAATAAATAAATAAATAAATAACAGCACATGTTAAATAGTCCACTGCTGCAAGATAAAGCACATAAAAAAAAATCTCAGTATTTGATTTCCGACACAGCTGAATGGTTCCATTTGTTACTTTTTTCTAAGTCAAGGGCATAATTTCTATTGTCATGCACCATTCTTTAAGGCACTCAATCAAGTAACAAATGACAAAAAGTAGAGTTGACTGTTCTCAGAAAATGCACACATTTTTCTACAAAAGGAGTGTCCTCCTATGAAGAGTTATTATTTAATTACTTGTAACTGCAAGGGCAAGAAGTGGAAAGGAGTCAAAGCCCTTTATTTCAGCATATTGTTCCAAAATCATGACCAAGTAACCCTGAGCACTGATTGCCTTCTCAAAATGAACCATTTCACAACAGCAGGTTTATTCATACAGTTTAGCAAGTTCTACAGGCAGAGTTTTAAGTCAGCACAAAAATAAATAAGTCTGGCATATATATTCAATTAACAACTCAATAAAAATCTACAGCATTAACAACCTGAATTTACTTTCTTTACACCATCACAGTGTAGAAGTTCATGATAAAACTTGTAGAGGCTTTATCACCAGCAGTGATTTAAATCAAACTTCTTACAGGGAAATTACTCAGGGGGACTAATAGAATTATTTACATCAATATTTTGAACACAGAAAGGTTTGGTAAAGATCATAAAACACTAACATACTGTGCTGGAATACAGGTTTTTATGAAATATTAATATAATCAATTCTTAAAATAAAAGCCTTAAGTGCTATCAATTGCCAGTATCACCTCAGAAATTCAAGCCTTTTAAAGAAATGGCAGAACTATCTAATGGTCTTATAGTTGATCACTCATAGCTGTGCTTCTTAGGAAGAAATACACAGATATGCATACACATAAGTATACCTTACCTGCTAAAATGCAATGGATTTTACATCACAATGGTTAAGATTGTCTAGTGCAGCAAAATTTAAACAGATACCAGAATACAACATGAACAATCTACGTTGTAGTGGTAATTTTAGAGTCATGTCTTTAGGCATAGGCTTTAAAATGGTAATAAAAATATCGAGACTTATACACACTGCAAACTTATATCTCCTAGTTGTCTTTTCCTTTTGGTTTTAAAATTTGTTCCTACACTATTTAAAGCTTAATCAGTACTACAAGTCAGGTGAAAAAGAAGTGATCTTAGCTCCATGGAGATTTACTATAGCTTTTAATTAACTGAACCTAAAAATCATCCCTGAAAGTCACATCTAAAATAAAGGAATGAAACTTTATCCTACCAAGTACCTAAGTATGAGCTTAAATCATTCTAAACATTTTGCTGGCTATATTTAGCACTTTGTCTTGGACCGTAATCATTTACTGTCTGCATAATACATAAAAGGGATAAGAATGATTCCCTTACTGCAATCTTTGGTTTTCCCCTCTTCTGGGAAACATTCCTCATCTATTAACTGTATCTAATTACATTTGTGCTCTATAACACTTTTATCTTGGAGTCTTTATATTTTAAAGCTTATTGATAAAATTATGAAGTGATGGAAGCCACTATCAACTATTAACATGCTCTCATAATAATAAACTACAAAAAGGACCTAGTAAGTAACTCCAAGTGTACCTGTTGAATTATAAAGTCCTCTTATTTGACAATACATCAAATCCTATCTATGTCGCAATTTGTGTTATGCACAGAAGCATTTTACTTCTGTTGAGTCAGAAAGAGAAACACTGGTTTTACTAGTAGGAAGGAGCAGTGACTCAGAAACAATAGCTTACAGATACTGGTAATATTAATCATATTAATCAGACTATCGACCTCTAGCCCAAGGGCTGATTACATCATTTCAATCATCACCTCGTTTTTCTGAAAGATCTCAAAACTAAAGAACTTCCAAATTCACAAACGCCAGGATCCATGTTATACAAGGCAAGTAGCATATTAGGACAAAAATATAAATACTAGATTTTAAAGGGTGCAAAACTTCAGCATGTTTCATCATTTTAGGAAAAGCAAGTTCCAATTTAAAATTATAACCACCTCTTTCAAAGTGGCAAAAAAACCCTTTACGTTTTAAGTTGTGTTGTTTACTTATTAGTCCTTCTAATACTTACCACTTATTTACAAAATTATTTGCCTCAAATGTTGCTTCTTATGTAAAAGTTCTTCTGGTTCTACATTCATAATAAATCATAGTTCAAAATCTTTTGCTCTTCACTGATCAAACAACAAAAGACATCCTCAAGGAATTAATCTGGAGATACTCTCAGTAGGAGAGTTCCTAGAGATTACTCAGTGACTGCACTTAACATCTGCCATCAAGTTAGATTCCCATTTAATACACCAGCACCAAAACTCAGTGATCCAAAAAGGCAGTAAACATTCTTTGAAGCATACTGCCAGAGCACTGGTACTTTGTAACACACTTTTTGTTACATGTAACAAAAATAAGACCGAACATTACCATTTCATTGAAAACCCAAGTAAAACAAAAAACCCCGCAACAACAAAAAAAACCCAACAAATTCAATCTACAAAGAGCAACAGAAGAGCAAGTCTGATGGAAAGGATGATGGCAGAGAGATTGAGGATGCAGGTCCATGCAGCAGCTTTCCAGTTGTCTGACAGGAAGACTTGCAGAGTCATCTCTGTCCTAGAGGCACCTCCTATTTCAACTTTCTGCCCTTTCTTTATCACCAAAGGAAACTTCCTCAGCTCCTGTGAATGAGACTTCTCTGTGCAGAAGCACAGCAACACGTGCAAATGAGCACATCATGACATGAGCCCTATCATGACAACTTTGAATCCAGAATAAATCAACAGATGACAGGAAGCAACAAATGCTCACTGGAAACAAATTATGATGTTTTTAAGCTCCAAAGGATGGCCTTAGTACCAAGTACCTTGGTTGGTTGCATACCTCTGACTTCCAAGTTTCAAAGGTACAAATTGTCAAGTACCAGAACACTGACAGAAGTACAATGGCCCAGTAAAAGCAACTGTTACATTCAAACTAGTTTCCACAGATTCATATGGGACAATTCATGCCGTATGAGTTTATGAATTTGTTCTAAAGCAGTTGCTCTTTCCACTACCCAGAAAGCAAAACTTTCTTTAAAAAAACTAATTCACCCATCTGAGTTACCTGTGATTCTGTAAACTTCAACCATAAAAGCTTGCACAATACATGGTGCCTTCAGCTGGGCTCCAGTGAAGGTTGCCAATATTTTGTCAGGTTTCTATAAGTACATAAACATTTACAGCTTGGATCCAAGACACATGTCCTAACACTTACAGATCTTCACTTCCAAATCAGTGCACTTAACAATGATCTGCAGATTAACAATAATCACTTCACAAAAAAAGTTTTGGCTGGTATTCAAGCTGGGCTTAACAGGCCATACATGATGCAACGAGAAGCTGAATAGACTGTCAAGAAAAACAAATAGCATGAGACTATTCACAACTGGAAAAACAAGAATGAAAAGGCAGTAATTTAAAAATAACACAGCATAGAATGGATTCATGTATTGGGATACAACTACTTAAATACAGCTAACCAGGCAATAGCATTGCTTCAAAGAACCTAAGCCAAAACACTTTTTGCAGTTCCTAATGTGTCCAGTATAGAAACAGAAAAGAATAAATGCTGCAACTTACTGCACATCTGTAATGCTTCCAACTTCTAAAAATCCACAATCATAATGCAAAAAACAGAGACTATGGGAGTATGCTTGTGAGCTTTGATAAACCATACTCTATCCAAGTTTAATCTGAATCTAGAAAGAATATTTTAGAAGAAAATGTTAATATAGGTTAATATTAGTAAACTTCACAGGAAGTTTCTTTCAAATCACTGCAGTAAGTAGACTATGCAACCTTCCTAAGTTCAAACGTTCTGCAGCTTAGTTGTTAAGAACATTTAGGTTATAAGACATGTAAAATTACTACATTTAAGCAACTGAGGTTTTTAGAACAGCTTGTGCTTAAAAATAAGGTGCTTATCTTTAGGAGTTTTCAGCATGTGAAATACAGCAAATCATGATCCAGTAGGGTGCGAGTGGGCAGAAAAGAATAGAGAGAGAAAGCACAATGGAGTAACAGGAAGGCCTATGGTGCACAGTAATAAAAAAAGTTTACATTAGCAAATCCACTTCAGATTTGCCTAATGTTTTCAGCATAAGACAGGTCCAGCAGACAGTAGCAATACATCCGTAATATAAAAACATTCTGCCAGGGAAAGAACATAAAAGACTCTTGGTAGGCATTAATAGACCGGTGCCACTTTTGCTCAATTAGAATAATTCTTAATTATTAACTGAGATTTTAGTATTGCAAGTTGCCACAGGTCACATACTAAATATTCTGCATTTTATCCATCTATGGAAACACAATGCATGGAGAAAATAAACCCAGTTTCAAAGTTTCCACACAAATAGGCAGAATCAGAACAAAAACTTGATTGCATCTTTCTCCATCCAAAAGCTGTATCAACACTTGCTGCTGTGTTTCAGACATCTCTGAACTGCTCACAGTAGCTGGAGCTAAATCAACAGAATATTGTGGACACACCTCAAACTAATTCTAATTAAAATCCAGCTGACCTGCAAAACAATATACATACACTTGTCTTGTCAATATACACATGCTGACTTCTCATTAGTGTGAACAACTTCTAACAGATAAACTCTTGTAAAAACTGTTTTTGGATCTCTGACATCACCTGGAACCCACCTTCCTTCATCACACCAACAGAAGAAAAAGGCACCATTAACACACGCCACAATTATGGGTAATGGCCCAAGTTTGTCTTTCACTTCCCTTCAGGAAAATTTTGGAGCAATGGAAAAGAGAGAAGGGTTGTAGAAAAATTGAGGGAAACACTCTAGCTTTTACCTGAAACAGGGCACGAGGAGGGGAGGGAAACCAGTAAAAGCCAAAATAGGCTGAGAAAGACAATTACGTTATCAGAACAGTAACAAGCAAATAATTACTCTTCCACAAATTCTGTAAACTAGGACATATTTCAGATCTAGAAGTCTTACCTAGTCAACAGCAGACAGACATAAACCAAATCATTTTTACTACAGCCACATCTGAATAGACTTAAACAGAGGGAGTAACCGAGCAAGAAACCAGAGCAGGGACAGAGCTGATGGCACGTCTTAAAGCAAGACAGACAAGCTTGAACTTGATGCAGTTGAACAGGAGAGCCAAGAAAAGGATGTTTTAAATGGATGATGCAGTTAAAGCAGTAGGTAAAATGTGGATTACTTACATGGTAATAAGGAAGAGGAAGGAAAGTGCTACAGAGCTTTAAGAAGTTAAATAACCCTTCAGAGAGACAAGGCCTCTTAACAGAAATCCTAAGTGGAAAAGGACAGGTCTTCAACATTTTAGGGAAAAGGGCAGCAAACTGCAGGCACAGTAGGAATTTGAAGAGTAAAAGAAAACAGCAGAGATCCTGTCCCAGCAGTGCTTCCCTTCAGTAGAACACAGTAGCCATAGGTAAGACAGAACTAACATAGGTAATTTCACAGCAATCCAAACTTGACAGTACAGCATCCAAGAGTTTCCAAGGAAAGCGACTAATGTACAATCATGTCTGATAATTACACGGGTCTTAATTTCTGAGAAAGCGCTCTATGCCATCTGATTTGTCACTTACGACAAGTTGTATCCAAGACAGACATGTCAGGGAAGTGGCACAGTTAATGTAGTGCCCTGGCACCCTCCCCACATGAGGTCATGAGGTCATAATCTCAGCCATTACAATCCTCTCTACAGTAATTGTTTTTCTTTAGCAGATGATTATTCCTTACCTAAAGTTACAAGTAAATGAAACCCCTTATACGGGCTGAAAGCCTGATGTAGATTTTTAAAAGGTTGGCACCACCAGCATTACCTGCATTGCAGTCATCTCAGTAGTGTACAGAGACATTTACTTGTCAACAGGACTGACTGTTTCAGATAAGTGTCTTTAAATTAAATGGCTTTCCTCAGCATGGCAGAAAGAAGTAGTCTATTTTTTTAAAATAAAAAAAACCCACAACTAAAACCAGAATATATTACTATCAGTTTATTAAGTGCTCAAATTTATCCTCATTTTCTGCAGGAAGGTGTCCTTCAAATGAATTGCAGAACTCATGAAACTGGATTAACCATGTCATAAATCATACACTTGACAAAAATAACAGCATAAAAATGAGACTAAATATAATCTGCACCTTATTTGAATAGATACTATCTATATCTAACAATTTGTTAGAATATTAGCTGACACTTATTCAAATTTTAACATAAATCACTGTATTGATTCTAATTTTCCTATAGTTAATTGTTTTAAATATAACTCAAGCTTCTGCAATGCCCTCATTTCTGATTTAGTAAGTTTTGAACTTGCATATAGAAGACTTGCAAATTTATGCCGTATCAGTTTTCTGCCAGCGCTTCAACTTATTTTCTCCAAACCAAATTGTAACAAATTCCTAGTTTACATTTCTCCAATTATCAATTAAATGTTGAATAAAACAGGACTATTTCTAGGAACATCCATCAAAAGTTCAGGATTTATTTTTTACAAGTCAATGTTTCCTCTGTGTATACTAGAAAGAACAATATTTCTCTCTAGGCTCAATTTGTAAGACACAGTTAGTTTCCACATTTAATTTCAAAATCAAGCTATTAAGAGTGTAAATTCTCAGTGTTACAGGATGGTTCTTTGATGTACAATTTTACTGGATACCCTGAACCCCCCAAACACACCAAGCAAATCTCAGAAAACCTCCAGACATATCCCTGTAAAGATTTCTAAAGGATCCAGGAGGTATCCAGGCAGCTCCAGCTTGAAGAGAAGCAATCACAATGTAAATCTTGGGAAGGACACTACTGAACTCAGAACCATGACAATTCGTTAACTTAATTCCCTAAGTAGATTAGTCAACTGGCAAGGCAGAAATGGTAATGAAAGAAGAGAAGAACTGATCAGAAAACAGATTCTGAAAAATCATAATCATTCAGGAAACCAAGTTAATGTATATTTCTACCAAGAGAGCAATCTTGTTTTGCAGCACATACATGCACAAATTCCTCTAAAATAACAGAAAAAATGCACAATGTTCCAAAAATACAGAAACAAAATGCCCTTTCATGCTGAAATCCTCAGCATAAAGAAAGTACAAAAGATTTTACATCCGAATCTCTAGTTATGCTAGATATTTTCCCTTTTTATAATGAAGAATTTGTTAGAAAATAGCTGTTAGGAAAATAGTAACACAGAACTTGTTGTAACTGGTTTTGCTGGCCAAATATCCATGTCATTAGAAGAACTACAATTACACTTCTGTGCATAAGAGCCTGAAATACCAGATACCACAAAATAAACAAAAAGAACTATTCAAAGTTTCAGTCAGAATTAATTTCAAAAGCAAGTAATCCACATCAGAGGTATTGCTTTGCATCATATGCCATGTATATTTTGTCTCCTTTTAAGGACTCTTAATAGAGAACATTATCATAATACTCACATTTTTCCTCAGTTTCCTCTTTCTGACAGAATGATTTATAACCAGTTGTAGCAATCTGCCACACATGCATCTGATTACATCCTTACCAGAGCAACCCAAGCCACGCTATGAATGTGGAAAGAGATCTGAAGAGCCAGAAGGTAACATGGGTTAAGCAAGCCAGAAGTGACACACATGCCTAAAGAAGGCAATACTCAATATAGCTCAACATAGGTGACACCAGAAACATACCATTGCCAAAAGTTTCACAGGTGTCCAGTTTAACACTGTGGCAGCATCAAGACACCCACAGTTCCACAGCTGGTCCTGCAGATCACAAGGGAGCCACATGTGGGACGGTGTCAATCTACTGGCCACCTACACAGAGCTCAGGCTTTTCATTTCCAGTTCAAATATGACAAAAAAAGGGGAGATTTTTTAAAGAATAAATAAATAAATAACATACAGCGAGGAAAAAAGGGGGAGCAAGTGGTAGGAAATAAGACATATAAAAGAGACCTCCCATACCAGAGGCTTTTATAAGAAAAGCCTTCTTACCCAGCTCCACTTTTCCAAGGATGCAGCTGAAAAAAGTTACACAGGAATCACAACACCAGTACACACCTTAATCAACACCTTTCACCATTTTGTGCTTGTATCTTCTGGACAAAACTTAGACAGTGATCTTGCAACCTGCCTCATCTTTAACAGTGTTCCTACCATGTCTTCTCAGAGAGCAGCCAGTACTTAAGATTTTATTCCCTGCAAGCAAAACTTTTTTCAAGTTCAGTCTTGCTTAATGAGTTACTTTTTATTATGTGAAGGTTTTTAATGTGCTATTTGTTCTGTCAAGCCCAAATAACTGCTGACATTCTAATTATGAGGTCCCTTTTTTTGCTTAAAAGCAATCTTTACATTTGCCTGTAAAACAATTATATAAGGTTTAAAACATTTTAATACAAAAATAGCCTGCACACATGGCAGAAAATAAGATATATAAAACTGTCTTCTTCAGATTTTTATTGTTCCCTCTCTTACTTAAATCTGAGTTTGATACATTCTATTTTAGACATAAAGGAGATAACTAGGGATAGCATCACCAGCTTCTTCACTAGCTCTTGCCAAGTCCTGAAAAAGGAATTAACCATCTGAAAAGCAGACTTATCTCCCTCTCCTAATATGAAAGTTACATTTTGTTGTAGACATATATAGAACTCTATAAAAAAGCCTCTAAGGCTTGCGAAGGTCCAGTGAAGGCCCATAAAGATGACCAAAGGACTGGGAAACCTGCCATGTGAGGAATGCTGAAAGAACCGAGTCTGTTCAGCCTGAGCTGTGTTCCTACCTAGAAAGGTTGGACCAGATAATCATTGAGGTCCCTTCCAACCTGGCATTCTATGATTCTATAATAAAAATCAAATTCTATGAGGATAAAGCTTCTAAGAACAGCTGGAATTTGGTACACTATATTCTCACATATATTTTAACAATAATCTGGGCCTGCCCTTTCTCCTCCTCTTCTCCCTACAGGAGAACAAACAATGGACAAAAAATTGGAAATTTTGCTCAAGTCATTTAGTTACCCCACAAAAAATGCAACTGTGAATCCCTGTCATACACATGCATACTGCTGAACATTCCAAACAGCAATATTAGTTACCCAGAACTTAGTTAATGCTACCAAACATGCAACTTCATTGTTACTGTTATTCTTGATTGCTATTTGCCAGACTGCATTATTTCTCAAAGATTTTAGTTTAACTAAACTTGACAGATTATGCTACAAACTTGACAGACTATGCTACAAAGAAAACTAAGTGCCTGTTTTGTTTCTTTAAAAGCATTTGCTGGCTCCTAACTCCCTACAACACAGGAGTGATGAAGATTTATTCCTCTATCTGAAATACAGCAGCATTATTATTTTTTTTTAATTTAAGACATGGATGCTAATTAAAGACCAGCATTTGAATGGGCAGTGGCTCCCTCCTCAAAGGAAAAGCAGCAGCTTAATGCTACAAAATCTCTTCTGCTGCAACTGGATGGGATTTGCATAGCTGCATTTGGAGTCAACTGCACAGATGCAATTGATCCATCGTGAATTCACAAAGTTACAAGTTTTCACTCTCCCCCACTGGATAGCTTTTCTCCTCCCCTTTTTTAGCAATCAGAAAAAGTAGGATTCCAAGGAAGTCTTGATCTGATCAGAAGCCTTTTGTTGTGAACATTGTTTCCATCAACCTCCCTAGAAAATGAAATTCCAGTATTAAAAAGGGCTGCAGAATGTTCTTATAGTGGTTGGGCCAAAGGACTATGACAGCTCCGACAAACCCTAAAAACTGTTTTGATATTTTGAATATAACTACTGAAAATTCTTAGATCTCTCAACTACGCAGAACACCCATGCCTAAGGAAGGCTTTACCCCTATTGCAATGGTATCAGAAACAAGTAGATCCTTTCTAAAGGAAATCTTCTGAAGAGTATCACAGTCCACCAGCAAAACTCCAGATACATTACAGAAACACTAGTCATTGCTCCACAGCAGAGACAGGTTTGGGTTTTGTATTATCTCACATTTCCATGTGAGGAAAGAGATGTAACTAAGTCCGCCTACTCAAGAGTGGTTCTGAATGTTATTTTTGAGGCAAACAAAAACCATGATAGTTATCTAAAATGGCTACAATCTGCTAACATCCCAGTAGAGCTGAAAGCTCTGGCTTCTCCTGTCAAAGGTGGCTAGAAAACTAGATCTCTCCCTTTTCTCTTTGCCGAAGAAAAACTCATAAGGCCGTCATCTCCTCCTCTAGCAGCCTAAAGCAAAGAGAAATACTAAATCTTCTTACAAAAAAGATCTCTCGCCATACCAGAGTAACTGGGAAAAAGACATGAGCACAGCCTTTGAGAGCTCTTCTTAATCTCTACTGATTAAGCTTATGAAAATCAAAGCACTATAAGCATATTTTCAAAGACTTTTGAACAGACTTCCTTCTACATGACATGATATATGAAAGAAAACTAACATTACAACATTAGGCAGGTGATAAAACTCAAGGTAACTGGTTAATGCCACTCTAGTAGCTGTAAGATGGCACATAGCAGGTTTACTTACATTCTTTGGCTACCATTTACAGTTCAGCCACCAATAATAATTTTACATTTGCTGCTTGTTATCTTACAGTACAGCAATCATAGAAGGTAATATTTTCTTTGAATTTCTATATTAAATACCAGGTCTGTAACAAAAAGAAAAAAGACAATAAATTACTTGAGAAAGTGTTTTTCAATTATATGGGGTATTTTCTACAACTAATATCTAGACCCGATGTCTTATGTTGTGCTATTAAAATAAAAACAACAAAAAAATTATCAATCTCAACATAAATGTTATTGATCTGTAAATTTTGTTTAAATAAGGAAAAGCTTCCAAGAAATTTTCATTCTGCATTGCATGGATACCAAAAATGAGTTACAATATGACTCAAAAAGACAAACTCCTGATTTAGGCAACTCTGTAATTCACAGACAACCAAGAGATTGTACCACCCTGAGTGACATAGTCTTGGAGACTATCTTGGTCACCTCCAAGATAAAGTTAGAAACGATGTCCTGAGCAAGCTTTAGAAAACCATAACTGCACAAAACGCTGACTGCACGCTCCCCCAGAACAGCTTAGCACCAATACCTCAGACCACATTTCCACAAAATATCACACCAAAATTATTACTCTTTCTGTGCAACAGAAAACAATCCATTCCAAACACCATGCAATTCCATTGATATTCTGATCTCTAGAAAACTAATTTTGTCTACAGAAAAGACAATGTCTCCTAGAGACAAAGCTTTTCCAGAACTCTGTTCAAGACTTTTATGCCATCCCAGTTTGCAAGCCACACTTGATTAATGTATCTGCCAACATAAAAACTTCACATAATGCATACTAGCCCTCCCCACTCCATAGAAATTGCAAACCAATTATGATAAACAGTAGTCTCACTGCCTATTTACTTTATTGGAAAATGCTCACTCACCAGAATACAACAACTAGAGTGGAATAAAAAAAAAAAGAACCCTAATTCAGTCCTATCTCTCTAACCGCTGTTATTCCCCAGTCAGAAACAGTCATATGTTACTATTCTGAAGGAAAATTCTGAACTGAGGATGTGTAAAATGACTGCAGAAGTAACAATCTTACATAGCTGGAGCTGTCAAGTTACCAGTGGTTGCACACTGTGTAAAGAAAATCTCTTTATAGGTACCAAAACAGTCTCAAAGTTGGAATGACTTAGTGATGAAAGGAAGCCAGTTCACCCAATTCTACATATATCGAATTGGATTTAATTATCTCAACTGCATATCACAGAAACTAATTATCTTATCTGAAAATTTTTAAACACAGGCTTCACTGAATTGCAGAATAACTATTTAAAAACATGTAAGAAAGAGATCAGAGAACTAAAAGACAAAGTGCAGTTAAACAACAGGGATACAGAAGACCAGGAACTTCAATCTCTCTCTTTTTTCACAAGAGAACGGTGAAGACTTGGAACTTACTCATAAGACCTTCAATCTGTTCAGAAGGTCACTGTTGAAACAAGGGAGTTGGGTGGCAGGCTCTGGTCATTTTGGTCTTAGGAAGTAGGATTAAAAAGGTGTGCTTTTGACCAAGAATCTAACATACTTTTGGGAAAAGAAGGATTTTACATCAGCTGCCATTTACTGAATTTCCGTCATCTTCAATTTCTAGCTTATGCATGCCTATTGCCACAATAAATAAATAAATAAACAAACAAACAAACTACTAGACCTCTAAACTTAGGCCAAAGGACAAAAGCAATGAGCAATCATTGTGGTTGACCTCTAAACGGTAACTCCGGTTTCAGTAAGACACTACTGCTGCTACCTTTGCCTGGATAGCCTGATAGTGTTACAGAGATACAAATATGCAAGTAAGTGCAGGAATTTATTTCAAGAAACACACAGAAAAGTGGTTAAATGAACACTATGCAGAACCACTTTTGTTTCTAGTCACAAATGACTATCACAGCAGCCTTACAAAACCAACTCATAACACTGTATATACTGCAGTTTGTGAAGATTATTTGTCAGGTACATTCTCTGGATATGAACATGTTAATTATTAACTTATTCTCCTGTCCTATTCTTCAAATGTCTTATAGAAAGATGAGTAATAGCACAAGACTCCTGTTCATACTCCTGATTTTCCCCTCCCCCTGTTACTGTTGCAGCATGAGAGGCAGGGACTTCACGTTTAGACACAATAAACAGAGATTACATTCCTTTATTAAGGTGTGCCAGAAACCTGAGATCCTTCAGCCAAAAGTATTGTAACACATTCCCTGTAATTATTATGCAATATTACAGTCTTCTACTACAGCAGGAACAGTAATTTCATGGTTAGAATCCTACCCATTCACTAGAAAACTGTTATACAGCACCCTCAGAAGGAAGGATTTTTAACAGAAAAGGACTTTGAATCAAAAAGATAAAACAGTAAGAAGCTTGCATGATTAAGCTTTATCACAACGCTGTAATTTAACACTTTTTTACACATGCACATTTTTGTAAATTGTCTTAAAGGCATAATGACAGTAAGTACTTTTGTTGATTTAACTTATGCAATTCTGCACGAAAATACTTTTAATCATTTGTATTTCTAGAAATCTATATAATTTCCAATTCTTAACACTGTAGATAGCTGCTTCCTAATAAATGACTGAAAAATCTGAATACATAACTCCAAAAAATCTCCAGGGTTACAACTTTATTTTTCCAGTTAGAAAAACTCTCAAAACATTCAGTATTTTTAGAAATCAAAAATACTTGCTTTAAATAAATGCAAACCTAATTATGAAGTCAGGCACAAAGCATTCTAAAACTCTGTTTTTCAGCTTCTTAATTCCCTGATTTCACCATTTTTTTCAGAGAACAAAGAAATGGAAACAAAAATCTTTTAACACAAGTATCATACTACAGCTCTATACGCAAGTGGATTAAAACATAAAAGTTAAAACCCGATATACCTGCATGACACCTGGTAGAACGGATATCCCGGTAGAGAAACAGAGTTTGAAAATCCAGACTGACTTGACATTGCCTTCAGGTATTGTATCCACTTAAATCGCTTCTATATTCCATATGCTCATTCCTTACAAAAAGAAACGTGTATGTATGTATCCATCTGTACATTCATTCAAAGCTAACTAAACAGAAACCAAGAGCACATTCGAAGGTCTTCAAGATTCTGTCTGCATTTCAAACTGCTTCCTCAGTAGTGAAATTCCTAAAAGCCAACACCCTCATGACATCACGTTCTACAAAATGCAATTGTTTCAGTAAGGCAAGGACAGCCCGTTGCTTTTGACTCGCCATCAAATCCTGCACTGCATTCTTCTTGAAAACACAGTGCCTCTCAGGCTGGCGAGAGGCAGAGACCCGCTGCCTTCCCCAGCAGCCCTGCTTTGGCAGCCAGCCAGCAACCAGCAGAACTTATTGCCAATGCCGCAAATCCCTCCTAGCAGCTAATGAAGACCCAGACTGCAGGTGAAACACGATTTTAGCCTATGAAAAGAATTTCCTTGAAAATGCACGAGATCCGTGACCTTGGACTTCGGGACAAAAAATAGATTTTTAAAATTTCAGTCAAACGTACAATGCACGCTTGTATTATCAGCAACATCAGCTTGCATTGCACTACACAGTAGTATGAAAAATCACGTTGAGATTTCCCCTGGTAAAAAAGAATTCTATCATGCTACACTCTCAACTATGGGAAAAGCAGGAGGGAAGACTCGGAGACAGAATCTTAAACCGCATTATTTCAGCTACTGAATATAGGAATAAAATTATGTGCATGCATTCCTGTAATATTTTACTACCGTTTAAATAAATATAAAAAGCTGTATTTCTTTTGATATACAGTACTATGGTAAGTTATGTGAAAGTTTATTTGGCCACACCTTCCTTGGGAGAGGAAAAGACAACTAGAAAGCAGGAAGACACATGGGTAGCCCCAGCATAGCAGCATGACTAATGTCAAATAAGACTTAAATTATTATCTACCTACACCATTCTAAGAGCAAAGGAGGTGTACAGTGACCTCACAGGAAGCCTTATTTAATATTTTTCTTAAACTAAACAGAAAAGATTTAAAACTATTCATTATCTGTGCTAGCTGCACTGGAAAACATTAAAATGTAAAATTTAATACCTCTAGCCCATGACATACTATTTATTCTCATTTTATTTTGCTTTGCAGGTTTGGAAAAATGTGGAATTGGTCTCATTTGGTTTAATCACAAGTTTGTAATCAAAATCTCAGCCATGAGGAAAATAGTTCTAAATTGTTACTATTAAAGGTACATTAAAAAAAAAAAAAAAAAAAGGGAACTTGTTCTTCTACCTTAAATGTATCTTAAATTTACAACTAAATCTGATCTCAGTGAAATGTTTAGTTTCTTGTTCATACAACCCAATTGTTTTAATACTGTTTTAACAGCACTCTGATGTCTTACATTGCCTAACATTATTTGTCAAGGGATAAAAAAAAGAGTTGTTTATTTGTGAAACATGGTAACAACATTCCAAATGAAGATGAAACAGTAGGAGGGGAAAAAACAAAACAATCACAGGTTACAGAATAAGGGCTCAGTCCACAAAAAGATGGGAATGCTTATTAATTACTTCTGCATATGGTCACCAAGAGTTCAGTCAAGTAATTGACTATTCCCACTAGATACAACTTAGGAAACCACAAGGCCATTTTACATAATAAATGCAATTTACACGTGCACAGAGAATAACATGCATCAATCACTACACATAGCACCATTTTCTGAAGTCCTATAAAAATGCCAAGATAACATAAACAGAGCACATTTTCCCAAAGAATATTTTTTATTATACTAGCACAACTGATATGTCTGGAAAAACAAACAAGCTTCTGGGCACGTTGTTTTGCAGAAATTTTTATACCTCTCCTGGCTGCAAATAAAAAGCTTGAAAATGCAATTCAAGCACAAATGATGGTGTGGTATCAGCTGCATTTTTACAGACTTGAAAAAGCAGCTTTTATAAACATAATCTCTCTCATGTCTAATATGGAACATTTATTCAAACCCCATGACTCTCAAAAACTACATAGATAATAGGGGAGGGGGGGGGGGAAAGGCAAAAAAAGCTGAAGCTGTGTTCATGAGAGAAAGAGAAAGCTCTACCAGGCTTGAGTCAACTTTCTCTGCAGCCTCATCAGGGATGTGAGGACAACTACTGTTACCTTTCAACCCTACAGCCACAACTGTTGAAAGGCCACACAAGCCATTTGCTATACACCTGTGGTTGGACCTGATGAGCCATCTTGTGTGCACATCCCTGAAGCACCTGCATTTCTAACCTGTGTGTTTAGAATTTTTTATTTGGTGCCTCCTTGACTCCGATAATCACAGTATTATCACATACATGCAGCAATTCTCACTCTTCTCAGTCCCAACCCTGGATTTAGGGTGTTTCCATTTGATTTGCCAGCTGAAAAGAATGTTAGCATCAAGTCAGCAGATTACAAGCTTATAAACCAAGAGTTCTTAGAGGCTGCCAGTGCCTTGCCATGCCATTTTGCAAAAATCACTTAGTCCCTTAATGCCCAGCTTATCTACATAATAAGGAAAATACTGGCTGACAGCAAAGGAATGATGTGAGGTTAATTTTTTTTTTTTGTAATTAAGTATTGAAATCCTCTGATTAAAGATTTATGAAGGGATAAAACAGCTGTAGCATTTGAGGGGAAAGATGTGTGGGAATATTCAAAGTA
The DNA here is from genome assembly GCF_000747805.2 of Chaetura pelagica. Taxonomy (NCBI): domain Eukaryota; kingdom Metazoa; phylum Chordata; class Aves; order Apodiformes; family Apodidae; genus Chaetura; species Chaetura pelagica. Next base: position 1,076,800 of record NW_009952881.1, on the reverse strand, counting down.
GAGATTTCTTTTTGTCTCCTGCTCCTAGCTCTAACACAACAAAAGCATTATTGCTCTGAAATTTCAATTTAAATATAAAAGCCATTTAACCTTTAAATTGTGGTGAAACCTAAACAGTTTTTAAACGGTGAACGGTATATTTACAGGAAAGCTGGAGAGGGACTTTTTTGTGCTTTCTTACTGCCTTGTGAGCCATGTAGTCCTGGAGAGAGGCACCATCTCCTACAAAGGGCATGCAGTGATAGGAAGTGACAAGAGGTAATGGGTGCAAGTTACTGCTGTGGAGATCCCCACTGGACACCAGAAAAAACTCACTATGAGAACAGTCAGACACTAGAATTATCTCCCCAGAGAAGTGGTGAACTCCCCAACACTGGACACTTTTAAGACTCTGCTTGAGAGGGGGCTAGGCCATCTCATCTTAACTGTGTTCCTACCTAGAAAGGTTGGATCAGATGATGCTCGAGGTCCCTTCCAGCCTGGCATAAGCAAGATGACAACAGGCAGACAAAATCTGAATTTAAGATTATCTTTACAGAAGCAGGATCCTTAATTGGCAAGCAGCGTACCAGTTCAGTGATCTGGAAATAGGAAGGGAAAGTGTGGCATGAGAGGAAGAAAGGGGGAAGAGAAAATCTGGTAAGGATCAAAAAGAAAGCCTCCACACAATGATATCCAACACTCAGCAAGTGCCTCTTTTCTTTCTTTCCTCATGCAGGCATGATTACAGTACAGAACTACGTCTGGGATCCAGACCTACTTGCCAAACACCATCTCCAATAAAAGAGACAAGCAGGTTTCATTCCAACTGCAGTCATATTTGTTTGAGTTTTACTTCCCTGTTTTAGTGCCAACAAACTTACCACATTAGCATTGTTTGGCAGAGCATGCCATATAGTACTTATTACTATGCTGGAACAAAATTAAACAAAGAAAATAAGTTTCAGGCATGAATACTGTTGTGTTCCAGAATGTACAGTGACCTTAATACTGTATTAACTGACCTGTTTGCCATCATAGCATTTAATGCTGCTACTTGAAAAGGTATGCAAGACTTAAGTAAGGTATAACTGCACTTCAAAAATCAGGGATAGGCTACAAGATTGGAGAAAAGCAAGCCCATGGCCACTTCCAGGTACTTCACACAGGCAACATCCTTGGTAAACTCATGGAAAATTAGTTTAAACTAAAATGGCAGAATGAAGGAGAAACAGAAACTAATCTCATTACTGGAAATCTCATCAGGTTCATCAAGTCTAGAAGTGAAAGCAGGCACATTGTATACAATTATGTGATGCTATAGCAAAATGCATATAAAATGTTTAATATTCATTAAAACAGAATGAAGAATCATGTAGAAATTATTATAACATCAATAGCATATATCAGTAAACTATTCCCATCCAAAGTGTTTTCTTTTATGTTTACCCTGCCTGCTAAGAAATACATTACAGACACTAAATTAGAAGGAAAAAATTATAGGACATGTAGGAAAAGATCAGTACATGGAAATGAAAATACCTGTATTAATTTACAAAGACAATATTACAAATATATTCAATGTCATGAGCAGTATTTAAAAGACAAAGGAAAGGTCTTTTCTTTCTTTCTGTAGAAAACACAAGAATAGGGAAATACTCAACAACACGGAAGAATAATGGCAAGTTTGAAACTAAAGGAAGACACTATCACAAAAAAACCCACTCAAGGTATATATAAAGACTAACTATGTATGTGTGTGTATGTATATATATGTATGTGCATATATATATATGTGCATACACACACACACACATATATATATATATATACATAAACCAAAAACAAATCCCAGAAGTGATAATAGAAAAACACTGGAAGGAAGCAGACTTGAAAATGACACCAGACCTTTCTCACCCATTGAGAAAACAATCTAACCTAACTGCCAAAGGATTTGTTTTGCTCCTTTCTAAGGCAGACCAGTGGCTTCAATGATAATGCATAATCTCAGCAGTACTCCCAAGTTTGCTGGTCAGACAGCTGATCTAAGGTTAATTTTTTTCCATTTAGTTTCCCAAAAAAACTGAAGTGATCATTGTCATATAAGCAGATACAAAATAAGCATGTTAGTTTGTGTTTTCAGGCAGGCTACCTAATGAAAAACAAAGTGGGCAACCTCTGAAAGAAAACGGGCATCACATGAAGATTTTGTATTCTGCCTTAAACTGGGTTTTCCAAAACAAAAATCACATTTACCTTCTCCCCCTCTTCTACCCTACCTTCTAGTCTGTCTATTTCCCATTTACCTGCCCTCCTAATATCTGGTTGCTGTTCACCTTTCAGTAGCTATCAGTTTCCCCAGTTGCCAGGAAGGTTTCTTGCCATATACATGATACTATTTCAGTAGGCCTATTACAAGATTGTTCAGCTTGATAGCCCATTTATCTAGTCTAGAGATGGCTACTTGTTACCTATCCTCATCCTCCATCAGCTTTACATCATTCCCAGTAAGAACTTTAAAAAGTAAACATCCCAAATAGCAAGCATCAGTTGATTGAAAAACTAAATGTTGCACATTTCACAAAACCAGTGAAGTTTCCCCACATTTTCTCCCTGGCCATACACTATCATGTCCTGAAATATGTCTAGTGATGCTTACACAAAACTGGATCAAAAGTTAATATTTCTAATTTCTTATGATAAAAATTTAAAAAATTAATTAAAAAAAAAGTTTCACATTTGTAGTTTGGCTCCATATTAGCCATTGAAAGGCTGGGTAGGTCAGACCAAAAAATACTAGGGGGAGTGGGAGGGAGAGATAGATCTTTCTTTGATATCCAGGTGTGAGATTTGAACTCCACTGGCTATTACCAAATACTAGTATCAGAAACAACATGCATGTTTCAAGACTTTTCAAGTACTATGCAATCCTCCATCACCTGTCCCATAAGCCCATCTTTGTTCCTCTCAGAGGTGAAACTTAGCACCCTCCACAGAACAGAAGCATTGCCCAGCCATCCTGAACATCAGCTAGGAGACTCCACTCTAGGATGCAAACCAGACCACAGAAATAGAAAACTCAGGTATTCTATGTCACTCTCTCCTCCACTTTAGGGAAACCTTTCAGTGGCAAAACACCTGCTTTTTTCTTGCATACACTTTAAAGAGGCAAAAATGTGTTCTCAAACCTAATTTTCCAGATAAGAAAACTTCACAGTTATAAAGGACCCAGCTTCAGCTGCTCCTGCAACACTGAAGCTGTGAAAACATCCCTTTGAAGCAACTTTCATACCATGTGAAATTCTTGAGAAAGGTATCTTTTGCAAGACAAAAGACCAACTCACATCTCTCCATCATCATGCAGGCTGGTAAAAGTGATGAAGAAAAAGTAGATATAATTATGGCCCTGAAGTATAAAGTATCTGACATTTAAGTAATTTATTTCCATTAAGGATTTGTCCTTCAAGGAAGAAAGAAGTAACTGCAAAATATAGCAGTGAGTTTTATTTTAGGTACACACACATTTCTGCATCCAGAAGCTTAAGATGCCACATACAGAAGCAAACAATTCTGTTTCATTTCATGCTCCTCTGCAGAGACACAGAAGTTACACAGATGTTAGTGGTACTGGCTTAAAAATAGTTGGCCTATAGACAGACATCAGCTTCCCTGAGTTCTGAACATCATTCCAGGAATCACTCACTAAAAACATAAAATAAAAACATAAATACTACTTGACAAAATTTACTTCCAAAAGACACTACTTTTGGAAGAATTCCACAACGAATACTTTCATTGGTAGACTTAAAAAAATAGAAAGTCTGGACTAAGCCTTTCTGCCAGAGACTAAAGCTAGATTTTCAAAACATCTACACCTAGCCTAGAACAAAGCCAAGAATTTACTGTAAACATCTGAGAATTCATAATGGAGTTACTAAGACTGATATGTCTGCTTACTACTCTAGTCATTCCAGACATTCTTACTTGGATTAAGAAATATTTGTAATGTCTTTGTTCCAATCTGGAACAAAAAACCAAAAAGTTATTAAGTTCTCATCTAAACAAGATTTTGTATATAAAACTGCTCTTAGTCTACTAGACAGTCTGTAAAGATGCTCTGAAGTCCAACAGGAGGACCCTGACTTGCAAGGCAATTGAAACAGCATTACCCAAAAGTCATACCAGCTACAAGCAGTTAAGGGTGCAGCCTGCACAGCCTCCATTGACCTGACACATTCCAATTCTACTTCAAGTCAAAAATCACAGCTCAAGTACTAATCACATATTGGCATTAGTACTTGAAAGCACATCCTCCTAGACTTTGTGCCCAAACTGGAGGTGGAACACCTCCCTCTCTTGCCTCTTCCACATCTGGAAGTTGCCACTCCTCATTCATAAGCAGCTTAAGGCTCCAATCCTTCTACTCTCCTCTGGGTTCTCAAGAGACAGGATGCCTCTTCAGACTTCACATATTAATACTAACACCATTCCTCTACTATAATGTTCCACAGCACCTACAGACACCAGGTTTTAGCATGCTCTTCTGTAACCATGACCAACACAGAATGGCTGGAGGGCCACATGTAGGTTATGTACCAGCAGCAACATAATCCTTGTTCACAAAAAACCTCTTTATGGCAAAGTATCTATCCAGAGAATTAGCTAGAACAATGTTGTTTACTACTGCACTCCAAAGCAAAAGGAGGTTTGCTGATGTGTGCAAAACCTGCGTCACTGACAAGCCAAAACACAAGATCTCGTGTCCAGAAACAATCGGCACTGGTGCCACTCCTGTGCTATGCTGTGTTTTACACCACAGCTTCTCCGTTGGTCGCTCATCACACCTTCAGAGATTTTCAAACAAAAAACAGAACTCAGTTTCTCTTACCACTTACAGCACTTATTTTTTTTATGGTTTTATTCTGAACACAGAAGGCTTGATGGGTAACAAAGCAGTTGTGAGGAAAACCTCAAGCTCATAGACCAAAATAAGCCATTTAGGGAGCCCAGAGCCATAACAGCGGAGTTTGATTTGGCATAATTATTTCACTTAGGTCACTTTTACCATCAGATGTTTCAACAGTCAGTCATGAATTCTCAAGGCTCTCACAAATCTTGCATGATAGCATATATGGGAAGCACGCACAAGAATTGAGATTCATAAACTGCAATCTTGATCTAGATGTCAGATCACCAATGTATGTTTATTTACTGTGTAGCAAGCCTTCAGGCAGGAGCTAAACAACACTTCATTGTGGCCAAATGTTGTCAGTTGTTTCATGACCAATCAAATACAGTTAGTATCTTATCTATCAGAGAGATAACCCTGTCCTGTTGAACCAAAGCAATGAATCTTCCTGCCTGCAAATCTAAAATCACAATGAAGCTGCTATGTAACCAGGTACTGTGTTGTCAGCCAGGCCAGTCTGCCCTACAGCTGGCTAAATTAGTCTACAGCAACTTTCAGAACGAGCAAGAAGAATTATTGTCAACAACAGAATATCACGATGTCTTCTGGGGTAGAAGAGGAATACCTGGGCTGTAAACTACCTACTGCAAGCCATGAAACGTCACAGATACAAAGCCACTGGCATGGCCAGAAAGGGAGAAGTACCCTCCTTATGACCTTGATATCCTCTCTAATTGCAATTCCAGCTGAAACAACAAGCTACAAGTAACCTGCAACCAGAACCTAAGTTCTAAGATCACCTGATTGCTCCCGGCAGTCAGAGGTCCACAGACGTGAGTTACTCTGTACCTGTGCGCGTGAACAGTCTGTATTGTACACCTCTGAATTCTCTCTAACCTGTGGGAAATGATGTCATCCACGCCAGCAGCAAACATTACCCTCCACCAGCAGGTTCACTCGGTAGCAACCCCTGACCTTTACCCAGTAAGAAGTGAACATGTCACCTGGCCACACAGCCATGCCTATTACCAGCAACCCGTCAACTACCAGGAGACTGGAAGAGGGAGACTGCAGTTGCTGGAAAGGCCCCAGCACAGGCTGCAGCACTGAGCAACAATGAGACAGCATTTCATCCCTGGAGCCTTGTTGGCCTGGCACTGCCCTCACAGGGGCTTTGGAAGGACATGGAAGGACTAAACACCACTCTTCCCTTACAGCTTGCAGCATATGCAAATTTTAAGGGCTGCCCCCTGCAATGTTCTGAGGAAGCTCAGGTCAGGCATTTCCAGTCTGGTGGAGAAAGGCTGCAGGACACACATGAGTGAAGTCCAGTGCTATCAGACCTGCTAGGCTGTGAATCCACACCAGCATCATCACTGGCCAGAAAGACATGAAAATTCCAAAATAAATCAAGAAAATCCAAATGAAACGAAAGAAAACCAAACCAAACCCGAATCTCACCTAGTTCCTTATAAAAGGTAGTTCATCAACTTGTACTATTTACACAGATTTTTCTAAACGTTTTAAAGATTTTTAAGGCCTGTACCAGGTATTGACTATCATTTGGAAGTGATCTCTCCATTTTCTGCTTACTACATTTGTAAACATGAGAGTACAAATATTGTGTGCTGTAGAATTGTAGGTATTCTACACTTCAGCTCAAAGAAAATCATACAATCAAGTTTCTCTCACTGTGTGAAATACCACCATGTTCTCATATAAGACTCTTCTTAAAAAGCATAAATTTAAGAAGACGTGACATTTACATAAAAAATATACAGAGCCTAAAATGGGATTAAGCAACTTTATCCTTCTTAAAAATTAATTATACTGGATAGAGACAAATACTTGCTGTCAAGTGACAGGAAAACTTTGAACAGAAAACTAACCAAAATGACTGAATAATACACAATTTAGTCAAGCTTTAAAGAAGTCAACTTTTGCTGAAAACAAACAGAAAATCTCCAAGTATTGAAGCATATAAATTTGGCTGAAGTGATTTAATAAAAATAGTCACTACAAACATATGTAAAAGGCAGAATGCTGACATTATAAGCAATTTTTTAAATGATTTTGAATTTAGAAAGCAGGTTCCTCTCCACCATGACCCAAATAAACTTTAATTTACTTGAGCATGCAGAACATACTATGTTTCTCTCTCCAGTAGACACAACTCAATCAATACAAACTAAACAAATATCTATAGCATCAAAACTTCAGCTTGCTGGCCCTTGATGAAGCTCCAGAGCATATAATACACATCTTTTAGGATTGCAAAATCTTCAGGATAAATCCAAGTCTTCTACATAACAGGACTGTCATACAGTGTCCTTTTTAACTGAGACATTTTAGCAGCATTGATAAATTCTGATTTATAATAATGACTTATTCAAAATTCTCAACTAGCAAATCAACCTTAACTACAATGCCTTGTAACTGTGTAAATCACATACCAGATTACAGAAAAGGGTTACAGTTAGAGGCAAACGAAACACTGTCATTTCACTTTAAAGCTGGCAATTTGTATAATTCAACATGTCTCAAAAAAACAAGAGTAAAAAGAAACTGTAGAGTGCACAAGCTCCTGAGGTCAGGGTGATAAATGAAACCACTTCCAGAATAAGCTTTCCTAATTAAGGCTTCTGAACCAGAGCTGGCTTGCAGCCAGTTAACATCACTGTTACGAGTAATCTGAAATATTCTTGATAAAATTTTTTTGTATGAGCTCCAGCATATTATAACCAGTTGAAGGTCATTATGAGGATAAAAAAAAAAAAACACAGGGAAGTTAACAAATTCATCCCTAAAACTACACAACATGTTTTGAGTACTTAAATAAATCCAAGATTGTTTGTTTGTAACTATCATCTTAATGTATTTATATATAATCTGAGCATTAAAAAAACCCCAACCTGACAGTTCCTGGATTACATCTACTGAATTCTACATATTTTTTTCTACAAACACAGCTGCAAAGCAGGGTGAGAATTTTTTAGTTAAAAGACAGAAATTTTGTATACATAGTTTTAATCAAGTTTATGTCACACCAGCCTCCCCAAAGAAATATTTAATTTGCTTAAATACTCAGATGGCACTTTTTACTACACTTGTATTCGTTCACTGCACTTAAGAAACGTAATTTGCACAGCAAAACTTTTTCATTTGCTACGTCAACTCATGTGCCACTAAATGACAATTCAGAACAACAAAATAAAAAGAACTCTAACATTCTCTGAAATATAAATATTTCCTACCAGTCTTTTTAAACAGTTAACTGTTTAAACTCTTCAGTCTGTGCTGGTGTTAGAACTCATTTTATTTATTTAATTTTGGCATATTCTTTGGTATGTTGCTTTAATATCAGGAAAAATAATGATAAGGAATCCTTATATTCTGTTACATTGTTACCATTTCTATTACCATACACAATCTTGAAAATGCTTTTCAAGGGTATGTGATGCATTTTGATGCAAAACAGAGCAGATAAACAGGACATCCCTTAAAACAAAAAGTGACTTACACAAATAAAAATCACTAGTTATATTTGATGAATTGCCAATGAAATGATTCATGTTTACAAACACCTGACTAACCTAGGTGCTCTGTCAAAAGAGAACCTTTTTTTTCCTTCTTCCCTCTAAGAACCAGGATGAAAATGCAAAGGATATAGACAGAAACCTGGACAATACCTACAACTCGCCAACATAAGAACTAGATATTTTCCAAGATAAGGCATTATTTAATTTGCAACTGAGCTTTTGATTGCTAGAGCAATTTCATTACTTCAGAAGGCATTACAAATACTTCCACTCTTCATCCTTCATAATAAAATCTGCTTAAACACTTCTGAAATAATGCAAACATTTATTCACTTAGATAAGAATGAATCAGTAATTTGAAGGCAAAGTCCACAATCACCAAAAAACAATCTTACCCTTCTCAACAGGATCTTTCACAAACCTAGAATATAAGTACTGAGAGAGACCCATTGTAATATCCAACATACACTGCCCTAATTATTTAAGATAACAGTACTCAACTTTGAGGCAGGTATTCTAATCACAAAGCAAACTCTGAAAAACATGGCACTAAATAAACACTGCACATTTAAAGTCACAGGATGGAAAACTCACAAGGGTTAGCAAGAGATCAGTACAAAATCCTTATATTATCTCAGGCATTTAGTACATGGCACAGGAAAAAAAAAAAAAAAAGGGTTAAAAAAACATCACAATCTTTTTGCAAGGACTGAACACGGATACATACCTAATACTTTTCATAGCACTGTTTATAGACCATCAGCTTCAGTCAGTCATTAACCATTCTCATTATTAAGTCTGAAGCATTTATAAACATTCAAAAGCGAAACACAGTCATTAAAAAGGACCACGCTTGCCCTCTCCCCATTTGCTGAAAAAATCATTAACACCTCCACTCCTCTCTTTCTGCCTAGGGAAAGTTAGTACATGGCACAGGAAAAAAAAAAAAAAAGGGTTTCAAATGAAACATCACAATCTTTTTGCAAGGACTGAACACGGATACATACCTAATACTTTTCATAGCACTGTTTATAGACCATCAGCTTCAGTCAGTCATTAACCATTCTCATTATTAAGTCTGAAGCATTTATAAACATTCAAAAGCGAAACACAGTCATTAAAAAGGACCACGCTTGCCCTCTCCCCATTTGCTGAAAAAATCATTAACACCTCCACTCCTCTCTTTCTGCCTAGGGAAAGAAAGAAAGGGGAGGGAAGAAGACTGGAGCAGAGCACCGCCTACCTCACTGCCATCATTTCCTCTCAACGTGTTATCCACACACAGAAAAAGGAGTAAAACTCTTCTCTAAATCAGTGTCAGTGCTTCAGACCAGTTTAAAAGAAGCAGACTATAATTTCTTCATTTTATGTAACTGATGTAAGTTTGAACATTTCATATCAGCTGATTTTATGCTGATGTTAAACCCACTTTTCTCCTTGAGATGGCCTAGCACAACCACATTCACCCCATCCACTCTGTGCAATCATTTTTTCATGTTTCAAGGTAAAGGCAAGAAATTTAAATACCAAATATCAAGAAACTGTAGAATGTTATCCCAGGTAGTTTCTAAAAACAAAAAATCGTTGTTTTAACAGAGTTGCATTATTTTAATAAGCTTCCCAATCTTTGGCCACACAACTTATGTGGCTGAGATGACAGCAGCTTTGCATAATTACATTTGGAAACCATCACCTGCTGGGTTTCCTCCCATCTGGGACAAGTTAACCTTTTTGTTATATAAAGCCAAATTAAATACAATCTTTCAAGAAAATATCTCTCTTCAGATTAATTACTCAAAGCAAAGCTGAAATAGTTGTTGCAAGCAGGATTTTAATGGAAGTTCTTAAGAAAGTGGATCTTAAGAAAGTGGAACACTTTCTGTATGGGTGGACTAAATCTGTAAATTTTTCCTCAGAGGTATGAATTAAAAACCTCTGCAGTTTTATGTGATACTAGATTTATTAAAATAGTCTTGACATGTTTCATAACTCCTACTTTAAAGTAAATAAAGTATCAAGAATTATTATGTTTTCTTTTAAAACAGTCTTTAAAACACTGCCTATCACAAAAATACTTCTGGTTCAATCACTCAAAACTTTTCTGTAAAAAACTTCCACAGAAGTCAACCACAGTAGTTACTGTAACTGCTCTTGGTAACTAAATTTTGTCTCAAGAATATGCTGTGTTAAAACAATTACCTAACATGTTATGCTAATTTAAGTAGGTCACACTGTTTCTATTAGATTTGCCTTCAAGCTCTTCCTAATAAACCTAGTCACAAGAGAAGTGTTTGCCTTATTGCACTCCAAAAGGCTGTGCATTTAAAATTATGTATTAGGCAACCCACAGTCTTTTAGAGACTCAATACATTCTCTGCCAGTTATATCAAAGTACAGAAGATGCATTTTATATTAAGTTTGTTATGCTGCAGATACACAGAGAAGCCTTTGTGAAAATACCATCATTTACAATGACACAACTGAAATTCCTCCCATATTTGGGAGGAGAAGGGGGCTGAAGGGGGTTATTACTTATCATGAAGCTGCTATGATTTTACTCTTCTCATTGAAATGCTCTTTGCAGCTCTTGCGATCTTTGCTGTTATCTGCAGTTGTATTAAAATTGTGCCCAAAAGGGCAAGATGCAAGGCATGACCCAAAATTGGAAGAGGTCCATCTTTATAGTTTAAGCATATATTAGCTACATTTGCATACAGTATTTATTTATTTTTACTGAAGTAAAAAGCAATGCAAACAATAAGAGGCAAAAGTACGTGCCCTTTTTAGTAAGGTTATGATTTTTAAAATAAGATAAAATCTGTAAAAGTGTAAGTCTTCTGTTTCATTTCCAGTTCAACAAACATACCTGTGAGAAATTCAAACTTTTTCCTAAGCTTTTATTTTACTCATCACCACAGGATGAAAAACTTGAAAGTTTAGAAATACTCCTGTTACTCCTTATTTACCTTTTAAATGAGATACGAAAATACATGCAAACAAGTGGTTCTAGGAGAAAATAATACACAAGTACCTCCCACCAAAACCTAACAGAAGATGAGATCTAGTGAGTAAATGGCAATCCATCCTAACTCTACATTTGTTTTAATTACTTTAGATTTAATTGAAGGTGCTTACAAAGTTTAAAAAATAATACTGATCTCTGCTTACTCCAAAATACATTAAACTGGAATCATAAAATTATTTAGTCATCAGTAACTTATTTTTGCTTTTAAATAATATTTACATAATGTTACATCAGCAACATCCCAGACAGTACTTCCTAGGGGGAAACAAGCACGTACAAGGCTTAAAGCAACATCAGAAAGAAGCTGTTGTACTTCAGCTGCCTGGTGCTGACAAACTTTCACTCTTCTACCTTATACAAATGCAACAGTAATTATTCGCATAACCTGACACCAGTTCCCACATTGTTCATTCCCACAAACTACATGGCATAAAAAGGGTCTAATTTCTTCCTGCAGCGCTACACATAATTGCTGAAATCTCACTGTCCTGTCCTGATGACTTCTCAGAACCAGCCATAAATGCCTTCTTCACACTAAGATAAAAGTAAAATCGATTCTTACAACTCCTGGCTGCAAGGAAGTATTTTTCCTATAGAAATTTTTAATCAACACATCTGCTAATGTTTTTTAGACAGTTCTAGCTACCATTTCGGATAGCAACCCCTTCTCCCAAATTGTCTCAGCTTTTTCTATCAGAGCTTCACCAACCTGGTGACTCACTTTTTTTTCCCTACTCCCTTTTCTAAGGCTCCTTGTGATCTCCCCAATATTTCAGCTGCTGCTTTTGTCTCTGTCACCTTCCAAACTTGGGAACTGTCAATTACTTAGCTCTTATCATATTCAGGCATACACAAACCAGATTTTTTTATTCTTTTTTCCTACAAGACTAAAAAATCCTGGCCATTTCTAATAGAAATGTTTCTTCCCAAGCCATTTTAAGTTTTATTTTGGCTTTGTGGAAAATGCTAAGTGTTCTATTTTTACTAATCAAAAATCAGAACTGTCTCATTACCAAGACGTACACTATTTTTACATACTAAATCCTAAAAATATACCACAAAATACCACATGCAGCAGGATCACCTATTTTCCCACAGTATTTAGATTCAACAAGCTACAGATATCAAGCTTACTTCATGGTTACTCCATTATAGCTAAATGGTTTTTACACTTAAAAAAGGAGGAAAGGGAGACCAATTAGTCTTTACACTAATGATGAAAAAGAAAATATTAAGAATAAAATGAGATCAATTTTCAAATGTCCAAAGTGCTACTATAATAAGTTATTAGAAGGGAATCTTAAACTATGAGATCTGTGTCGCTGTCCTTTAAAGAGAAAATAATAAGATCATGCCTGTGATGATTTGTGGACCTGTTTTCCAGTTTTGTTATGTCATCCAAAATGGAATAGAGCCAGGGAAGTACCAATATGCTAAACAGCTTTTCTTCACAGAGAAATACTTTGAAGCCATATGAACAGCTTGCATAAGGCTTAAGTTTTTGGCACACAAAAAGTAATTTCACAAGAGCTCAAATTAAAATTATAATGGCTCTAGAAGTATTTAAAGACACAAAAAAAACCCTCCAGTGGACTTTGCTAGACCAAGAAAACATTCCCTCTCATGCCTGTTTGGTACTAAAGAGATTCCAGCTGGAATACCAGACTGTATGAAACTACTACTAAGACTATACATGGTCCTTTAAATTCGGATTTATTCCTGATTTGACATCCTAAAATGTCAAAGCCATTCCCAGTTTACTTGTGTTCCAAAAAATTATTTTTCCCACCTGAGACAGAGAAAAAACTGCAATTCCATTACAGAAGGTTCCAAATGTTTGCTCAACCTAAATATACAACATAAACTTCACATTGTAAATGACATGTTATTCTAGTTTTTTCCTTCTGCATTGCAGACTAAAAACAGTATAATACTGATCTAGAAGACTACAGATTACGTAGTATTTACATACGTAGTATTTAGTATATAGTATATTCAAAATGTCAGAAGATAAGTCAGTACCTGCATATTTAACTGAATTTCCTTTAAAAAAAAAAAAATCTTTGAAAGTGCAGACACCCTGAACACCAGACCTACCCAGATTCAATTCTACACTTCATCTTATTTCCAAATCCTTCAGTTTGAAAGATTTTTAAAGATTTATTATTAAGTAATTTAATTATAAAAAATATGCTATTAATTCTGTAAGCATACACAAGGAAATTCAAAAGGAGCTTCAATAGCCTTAACTTAGAATTGTTTAAATGATGAACAAGTATCACAGTGTAGAAGCAGCTAGCTGTAATAAAATTTCCTCATGATGGCAGCATAAACCAATTCTGATGAAGTGCTAAATGACAATACATTTTGCTACTCATATTAAAACTGTGAAATCTGAACTGCTCTAGAAATAGTGTTCACTGCTTTTCATTTTCCTCCTCTTCACATTGCCATTTCTACACTACCTTCAGTCTTACTTAGTCCCCAGAATTCCACAGAAGCATTATTCCACTTCACAGGTATCATTTACTCAGAAAGAAGAGGTACCACACTACAGAGCAATTTGAGAAGTGACAGATAATTTTATGCATCTACCCCATATGTTCCATTAGATTTTGTATCATTTGTATATTCTATTTTTTAAAGCCTATGACAACTGCATGATCTATGCATTTGCAAGAATCACTAAGTTGAGGCTTCAATAAAGTCCTATTAATTTCTTCTGAAGACCTATCTTCTTTTTGCTTCTGATGTTTCTGTATTACGAAGAGGAAAATACTAGGACTTTGAAGATCCCATTATTTTCTTGGAAATAACAGTAATTTCAAAACTGGCCAGAAGGATTCTTAAAATCTTGCATTTTATCTTACTGACCCTCCCCAGTATATAAATTACCAAGATTCATGGCCAGTTGTGTAGTTTTATAAGGTATGAAATTAATTGTGTTCAAAATCTGCAGATGTCAGCTTACAAATAATTATATCCATTAAATCTATTTTGATTAAGAAAATATGAGATTAAAATTATCACCATGCTTGGAAAGACTTTCTTGAAAGGCTATTACTAGTACAATTCACTCTTTTCAGACTATGCTGCAAGCAAGATATTGCTGAGGCTACTACCTCCAAAGGCTCATCACCTGACACTTCAAAAAGTCAGTGTACGTTCCCTTCAGATCAGCTACTGCAACTGTACACAAAGTTGTTCCTTAACCCAAGGAACATAAAAATTATCTTAGTTTTGAAAACTATGCAGTAAAGTAACACAGATCACTGACACCAAGTTAGGAAGAGTTATACTAGCTGATCCAAGTGGACAGTAAACTCCTGGAGGAGAAAAGACAGACAAGTAAGGTCCAGTGAACAGCTCAATCTATTCAATTGCAAGTTTCAGACCTGTCTATTGCCTTTAAAAGTGCACTAAGCCCCCATTTTTTTCTCTCTTAGAAGACCTACACTAAGTTTAAACATCAAATCTTTAATTATTTCATATTCATATGACTGACCAGCTACACTTAAATATACCCAAAAGCCTCACCAATTTGTACTTTTACACTATGTCTGGTTAATCACCAACTGTTTAAAAAAAGCAATCTTGAAACTCCATCAATGAACTGCCACTCACCCTGTTTCTAGATGTTAATAAAGACTTAAAGAACACACATACAGAAGGACAAAGAAAATAATAAACAAAAAACCAAAAAAACAGTCTAGTTTAGATAACATAGATGCTAGAAGAAACACATGAATATTTCTAACCCATAAAATGCAGAATGGATGCATTCACTCTAGATGTTTAACTCACAGTACA
>NW_009952881.1:1038060-1061492 GCF_000747805.2 Chaetura pelagica | reverse complement strand
GCAAACACACATATTTGCACACAGATGTAACAGCCTAAAGCAGCACTGAAGGTTTTTTTGGCTGCAGCTGAGCTTTTCCTTAACTATCTTTTTTTTTTCATGTCTTCGTAGTTTTATCTCCACTACGGTAACAAGGGTGTTTAACACCAATTTTCTCAAATCAGACTCAGATTACATTGACTGAAAAGACAGACCATAACTTAATTTGAGGGTTTACAATAAGAAGATTAAAACAACCCAGCAGCACCTTTGTTTTTAAGCAATATACTCACTGTATAGCAAACAGACTTTTACCACATCAAAGAAAAAGTAGCTTTTTAATGTAAGCCCATCTCCCAAACACTTAGGGTTTCTGATAGAATTATTATTCCTCCAGAAACCTCCCATTTCCTTCTCCATACACCCTTACAGTACAACTAATTTGGCCGAGACAGAATCAGAACTTTACCATGTTTCCTCTGCTAATGGGGTTTTTCAAATGAGCAACAAAGATCAGGGACAGCTGGAGTTTCAGAAGAGGATTGCCTTATTACCAGTAGCAACAAACAGATCAAGAAGAGGAAAAAGCCACCTTCTTCATATAAAATAAACATGCCTAGGCTTAAAAACCACAGCCTAAAATCAAGACTCTGCTGTTGGTATCTCTATTTGTGCATATTACTATATAACAACAACAATGTAATAATAGGAGTCCTATATGAATGTATGGCTTTTTGTTTCTTTCACTAATGTTAGTTTAATTCAAGAAACACAATGAGGTCAGGTGAGTTATGTGAAAGAACTACCCAGATGTAATTGCAAACCACTTCTACTGTTTTCAGCTAGGCACTTCTTCAAGTACATAAACAAATACTCATGGACACTTTGTGACAGAATAGACTACATTCTTAAAAGAAGCAAAGGGAATTGTGTATCAGCTTGTCAATTAAATAAGAAAAAAAATCCATTACAAAAGTGCATTTGGCAAGACAGACTTCTACTTCCAAATTAATTTCTCCTCTAGTCTTCTCTGTCAGAGACTAGCAGAAAATACTCATTTTTATAGAGATGTAACTATGCAATAAATACATGATGAAGAAATTATTTTCAATTATCAGACAAAAGGTTTTGTATGTAGGAGATATTTACTTGAACAGAGGTCTAACAAAAAAAAAATAAATAAAAATGAAGTTTTAAAAAGGGAAACAGAACATTCAAAATTAGATCCCAAGCATGAGTTTACTTTCAGTTGTTGTACAGAAATGCAGAGATAATGCATAATGTATGTCTGACAGTAAACCAACAGTTAAGCAGGAGGTACCCTAGCATGAGCCACCATTATTACATAGCAGTGGAAGAGACAAAATTCAATGCCAGGATACATCATGACAGGTATTTCCAGAAGTAACAAGGAAATATTTTAAGCAGTCTATAACCATTAGGAATCTATCAAGAATGTCACACACCATTCTAGACAATCCAGATTTAGAAAATAGCAAATAGGTGCATGTAAAAAGGAAGATTTTCTGTATCTGTGGAAGAGATCACAACACATCAATTACTGTCATTTGCAACAAGCCAGGGCACATCTGCTTCGCAAAACGTAGCAAAAGGCAGAGAAACTTTAGCTAAAGCAAGCCAAGCTAGTGTCTGAACCAGACTGACTGAAGATGGAACATTATGAGACATCTGATAGCCCAGGCACATCATCATGCAGACATGACTATACTGCTTTTGGTTGAAAAACTAATGCCTCTGACCTGTACAGTCCTACACAGGTGTATGAGCTGGGCCTTGTGTTCAATCCACTGCACAATTCAAAGATACATTAACAGGAAGCTTCATCAACTCTTTTGTAGCATGTAGGACTGCTCTGTTTAAAAACAGGCCAACCAACAAGTAATACAGACACTAAAGAAAGTTACTTAGTCAAACAACAGTAACAGCAGATCAACAGATGCTAGACTGCCACTAGTTGATATAAGTCAGAACTTAAAAGAGGGTTCCCAAAATTTCTTTATTTCTAACAGTCTGGTAAGTACAGGAGAAAGGAAGAAAAAAGCCCCAAACAAACACACATAAAAAAAATAGATGCAGATTAATCAGTCCAGGAGATAATTTAAATTATATGGTAAAAATAAGAAGACACAATTGAGTCAATACCTGCTTGCAGAAACCAGCCTATTTTCTGCAAAAAACTAGAAACAAAAGTTAATTAATATATTTATTCGTATTTTATAACACTGTTTGTGCAAAAGAATTCACGGCTCTTTGCAAATATCAATAAATACTTTAGAGTCTACTATATGTCTGGAGCCATGAAGCTTCTCCAATTTTGCAAACACCTGTAAACTTCAAAATTTCTGAATAATGACTATAACAAAGAAGTCTTTGATCTGCAGCATACTAGAAGATAATCTGTTAGGAGTTTACCATGTTAAGCTACTACGCAAACTAAGGTTTAACTCCACTTTTTTTTTCCTTTTTTCTTAAACTGCCCTTTAAATTAGCAGTAAGCAAGAGCACACAATCATTATTGTAGGGCAGAGGTCAGCAAACTCTTAAAAGATCAAGTCATGTTTTAGATTGATTTCCTATGTTGTGAATGTATTATATTATGTAACACTTCAAAACTGCTTGGACAAAAAACAAATATTTTATGTCCACAATAGTCTACTTGCACACGTGGGGTTTTGCTCCACTACTTCAAACTTCCCAAAAAGCTCTAACTGGGCAATGCATGTTTCTTGGATCAAGAATTCAGTATCAATCAACAGAATTGAAAAGTTGTTCAGCTGGATATCTCAGACAAATAATGATGACTTCCTCAGCTAGGAAGTAATTTTTAAAAAAAATAATCAACATACATGGAGTTATCCAGTGAAAACCAAGCTCTAACCATCTTGAAGGCCAGCGATGAGTGGCATTCTTCAAGAGTTAGGACTGGGACCAGTGCTGTGCAACATCTTTTTTGTCAACAGGGGCAGTGGAACTGAGTGCACCCTCAGCAACTTCACTGATGAGACCAAGCTGTGTGGTGTGGCTGACATGCTGGAGGGAAGTGATGCCATCCAGAGGGACCTTGACAGGCTTGAGAGGTGGACTCATGCTAACCTCATTAAGGTCAACAAGGCCAAGTGCAAGATCCTGCACCTGGGTCAGGCCAATCACAAGCACAATTATAGGCTGGGGGGAGAATGGATTGAGGACAGCCCTGAAGAGAAGGACTTGGGGGTGTTGGTTGATGAGAAGCTCAACATGAGACAGCAATGGGTGCTTGCAGCTCAGAAAGCCAACTCTGTCCTGGGCTGCATCAAAAGGCATGTGGCCACACAGCTTGGTGTTGTCAGCAAACTTGCTGAGGATACACTCAGTCCCACATGTCTCTGACAAAGATGTTAAACAGTATCAGTCCCGATATTTGTTAGAAGTAGGGGGAAAAGAGGATAAATCCACCAAGCTCTTACCTATGCTAGATAAAAACTATATTTAATGAAACATTACTAGTTTTAACCAATCCAACATAAATAGCAGGCTTGGCCTTAGAACAGCTGACAAGACAATCACACTAGAATATATCTGACTAAGCAGTACTCATCATTAACACTTCAGCAAGAAGGGCAATATATAGTGGTATTAATGAGGGACATAAATGTTGCCAATATTTTGGACCAGTCTTGCCTTTAATTCAACTAAAAGGTTTTGGCAGGCAGTTAAGAGTTGCCATTTGCAAACAGAAGTGATATTTAGCATATTTATTAAGGCCTAAGCTCCTGCAATCTTGTATTGACTTAAGAATGCCTGCTTTCATCTTAAAAATATGATCAATATAAAAATATGATTCATAGTTTAAAACAGAAGAGGCTCAGGAAACAGACAGAAATATGTGGGTTGAAAGAGTAAGAGCACAGTAAATCTAGACATCATTAAACTACTCTACATGAGAAGTATGGATTACAGGCTGTCTACTGTACTCAACACATAAATTACAATAAGGTCCACAAATATGTTATTTTAAAAAATCTTCCTTTCTACATTTTACTCAGAAGATGTTCATAACTATTAAATCCTAACCATTTTCTTTGTGGGTTCATTTACCTCTCCCCCCCAAAAAATTCAAAGTCTGACCTGGTAGAGACTGTAGCTCATAAATAATTTAAATAAAATAAGAGAAAGTTAAATTCTTTGGCTTCACAGTTTCTCAACTATCTCGCATTTCCATTCCTCTAGTTTACTATATAGCCTCATAATAAGCAAACCATCTAACCTGTAAACACAAGCAGTGCAAAAATTTCCATTCAAGTTCTATATAGCTTATAAACAGATACTTAACAGCACATCTACAGAAAGACCTGAGCCAGTCACAAGGAACTGGCAGCAAGTACTATGAACAAGCAAAAGCTCTCTGGCTGTTCTGTGAGTCAAAGCTGTCACAGGCCTTCACAACGAAGGTCAAAACACACATGTGAAACTAACCAGTTGAGCCAAGCACAGTAGAGTCTTGAAGAAGAATTAGAGCGAGACAATCACAGATGCCTGCACCAGAATTTCTAAATTGAGTTTAATTTGGCTTGAAGTTTTGCTATAGTATCATTAACAGTAACTGAGTTCTTCAGTAACAATGGTTTGACTGAAAAAAACAAAGCTGTTTTTTGAAAGCTTAAGTATTTACTTATAAATAATTTGGCTCCTCCACAGAAAAGCACAATAAACAATGACTATTTCCACAAACATCTCTTACAGAGCTCCCTACCATTCTTGGAACACATACACACAAAAATATTCTATAAGCAAAGCATTCATCTTCTATGCTTGTAAAATTTCAAGTTCCATACTGGTACTGTATTGCACAGGCAAACTGTGACCCAAGAGATTATTATTTTGAGCATTATTACAATGAGTTGCTAAAATTTTGACTTGCCTTCAAGGCTGCAGATTTACCATACTTTCTTAAAGACATTCCTCCCTACACAGAACTGAAGAGGAAACTAGTGCAAAAGCTGACCAAAAGCCATGCTTAATAAACCGTCTGAATTTACGACTGAAGACAGTTTTAAACAACATTAGACTGGAGGGCAGAGCTGTCATTTAGAGGGGGGTCAACAGGCTGAAGAAACACGTTTACAGGAACTTTATGATGCTCAACCAAGATAGATGCAGGCTCATGCACCTAGGACAGAATAAGCCCATACAACACTGAAGGTTGGAGGCCAAGTGGCTAGAAAACACCTTTCTACAAATGGAGCTAGGGGTCCTGGTGAAGAACTTGAACACAGTTTATTCAGTACACAATTTTAGTTCTAGGTCTTGACCTCTCCACTACATTACAACAGGAAAATGCAGAAAACAAAAGACTTTAAAAAAAAAAAAAAAAGACAGAATCTACACCAAGAGATTACACCCCTTTAAGTTTTCTGGACACCAATATCAGGTCAGCAGGGGAAAGGAACATGTAGCCCTTGTCTCAAAAACACAAACTAGCATACCAAAATAAGTTGGAAGTCTCCACACACTTTTCCAATTACAAGTTCCTTTATCACCTGGAATCAGTTTCAACAAGGTTCAGTTTCTGTGGTTTCCAAAAAGACCTTCCTCACACACAGAGCTCCTTTGGTGCTTCAGTTGCATTTTTCCCAAGCCTAGAAAACTTCCATTATGTTCATGCAGCTGAGTATTCACAGTTGGAACAAAGGTGAATTTTTAGCAAAGACAGAAACACAAAAGTAAAATTATACTATTGATGCTTACTGCCCAAGAGAGATACAAACACTGTGTTCTTGAATTATGAAAATTTATATTTCTACTTTTAAAATCTATTATGTTCCTCCAAAACAGGCTTGGAGAATAATTTAACTATATTTTATTTCAATATTGATGTTCTCCCAATGTCTCAGGAATACTCACGAGCCCTACATATGACCTTACACCATTGCATTCAACACATTTATCACAAAATTTTTTTAGTTTAAACCTGTAATCTTTAAAATGCACTTTTAAATACAAATTTTCATGTTCTTTCTTTCTGACATTTCTGAAGACAGATTTTTGTCTAAATTACCTCGTTTGCTTCTGTAACTTTATTAAATTCTTTCTGAACCATTTTTGTAATATTGAAAATGCTAGCCCCCCATCAAATAAAGACACTTAAAATAATTGCCATCTTACATTAATTACAATCTGATCTTTTCAGTGAGAAAGAAATGTGGAGAACAGAGCACAGAACAGGCAGATCTTCAGGAAATCTGTCTGTCCTATTAGAAGTTTTAACTTTCACATTAGGCAGTATTCTGTTATTTAGAAAGCATCACAACTGATGCACCAGAGTTTAAATTTGTAATTATCTCGGCACTGATTACATGCCATAATCATCACCCCATTTCACCCAGAGAGTTTCTTTCTGGAGATCAGGTTACTGTTACTCCTCCCAAAAACACAAAAATAGACACATTTTGTCAAATAGAACTCATTGGGCTTAAATATTTTGGCAAGGTTTGTTACGAAAAAAGGCCAAGCAAACAAGGAAAAAAAACCCTCACCACAAAACACCAAAGACCAACTCACAGTTCTTATGCTCTTTGTTGGATTTTAGTAAGAAACAGAAGTAGGATCACATCCAAATTCACCACCTCAAGTTAGAAATATGAGGGGTTTTTGCCATCTATGAAAACTATTTTGCAGCTAGTCAATACCACAAAGATCAATAAACCCAGTAACAGGCTTCCTTCCTTCACCTTTGCAAATCACATCATATTAGCATAAAAAGCAGACAGTAGAAAACTGCAGATTTCCTGCAGTTTACAACATGACTACATAAACAGTTGAAGAACAATAAACAATCCATCTTATTTATTCAAATGAATCACTTCAATTTGCTCACCAAGAACTATAAATGGTTGGATAATCCTGCTTTCTGGGATACACAAAAGCATGCCTCCTGTAGTTTGGTTTAAACCACAAATTCTTTGAGAAGGCTATCCAGCAGCACAACCCCATTCTCTACCTTGGCAAAAGAAGTCTTCTGTTGAACTCTAGGAAGGGATGGGAAGGCATGTCATCTTGCAAGAAGGGCTCCCATTGCATATATCCCTACGATGATGCTGGTCTTTCTCAAAGCTGTTAAGCAACACATTTCATTACTGTCATACCAAGTGCATTCCACGCAATGGAATGTACATGGTGTCCCTGCAGAAACCACATCCTCCCACCACAGCTGTAGATTTCAATGTTCCTTTGTATTCCTTGTTTGGGAAAGAAGGACAAAAATATCCAGTTTTTTACAAAAGTAACTCTCCAAGCTCCAAAACAATGTCTTGGTATTTTGCAAAGTTCTTGAAAAGCAACTGATTTGGATCAATTTCTCAATCTCAAAGGGTAGCAAAACAAAGTGCCAAGCATCATCACATCTCTACAGGAAAGTCTATGCACAATAAATACTATCAGAACATATCAGTGATCTAGCCTGGATGTCTGCACATCCTTACAGAACACTCAGGTTCCATAAATGGTACCTTAAAGCCTAAATTATGTTAAAAACATGCATTTCTGTATTCAAAACTCCACAAGACACTCATTGTGTATAAACATTTGTAAAGTGCCCATTAAAAAAAAAAAAAACCTAGCTTACTGATCTTCCAGTAAATCTTAAACATAGATGTCATGTAGCAAATTGTTCTTTTTTCCTATCTCTGTCAAAGGCTTTTTGGCATTGTAGCTTCATTTCTAATTCCACATGAAATCCAAGGTAAGCTTTTACATATAAACAATATATAATTTAAATAAAATTGTTTTTTATTTAGCTGGAGCTATTTTTTTTCTGTTCAGTGATGTGACAGGCATAAAAAGCAAAGGTTAGGTAAGAGGTATTTTTTAAAATCAATGTAAAGTAAAATAAAATTAATTATTTCAGATGGGAAGCATATAAAGCAAGCTCTGTAAGGACAACTGCCAAATCTAAAGGATTATCAAGTCTCTTGGGAGGTCTGAATCTCAAGGATGTGCTCTACTTAATTCTCATCTTTCATGCAGTTCCACTGCATGTACAATTTTCTAAAGGGCATAAGTCCAACTAAGATCCCATTCCTACTGAAAGAAACAGTTCCACTTCTTGCCTTCCCAGTGCTTCCTCTACACCAGCACTGGTGGTTGTGCAGCCACGCAGCAAAGGGAAGGGCAAGTTATTGAGTGAAAATCAATCTCTCATAGGATGTGTTTTTCAGCTAGATTGAAGTAGTGAGCTGGAGAATCAGACAGCTAAACACGTGTCCCAGGACTGGTCAGGAAAGGGCTACAAATGAAAGATGGAATGAAAGAATCCCTTTCACTGGCAGCTCATTCTTAGGTTAAGTCCTTCCTGAAACTTTTTTGCAAGTCAATTTTTGTTCTCATCCACAACAAACAGGATAGGACTTGAGACCTTTTTCTTCCAATGAAAGTAAAGAAGTTGAATTAATTGGCCTCTAACTTAGTCATGCAGTAATCCAAAACTCACCAAAACTGTCAACCTTCAGACTTTTATTGACCAAAAGTGGGAAAACCAAGTAATTAACTTCTCTTGTCCTCTGTTTCTAGAGAAATGCTCAGAAACAGGCACATGGTAACTCCTTTCACTCCCACACACTGGACATAAGTAGCCCACTGTCAGGTGGCAACAACCAAGCCCATAATAACCCCCTAATAAAAACAGTCACCTAAGAAAGAAATTCCTGCCAAGCTTTAAGAACCAACAAGAAACTTTTCAGGGCACCATTTAAAACTTCTCAGAATACACAATGGCAGGAGTGGGACTTGGGAAAGGGTACCAAAGAGAAGACTGAAGTACAAAACTACCCAAGGTCAGTTGTTTTCAAAAGTCTTGCTTCTTCTCCCCATATATTTTATAACTTGAAAAAGGTAAACAAAGGTAAGCAAAGAGACCTATTGAAATTAAGGGAAAAATGGATAAGAGTTTTTAATAATCTAACTTTCAAAATAGGTACTGCAGTTTTCTTAATGTTTTATTCATGTATTATCTGCTTTTAACCACTCTAGTTCTTCGTCTTTCACTTAAGATACTCTTGCTGACAGTATTTTGTTAGCTGTCTGGAACTTGAAAGCTCACAACAGCTACTGTCACAAGTGAGAAGCAAAACTAGGGACTTTACTGAACAGCTTCATTGTATGCAAGCAGAATACATTTTAGAGCCAAACTGAACACTGAAAACCAGCAAGATACTTGAATATGTGTTGAGACTCTATTCAGAATCAAATCTTCTCTTAATCCCAGGGTATCTCAGCTAAATAAGTAAAACCCCAGGAAATGTTACAACACAGAAGCGACTCTGCACTTAGAAAGAATAACACGACTTCTAAAAAAGCCAACACTGCTGTTTTCTTTTATAAATACTTGTTGTTCCATCAGTCCCAGACTAGTAGGAAACTGAAAGCACTGCGTAGCAAGGAGAAAGTTCTCCCCCCTGGACTCAAACTGACAAGCAGGTATTAATGTTAGGATCTTTACCAAAAGTATTTAAGAAAGATAAGTTCTTTACCCAGAACAACTACAGAGGTAAGCTACTTTTCTAGTCCTGTACAAAAAGACCTACCATCAACCAGGTAAACCTCTAAACATCAATAGCTGAGCTATTCATTGCATTGCACTCCATGCATTTCACAGCTGAAAGAAAGGGAATTTGGGGAACAATTAATCTGATCTATTTTATATGTCAACTTTAAGATAGGTGAAGTTGCCCTAGAAATACCTTTCTTCCGCTATCTACAAATGAACCTTAAAGTGACTTTCTGAGATGTCATCTATGTTAGAAATATCTACAGTTGGACAAAAAATAAATGTGTGTGATTTCTAGCTAATGGCTTCAAGACCATACCACATATACAAGACACATGAAAGTACCAAAGAAAAGCCATGGGTGAGCATATGACATCACAGTTTTGGCTGAGCTTCCTAATCAGTCAATCATACAATAACTGAGTCCCTGCAAGACCAGGGGTGGTTTGATGGGTGGCACAGCTTTCAGAATAGACATTTTGTTTTACACACTAATCCTTCTGGCCACTGCAATCTCATGGTCGTATCGGGACATATGGCTTCTCGACACCCTTAGCACAATCTCTATTTCCACTTTTATGAGGTAAGATACTCCATAAAAATACTAAGAACATGTTTTCAGCATTCTTGGGAAAGACTTCTCTAGAAACTACCTGCTGTAAAAATGCAGAGTAGTCCTAAAACATAGTCTTAGTGAATAAAATTGCATAAGGAATGAAACATGCTAAAAGGCAGAATCAAACTTCTACTAAAGTAACATTCAAAAATCAAGAAACACAGTTAAAATAGATCCTTCTTGATTCTTAATTAACATTTTGCTTCTCTATGTTAAACTGAAGAACAAATGAAAAGCATTTAAATTGTGATAGCTGTATTTATGAGCTGTAGTGCAAAAATACGTCTCAACGTAAAACTTGGTCATGGATAGGACAAAGAACGAAGTTGGGATTAATCTTCTCAAATTATATTTTATAATATAATTATTATTTGATGTTATATATGTATTCTTGAATTTATATATGAAATACATTTATTTACATATGTAAGTATTCTGCCAATTCTTCTCTTAACTCTCAGACTGTACTAAAAAGATTTATATGCTAAAATATTAATTACCAAAGTAACTTATTATATCAATAGCTGTTTTTCTTCAGCCAATATCAGAATACTGTTGAATACCCTCAAATCTGTATTGATTCTGACACACACACAACTATGCAACATTCACGGAATACCTGGAAGTTTCTCTTTCATAAAACTGGCATATATAGGTACAAATAAATTAACATTAAATATTTATGCATATATATATTAAATGCTGTTCAGGAACTGCTATGGCAGCATATTTTGCAAACAAAATTGTGCTGGGGAAGAGATTTACTGAAATAGAAATACACAGACACCGAAGAGAATACCTTTTAGGTTAGAGCCTTCAGGGTCAGATTGTGTTAGCAATAGCCAAGAACATAAAGGAAGTGGACACCATTAGAACTAATCTATGCCAAATCTAAAAACTCAATTAAAAGGTTACTTTGGTATCACAAGAAAGTCATGCCAAGGGGCATTTATCCATTTTCTAAGGCAGGACTGCAGCTTGTGCTAGATCAGCAGGGAGTACAGCAGTCATGTAAGGCAGGACTCCAATTTGGAAAGGATTAAAAAAAAAGGAAGACATTACACATTGTGTCATTTCCAAATATGCATGGGGATAGTACATTGGATTATAAATTGACCACTTGATTCTATCGGTTAAAAAGTCACCTAGAATATTTAAAGAATTTGCCTCAAACTTCAAAGTTTAGGAAAAGAAAAAAAATCTACAAGAACCCAAACATTTAGTCATCACACTGAAGGAAAAGATGACTAAATATAATTAGCATGAAATTATATTATTTAAAACATTATTCGTCAAAAAAATTGGAGGTGAGAAGGAGAAAAGGAATCTGAAGGTAGTGAGAGTGGGGGAAAAGAAACAGAGAATAATGAATACTCTGATATATAAATCTTATCTATAAAACTCTCACTTTCACTTTATTTTTCAAAAAAAGAGATGCCTACAAACATCTAACTAGCATGAATAAAAAGTGCCCAAAGCTTACTTAAAAATTGAAACATATTGTTTATAAGGCAGTTCCCCAAATACCTTTATGTCCCTTATTCCACTGATTGCAGAACTCCAGAAAAATCCAGACCTATATGAGCAACCACAGACTTTGCTACAATTTCCATATAGCCTGAAAGCTTAACTCTGAATTAAAATGCTTGGCTATGTTAAACTAAAATATTTTATATATAAACACAAATAATGTTTCTTTTACCAAAATATCCTTTTAAAAATGCAGAACTCTGACAGCCAAGCTCTCCCAGTTTTACTATGTTTCCTAGAATACTTGAGAAAAAAGTTAACCTGAAGGAAAATGCATGCCAAGAATGTAACAACACACAAAAATGAATCTGTAACAAGGTTTCCTGAGAGTGTAACTACATTAATTTTCATCATGTTTAACTTTTTCTGTAGACTTATTTGAGTGACCCATTATTTAACATTTCTCATTTTCCATCCATTAAAATTTCACTTCAGAATACTTCTCAGCAGAGTCAGCACACTCAGCTTACTTGAAAGGCTACTGTTAAAAGCTCATATAAAAGTGAAAGTAGAGAGACAGATACTGTGGGTTCACCTCAAACAACAGAAACAGTTTATGGAAAAAGTAGAGATTTAAAGATGACAAAATAAAGCCTTTAATTAGAATTCAGCAGATCATCTATGTATGCTAAATTATTGGCATGCAAGTAAACATTTGGTTCTTCAAAGTTTTCCTTATTTCCCACACAATTTTATCTTCCTATCTTTACATATAGATGCTAATACTCCCTATTTATGGGTAGGTTGGTAGCAAATCCACTACAACAGATGACACACATTCTGACAAAATATTAAATGCAAAGAGGACTCACTGGAGGGAGAAGTGGTGGGATCTCAAAAGTGTAGTTTGAAATTCAGTACCGTGGTTACAAGCAATCCAGGAAATTCTCACATTGCCAGCTTTGACTTTTAGTCAAAGAGATGAGTACTTCAGCATTCATTTTAAGAGAGCAACAAACACACCCATAGCTACAGAATTAATAGGGAAAAATACTATCAAACATCCTACTCCTTTTCACTGTAAAATTTTCCTGTGCATTTCTTTCTATGCGTAGGCTCAGTCAATGCTGCTCTGACTTACTGGTCACTTCTCCTTTGCTAGATTCTCAACTTTCTTGTTCTGGAGAGCTAGTCAATGCTGGCCATTGAGGTCCAGCACTTCCCAACAAAAATCAGGCCACTGTTTACACATTCCTACATTTCTTCTGCGTGGCTGCTGAATACAGCATCTCCATTACTTTTTCAGCTGATTACAACTCAGATAACTGAATGGAACTTACGAGGCACGCATAATGAGAGTTAATTATATTCACATGATGCAACTGAATTTATGGTCACACAAAATCTCAGCTACTGTAACAATTACACAGACCTACAAAACCCTCACACCCAAAGCTTTTTTGCTTTTCCCCGTACAATGGCATGAAAGTCAGTAAGGCAAAACATGCACATCAGCACAACTGTAAGGCATACTAATCTAACCCATGGTAGGACGGTTTACCTCAGTCTTCTGCATAAAATTAAAGGCATGTATACAAAACCAACATACCCTGTTTCTACGAAGTTTTAGAACAGGACCTAATTACATGAGAAACATTCATGGTTATTTATAATCTCCAAAAATAAACAGCAAAAACTATTTTATTTCTTTGAGTAGTTTATCTATATAAATTTGATCCTTTTAAGTACTGGCAAAAGCCCAGTGCTACTAATACTCAAAATTGTGAACACACCAATCTATCACCTACTTTCATTATCTAGCTTCAAAAACAAAAGTCTAAGCAAATGCCTCAAAATGCATTATAAGTTTGAACATTAACTGCTAGAGAAATTTTATTTTCTAAAAAGGTACTCAC
This sequence comes from Chaetura pelagica, assembly GCF_000747805.2. Taxonomy (NCBI): domain Eukaryota; kingdom Metazoa; phylum Chordata; class Aves; order Apodiformes; family Apodidae; genus Chaetura; species Chaetura pelagica. The sequence goes on along the minus strand of NW_009952881.1, from coordinate 1,047,967 downwards.
AGCTGAATCATCACCAAATAACATTTACATTCATTAGTCAATTTGGACATAATTTGTTATATTTCAAGATTCCCCCTCCCATAATAACCATGAGGGAAACACAAAACACAATTGCCCCCATCTATAACAGTGAATATAGCTGGAGTACAGATAGTATAGAGAACTTTTTTTGTGCCAAATAGAATAATAACGTGGAGATAGAGTAGAAAGAAAATAAAATACTTGTGCAAAGTAGTAGGAAAAACAACTTCCTGCATCTGGGGAGCAATAACACCAGGCACCAGTACAGATTAAGGGTCCTCCTGCAAAGCAGCTCCATGGAGAAAGACATCGGAGTTCTACTGGACAGCAAGTTATCCATGAGACAGCAATGTGACCTTGTGGCTAAGTGGGCAAATGGTATCCCAGGGTGCATTAAGAAATGTGTGTCCAACAGGTCTAGGGAGGTTCTCCTCTCCCTCTACTCTGCTCTCACAAGACCACACCTGGAATAGTGTATCCAGTTTTGGGCTCCCCAGTTCAAGAGAGATAGGAATCTACTGGAGAGAGTTCAATAGAGAGCTATGAGGATGATTAACAGACTTGAACATCTCTCCTACAAAGAAACGCTGAGAGAATTGGGGCTTTTCAGTCTTGAGAAGAGAAGGCTGACAGGGACATTTAAATGTCTATAAATATCTGAGGGGTGGGTGTGAAGAGGAAGAGGTCAGTCTCTTTTCCATGGTGCCAAGGACAAGGAACAATGGAAATAAGCTAGAACATAGGAAGTTCCACCTCAACATGAGGAGAAACTTCTTTACTGTGAGGGTGACAGAGCACTGGAACAGGCTGCCCAGAGAGGTTGTGGAGTCTCCTTCTCTGGAGACCTTCAAGACCTGCCCGGATGCGTTTCTGTGTGGCCCGCGCCAGGTGGCCCTGCTTTGGCAGTGGGGTTGGACTAGATGATCTCTAGAGGTCCCTTCCAATCCCTAACATTCTATGATTGTATGATTCATTGTTCTCCTACATGCTAAATATTTGTAGGAAAGACTTAATAAACACACAAAGCTTTCCTATATATGCTGTTATTAATTGTTCTATAACTTTAAGAGCAGAAATTGCAAGACATTCATATATTTAAGGAATAAACGCAAAGATATTCCTGTCAAACAGATATTGTCTCCACATTAAATAAAATTGTTCTCCCTTTCTTTCTCCTTTTCTAAACACTGGAATATCTCTGCTACTATGAATTACAAAGAGCAAAAATTTCTTGGGCAGCACAAACACACCGTTCACACTTCTAATAGTTCCAAAATGTAAAAACGATGTTTGATTTTAAATGTTTCAAAGAAGTGTTTTGCTAAAGAAGTTAGTGACAAATGAGAAAATTACAAAACATATCCACCCTATAAAGCACAATCTATTCAATAGCCAAACACCTTAGCTGAAGATACTATTTTCCAAAGGCATTCTGAAGGTTCCAGAAGTCAAACACCATTACTTTGAAAGTGCCATTTCCATTACTCATATGAACAAAAGCAATCATTGTCTTGTCTGAGTAAGGCTGACTGCAAATACTTTATACTACAACAGGCCTTTTATGGTGCTATCCAAGAGCTTTACCAATTTGAAGTTTCAATGTAGTTTTCGGGCAACTTCCCTGGAATGTACTGCTTGATTTTTTGGATAGGTCTCCACTGGAAATATTTACTACTAGCATCTTTGTAAAACATTACTATCCAAAACACAACTTCTGACAAGACATTTAGTGTCATACTTTCCAAAAATCCAATGTTGTTTTTTTCCTTATATGTATTGATACAAGTTCTGTAGTTCTATGCTGATACAAATGTTAAGTCATGACATTTCTTCACGTGCATGTGTGGGAAGAGGGAGGGTATGTTTGTTTTTAAATATAGCTAGCACAACTTGTCACACTTCCCAGACTCTACATTTAGAACAGAAGGCTTTTGAAATGTCTTTTATTGGCAGTATAAGCTCCAATTCATGTATGTATCTGCAGGCAAGTACATCTGTTGCATAGGTGTATTTTTTGGACTTCTACCAGCTTCCCCTGCAGTTTAACACCAATTTATAGTAGAATTTATAGAGGAAAACAACAGAGACTCCATCAGAAATCAAAGCCAAGTCTCAATTAAGGCTTTTAAAACAATAATTACTTTGTGCCAATTATGACAGTACTACTTACACAAACACACTTTGGCTAGCCATTCTTGGATTCTTAAAGAGTGCAAATACTTTGCCTTTATTCATTCTTATTCAACAGAGTCTCTCTAAAAGCATGTATAAACCCAAATATCCAGCACCTTTCTACATTGTTGACTGTCACCCCAACACTGTGAGAAGAACTGAGCTTTAGCTCAGAACTACTTATTTTTGCAATTCTATGTCAAAATAAGCTTTAACAAGTTTAAAAATAGAAATATGCAAAAAAAGTTTAATCACCTCAAAATGAAGCCATGAGAAGACACGGGAGCGCTGCAGAATCCAGTTCAGAAACAAAATAAAATCTGTTTAGGTTATCCTTTCTTTCAGCATGTATTCAGTTTGCTGTTTCTTCTTTCAAAGCACATACACAACAACAGTGTTTTCACACACTTTTCTATTTTGTAAAGCTGCCAATAAAGTAGATTTTGTTTTAAAGAGGGGAAAAAAACACGAACCAAACACAAAAAAGCTTAAGCAATGAAGTAACCTAATTCTTGGCAAGCAAGCCACAAAACTAGGCACATAGTACACAAAAGGACATAATTTCAGAAAATATATACAATACGATAAAAAAAATCCCAACAGAAAACTACAGCAGCAGCATTATAATTTTTCAGTAAAAATTATTGGTTACCTCCTTATGAAGTATTCAGAAGATTTCAAGCATCCTTGGAATATTCATGCAGACATACTGCAGAACTCAAGGACAAGACCCAGTTATCTATTTTCTCCTATTCAGAGCATACCAATGCCTTTAAATTTCAGTACAATTTTTATTTATGAATTGGAGTATTGTCCTGGTCAAACCATGACAAGTATTTTAGAATGATGACACAGGAAAAAACAATGGCAAGTGACTTAAGTAAATAATGCCAGAAGTATTTCCATAACCTAAGTTTTTATACAGAGACACCTGATATTGCCTCTGAAGCCAATAAAGCATGGGCTGGTTGTTAAAGAAGTAATTTTGATTGTGGGTTTTTTTCATGTGAATTTGGTGAGGAAAAAACTGCATTAAAAAATCAAGCCAAATGTAGCTGCAGATGGTATTTTTGTGTCAACTTTGCTATTTCTCAATGCTGCTTTTTCTAGTATGTGTTCATGACTCCATCCAATATTTGGCCCACCAACCTGACAGCATGAGGTTCACAAGCCTTAAATTGCCGCATTTTAAAACAACAAATAACCAAGCTAAATTCTACCACAACTGTGTTGTGTTCACTGAGATCGGAAAGCCCCTGAAGATTAATTGAGCTGGCATAACAAACCAAACCTGCCAGAACAATTCATCTGGCTTATATGCTGTTTCTTGGGGCCATGTTTCCTGAGCAATGCTCAAAAACAAGACGTTTTTCAAGTTGGGTAAATTTTCCTGGCATTCTGCTCCTGCTACTCTCTCTTAAGAGTAAAGAGCCTCCTTATCACATGACAGGCTTGGGAATCAGGATAAACAACCAAAGTGCATTTAATGTATTCTCTCGCCTGAGAGGTGCACAGGCTAAACACACCTCTGTGGTTTTAAGAGGATATGCACTCACAGGTAAATGCCACACAATGAAGCAATCCCATGCAGACTAGGGGGAAGCAACAGGCAGAGGTCTTCTACGGCTCACTGGAAGAAACTGTGGCTCATCCCACTACATAGAGGGGGCAACTCTGAATTAAACAGCAAGTCAAACTTTCCTGACCTATTAAACTGTTTTTATCTCAACCCACAAGTTTTACATTTATGCTCCCTTCGATTCTCTCCCCCATCCCACTAGAAATGGGGGAGTGAGTGAGCAGCTGTATATTGCTTAATTGCCAGCTGGGGTTAAACCACAACAAAACTATAAAATGTCAGGATGACAGTATCTTGCATTATTTAGAGCACTTTATGTTGCTGTATTTATAATACATTTCCTCTGGTTTTATTAGTCTTGAATTCCACATAAACAGAACAAAAGGATACACTGTTTTTATGATCACAATCTTCCATATTGAAACACAATATTTTAAGTTACCAGTCCTAAAACGAAACAATTCTAGGATCATATTTTCTTCAATGTCCAACTTAATTCTTTGTAATCAGTACTGGGCAGATGGTTTAAATAAACTTCACCAGGCACAAAATTCTGAACCTAAAATCATTCTACTTTGCATTTTCAGGCTTTATGTAATTACAAAAATCATTCAACAACTCCACATTAACTAGGAAAACAAAGATCTCAAATTGATCTTTCATAATTATGAAACTAAGGAGCTTGGAGAAAAGATGCATTATTTCAATTCCATTTTTCAAGAGGAATTAATCCAAAGTAAAACATTTAAAAGAACATTTTATCCCTTAACAGTTGCAGAGTTGGCACCAAAAATGCCCTCTTGTGGCACAAAGGAACCCTGCAGAGCCTGCTCTCAGTTCTTTTGACTTGAATTTTACAGTAAGAATGTATTCCTCAGGGCTTATTTTGAAATTAGAATATAATAAACTAAAACTGCAGCCAGTGTTCAGATTTTGAATGAACGCCTGAACTTACTCTGTGTGGCTCTTTCATTTTCACTCTTTTGAGTGTAAGTAGTGTGAACATCTGGTCCCTCCTGTAAATCTAAGCAGAATCGAATTCCTGGGGAAAGCTGTGTTAGGAACAGAGCACTGTCACTTTGGCAGATTCCTGAAAGGGGAATCTTTGGGCTCTTGGAATCTTTTAGTAAAGAACATGCGTTAAAACAACTTAACTGGAAAAGTATCCGCGCAATTCGACATCTCCCAACAACAGGCAATGACTTGCAGGACTGCCTCACTACCACCGAACTTAAGAGGAACAATCAACAGACAACTACAATCAACAGACAACTACAATCAACAGACAACTTACCCAGCAGATTTGCTTTCCCATGGAGCAAAGCTTGCACACTACATACTTTTCTGCTAACAGAAACATGACGGGCGGCTTCAATTCCCTTATTTGAAAGCAGCATCTTTCACACAGGTTTTGTGTTTGCAGCTTTTTAACTCTTAGCCTGCCAAAATGCCATAAGCAAATTACATTTGCTTTTTTGGTAAGCAAACCAGGGGAAAAAAAACAAAAAAACAAAAAAAAACACACAAACAAAGAAAACAAACAAACAAACAAAAACAAAACCCCAAAAGCAAAAAACAGAAACAAAACCAAGGAAGTCTTTCAGTTGAAGCCAAAAGTGACACGCACCAAAATCCTGATGCCCAGTGGACAGGGGGACAGGCGTAGATCTCCCATCATGTGTCTACAATACAGCAGAGTTAAGAGCACATTCTTGAACAGATCTCTCTTGGTTGCATTTTGCCAACCAACCGACGGCAGCTTGACAGCCTGCCAGATGATTCATGAGGATAGTCACTAACAGCCTGTTGCCCTGTCAGGCTCCCGTCTCAACAGTCTCCTGCGAAAGGTGTTACTCTTGGTTTTTTTCAAAACACAGCTCAGGTAGGAAAGAATTGTTTTTAAGCAGAGGAACCCTGGTTCCAGCCTCCAGTCTATCTGCACCAACTAGCGCATGGTGCCACTGCAGCCCCGTGCGGAGCAAGAGAGGAGCAACCAGGCAGGCTGGGAGGTGTCAAGTCTGAGAAGAAAAAACCCCAAACAACACACACACACATTTGGGACAAAGTGGAAAACATTCAAATTATATTTGTACCTCGGTGCAAAAATTTAAAACAAGAAAAAACCCACACAAGACTTCTACAACCTGTCTATAAACCATCAATCAAGCCCAAAATTTTCATTGCAATGTTCAGATGACCTCAGAAAAAATAACAAAACGTTTTAATTATTTGAGTGTCTAAAACTTTCTCTTATTAGACAGAAACCATTCATGTTCGGTTTATACAAAAAAGCATTTTCCAAGTTTCCAATCGCAGTTTCACATTTTAATATTTTTTTTAATACTTATTAGTATTAAAAATACTAATTTTTAATACTAATTAAACAGTGTCTTTTAAAACAGTGTCTTTTAAAATAAAATAATAATTTAATCCTTAGAGAAGTCACTATGTTATTTCATCTGTAAGAGCACAAATACAAACTTTAAAAAAATAAATATTTTTTGACAAGTGCCACTGAGCTTTTTTACAAGACCTGGTTGATATATAGCTGTAATGTATGTCTTCCTGTAAGGAGCCAGATGCATACACTGTGGGCTTATTTGTATTTATGCAGCAGTTTGGGCCCCCCAGATGACAACTCCTCACAAAATGGTCACGGAAATGCACACATCACTGACAGTGAACAACCAAGCAGATCCCTCAGGACAAGGCCCTGTTTGCCATGCTGCAAAGCTACTCAGACAGTTCAGAAACCACACAGGATTAAGGCAAGAGAGATTACCAACCCAGCATGACAGCATGGGAAATCAGTAGGATTGGAGATATTTTGCTTATGCAGCATTTACAGTAAAAATTCTCAGAAAGACGAAAATCAAGAGCTGCATTCTTCCAACAGCCCTCTTCTTTCTAAGTACAATCAAGTTTTTCATCCCTTTTAAAACAATAAATCAGTATTTCCGTTCAGAGTTACCCTTGCTTGTGTCCATTTTCTAGATCCTGGAAAAGTAAACTATCAAACACTGAGTAAATCCAAGCCATAGAAGATCCACAAAATCAGTCACCCAGTTAAGGTCCCAACCTATCAAAGCTGTAGTCTTTCATACAGTTGTGTGTAGCTCCCCTCCACTGCCTGCTGAATGTAAGAAAAACACGTATGTGTGTACTCACCCATACAGAAGGAGTGGTATGGGTTGGGGAGGAAGAGAAACAGAAAACACCAAGTTTCCTTATTACCTGAGAATAGTAATTAAGCCACACCTAAAACTGGAAGAAGGAAATCTCCAATCAGTAGTATGCAGCCTGGCAAAGCTGCTTCTTTAACCAGCTTTCCTCAGGCATATCATTACAAAAATTCTTCTCTCCATAATTTAGCCCAGATCACTAATGTGTGGTGTCCCAGGATATCTGCAACTCTCCTAGCCTCTAAGAGATCTGATCCTGGAAGAAAATTCTCCATCTCTGTACCCACCCACCCTGACTCAACAAGTCTCCTCTTGAGAGCACCAGCCTACCCATTCAGGCAGAGAACACCATTTCCCAATCCCTACAGGAAGTAACTCCTCATAATCCTTGAGCAGTCAAATACTAAGGAGGTCAGAAATTTACAATTCCACTTCAGTGCATCCATGTTTAAACAAATAGTATTGATTATGCAGGTCACAAGTATCTCAGTTGAAACTAGGAGCCACCTTCCCACCAGTTACATTATCTACACCATGCTAGCACCAATTGTGCAAATAAACCAAGTATTCAGTTGTCTATTGTAGGTCCCTTAGTTGTTTGCAGCTACTCGGAGCAATTACGACAACACACTACACAGGATATCCTTATGCCAGTCAACATCCAAAAGGCAGCCAGGACTTTTAAGACATGCCTCTTTAGCAGGCAATCTGAGGAGCAGCCTATCCTTCTTAAATATATATATCCTTCTCAAATATATATATATTCAAAAATCCAAAACCAAAAAAAAACACCACACATTGTTGTTGTTGCTGTTGTTGTTAAGTACATAGCAAGCAATAGCAATTTGAGTGGGGGTTGGTCTGACATTCTTCTAAGCAATCGAACTGTTGCTTTCCAAAATAGGACACATCTAAAAACTGTTTTTATTACAAAGTTTATTTCCAGGGAATCATAACCCTGTATTTCAGATTAAGTACAAACTCCTTCCTCTAACTGTTAGACCTGTTAAGAAGAATGTAGCTGTCCTCTGCATCTTTCTTAAATAATGGAAGTCATGAAAAAGAAATGGCTATCTTAGATGGAATGACACAAAGAAAAAATTTCACATTCATTTATTTATCAATACATATAGCATTGAAAATTCCAGGAGCTTGTGTTTGTTTTTTTCCTAACAGCAGATGAAGTGCAGAGGCTTGATTTTAAGACCTTGAATGCAAGACCTTATCAGGAGCTTTTCAAACCATATGCATACATGATTATTTCAACATAATGCCACACCAGTCTTTCCTATCACATCAGAAACCCCACATTTTAACGTTTTCCTTGTTAAGTTTAACTTACTTTAGCACCATGTTTTATAGGCAATTCTTGTAACTCTAAACTGCTTTTGAAAGTTTAATACTTTAACTTCTGGGTAGGCACTGAGAAAATATTTCCTCCACTTCTTCAGCTAATTCAGTGAACAGCTGTGTCAGAAGCTGAGAAAAACTACCAGAAACACACTTAAGCTCCATTTTCTTTTTGCAATTTATAAGTTATTAGGAATGGAAGGATAAATTTACATGTCTCTAGATTAAAACCAGTATTTGAAAATAGAAAAGTAAATCAAGATGTATTATTTTAAATTTTATGAAGCATTAAAAGAAAATTCTATCATTAAATTTAAAAAAATCAATGTTTATCACATGCTTATAAGAACAATTTTATTTTAGCTCACTTCAGAAATAAAATGCGAGTGGGACCCTCATATTTACTGCACAATTTAAGTCACTTAGTGACTTTTCCTCCAAATCAGCAAACATTCATTTCTGGGAACACTGACAGGGCATGAAATACTCACTGAAGGTTTTCTTCTAACAAATACAGAAAAATCCAAAACATCACAAACAACTACAAGTGAGAAAAACTATTTCAACCATTTAGCAGGGTATATTTCAAGATATTTGTGTTTCATTTGCTTATGCATACAGCAGTTCTTCTACTGACTTTCAATTTCACAGAATTGTCAGAGTTGGAAGGGACCTCTAGAGATCATCTAGTCTAACTCCCCTGCTAGAGCAGGATTATCTAGAGCACATTATATTTTATTATATTTCCCCACAAAAAGCAATGTATTTGATTATAAATTGTTCATGTCTACCTCAAAAATAGTTAAAAGCTTCCAGGAAGGTTTTTTTCTTACGATAATCCACTTACACATGGCAGGTTCAGATATTTCCTAAACATTTGTCAAAGCTTTGAACTAGAGCTCAATCTAAAGCAAGCTCCAGCACAACTGAGAAACAAGCACACTACTTTCAGATCAGCTGATAACACAGGGACTTTCCTAACACTACTGCTCCACTCTAATTCTTCACACATGTCCTCTTCACAGACCAAAGGACTCTCTGAACTCACACCTCCTTCATATTTCTACTCATCTCCCTGGTAGAGAGGTCTTGTACTCCAATATACCATTTTCACTACAAACTTCAGAAGCCAACATAAATAGAAAGTCAATTTAATTGGCATGGAAACTGCTGAGCTGAATAAAACACAAAAACTAATAATATGGCAGAATTTTAATATATTTGCAGAGGTCAAGAATCTCTCAGATTTCTATATTACTGCAGAACCTTGTTAAATCAATCAAACATAATCATGTTTAATTTATTTTTTCACCTACACATTTTACAAATGCCAAAATTCACCCAGAACAGCATTCTCAGCACGTTTGTTTAATTCAGTTTCACACAAAACCATTATATAGACCTGATAACAGGTAGAAAACACAGTTGTTATCATTAAAGAAATACCTGAGAGTTGAGATCAAGTGGAAAAAGTCACTTTATTATTAATATTCTGGGGAAAATTATTATTATTATTGCTGCTGAACTTTATTCTTAAGCAATCTGGACATCCATAAATCGATGGGTCCAGATGGAATACACCTGCGAGTGCTGAGGGAACTGG
>NW_009952881.1:1024819-1037616 GCF_000747805.2 Chaetura pelagica | reverse complement strand
GAGGAGTGGCTGACACACCAGAAGGCTGTGCTGCCATTCAGAGAGGCTTAGACAGGCTGGAGAGTTAGGCAGGGAAAAACTTGAAGAGAAGAACAACCCCATGTACCAGTACAGGTTGGGGCTGACCTGCTGGAAAGCAGTGTAGGAGAAAGGGACCTGGGGGTCCTGGTGGACAGAAGGATGACCATGAGCCAGCAATGTGCCCTTCTGGCCAAGAAGACCAATGGCATCCTGGGGTGTCTTAGAAAGGGTGTGGTTGGTAGGTCAAGGGAAGTTCTCCTCCCCCTCTATTCTGCCTTGGTGTGGCTGTATCTGGAGTATTGTGTCCAGTTCTGGGCCCCTCAGTTCAAGAAGGACAGGGAACTGCTTGAAAGAGTCCAGTGCAGAGCTACAAAGATGATTAAGGGAGTGGAACATCTCCCTTATGAGGAAAGGCTGAGGGAGCTGGGTCTCTTTAGCTTGGAGAAGAGGAGACTGAGGGGCGACCTCATCAAAGTTTACAAATATGTTAAGGGCAAGTGTCAGGAGGATGGAGCCAGACTTTTTTCAGTGATGTTCAGTGATAGGACAAGGGGCAGTGGGTGCAAACTGGAGCATACGAGGTTCCGCGTGAATATCAGGAAGAACTTTACTGTGAGAGTGACAGAGCCCTGGAACAGGCTGCCCAGAGAGGCTGTGGAGTCTCCTTTGCTGGAGACATTCAAAACCCACCTGGACATGTTCCTGTGCGATGTGCTCTAGGTGACCCTGCTCTGGCAGGGGGGTTGGACTAGATGATCTTTCGAAGGTCCCTTCCAACCCCTAAGATTCTGTGATTCTTAAACTCACTCCATCTGTATTACCTCATTTGGAATTATCACAGTTTATTCAGCTCATTGATAACATTTCTTATTGTGCTTCCAATCATAGTTTATTTCTGATGAATTTGAGATTTCTATCTGAACTTTTCTTCGAAAGGGAAACAGATGTAATACTCAATAACAGACCATTATCTATGAAAACTCCTCTTTTTTTCTATTCCCAAAAATAAAAAAGTAACAGGCCTATTTACAATGTACCTCATCACAGTAAATAAACCACTACAATAAATAGACAGTTGTATAGAAAGCCTAAGCATGAAGTTACAAGTCTTCTCAAACAAAATATTCTTCTATACATCAATAATTCAAAATTTCTTGTAGCATTACCACTCACTCTACTGAAAAACACCATCTAGAGCTACTTCTTTTAAGACTTCAGGCAATGCTTAATCTGACTTCCACAAACCACAGTTTCCTTGAGCTTCTGCTGGCTGGCTGGCACAGTGACAGAGAACAGTGTGCTGGTATTCAGAGACATCCCTCAAATTTCTAACTTATTTCCCCTATTAGATTCATCAAGAAAGATGAGGTGTAAAAACACTGAACTGCTGTCACTCCTTTCCCTGTGACTGCTGCATTTCTGGTGAGGAAGGAGAAAAAAACACATTACTCATACACAAAAGATTCAACTTTCCTCCTTGTTTTCTCTCTTTATCCCATCTTATTTATCAGTAACACTTAATAGCTTATTTGCAACTAGTTTAAAACAATGCTTTCCAACCCTCCCACATCACCAAATTTTACATTAAGTCCATCACTCACTCCAGAATTTATTCTCCCCCAGAGGTGACTGATACATACAGCTCCATCATCCACTTCTTCAGACTTGCCTTGTCTTTTTCTGCACCTTTCTAAGCATCTCATCACTCAGCTACTCCTACACTCCCAGAACCAGAGGTTTGACCCATGAAAGGGTGTTTCAGACACAATAGCTGGCCATTCCATCTGCTCAATGAGAAAAATAAAAAATTGTGAGCTTCCTTACAAGCAAGGCTGATGCAGCAGAAGTTGCAGCAAGTAGGCATAGATCTGTGGGGGGCTATTTAAAATCCCCCACAAACTGTATTTGAAACAGTCTGTATTATCCAACACAAGCAGTGCTTCTGGCCATTTCAAGTCCACACTGCTGACTCTTTTCTAATTTGTGAACATACAAACACATCCAGAAATCCACATCAACAAGCTTTCTACTCACTACTTACAGTTTTCCAAAATTATTTCCCATCTTCCCTTCTCTTCTACTAACCTTGATTATCTTGTTCATGCAAACTCAGTTTAAACTGTTTTCACAAATCTCCAATGTGTTGGGACACGATTTTTATTGTTATTATTGGAACTGGAACCATGACAGCAGATTCTGCCTGCCCAGGCTAAGTGGCCAGCTGCCCAGACTAGCTGCTGGACTGGCACACAGTACACACTGCCCCTTCACCCCTGCTGACAGGGACTTGGGGAACATGGCCAAACCCTGGGAACTACTGGTTCAGACACTGGCCAGCTCACCTACCGCCTGATTCTGCAGCCACCCCAAGGGAAAGTCATGGCTGAGGTTCCACCTTCTGTGTCAGACAAGCAATGAAGCTGGTGAATGTCTAGAGCACAAGCCTTATGAGGAGCATCTGAAGGAACTGGGGTTGTCCAGCCTGAAAAAAAGGAGGCTGAAGGGAGAACTTCTTGCATTCTTCAACTACTTGAATGGAGGTTGTAGCCAGGTGCGTCTTGGTGTTTTCTCCCAACTAATAAGCGATATAAGAAGAGGAAATCGCCACAAGTTGGGCCAGGGGAGGTTTAGATTGAATATTAGGAAAAATTTCTTTACTGGAAGGGCCATCAGGCACTGGAACAGCCATCAGGTGCTGGAACAGTCTGCCCAGAGAAGTGGTGGAGTCACTGTCCCTGAAGGTATTTAGAGGACGTGGTACTTAGGGACATGGTTTATGGACTTGGTAGTGCTGGGTTAATGGTTGGACTTAATGATCTTCAAGGTCTTTCCCAACCCAAATGATTCTATGATTCCTTACTGTAGTCAGCAGACAGAAGTGAGCCTTTCCTTGCAGTGCAGAAATCCATCAATTACAAGGGTTATTTAAATCTCATACAAAACTGAAATTTTCTAGGTTACCTGACAAAACCAGTAATACTGTTGCAGCATTTCCAATTGGTCAGTAAGGGAAATCATCAGTTTAAAAATCCATATTATTTGTAAATCTCTAAGCAAGTATGACTCTGCATCAATATGACAGTCCTTGCATAGCAAATACTGGGTATGTCTGGATGCCTTAACTGTGCATTCTCCTATCAGATGTTTAACCTTGACACTGGATGTTCTGGGTTAGTAATGTTTAATTTAGGAATAACTGCAACTTAGGTTTCCACCTGTGTTGGTTTTTTAATCCTTCAACTGAAATAAAAATGCATAAGAGAAACCAGAAATCCATGCCCTACATTCACATACTGAATGCTCAGCAATCATACACCACACATGGAAATATACTAAATTCATAAAAGTGAATGTTATTTTACTACTTTGTCAGAGGACATTGTCAAAGACCTCAGAAATTTTAATTTTCCTTCCTCCGTTCTGTTGTTTCAATATTTCCTCAGATAATTCAATATTCTCCAAAGGCATGGAAATGCTCCTCTCAAGACAGACTCTTCATCTGGAGTTAGCTGTCCACCTTCTTAAACAAGTTAGCAGTAAAAGGAGAAAAAGCAGCCAGTGTCACCGAAGAGTATCTGTTACAGTGATACTAACACTTTGATAAAATAAAGATTTGTCACTTCACATTTCAACTGAAAGGACTGTTAAGTTAGCATATCAAAGCCAAATATCAAACTTGACACCTGCAATCTGTTTACTAAAAGAATTTCATATGATTTCACATGAGACAAGTAAAAATCAGTTGTTGATTATTAGGGGGTTTTTTATATAAATGAGCTCAAACTGCAACTCAATACACAGCTAACTTGAAGAGCAAAAGGAAGGAGGTCAAGAGATTTAAGACTGAATACTAGGAGTATGCACATGCACACAGTGTTCAAGGAATAAAACTTATCACTACCTGACATAGTTATAGGCATTCAAGTATTTCTGTGCTAAAAAAGTAAAGCACAAAAGTAGTATTTAAAGAACAACATCAATCTATGATTTGCAAGGAAGGAAAAAACAAAACCTTTTCTCAATACACTTGACAATATTAACAGGAAAACTCTTAACAGGAAAGCAAGCAACAACTTCACATAAGAAAAAAAACAAACAAACCTGGCATGATCACAAATTACTCTTTCAGTAAAAAATTCTAAAATAAGAGCTGATATCCTGAGATAAATACTAAAGTGTTTGACAAATGCCATCTAAGAAAAATGGTTTTCACCATTTCGTAGCTCACTTTTATTAATTTAAATATCAGTTCGTTCAGGCAATTCAACATAGTTTGGAACCATGTCCTGTGGAAAAAACTGTCTACACCCAGATTTTGTCAGTCTTATCTCAGCAAACAAACAGCTAATGTTATAACTCCTGACCTTCAGAAAAAAATTAAAGAAAATATTACTAATGTTACTTTAGCAAACAGTGAAAATTACATCTAGTGAATCATACCCACTATCATGGTTCTGTCTGTAGATGTGTTTAAATATTCTGCTGAAATAAACCTAACAGATTGATTATTCTAGGTGTTAGGATAAGCCCTATTTCTTTTCCTTTGATCCAAAGTAGGCATTGAACTCAAGCACTAACAGCTTAACCTGCAGAGCATACATCTAAAACACCTAAAAAGAGGCTTATTTAAAAAAAAAAAAAAAGCCTTTTGCCCTCTGATTCTGATTTACACTGCTCAATAAACAGTGACTCTAGTTTTTCACTGCTCTCCATCATATTACTACGAATACCCTAAATTGATAAAAATTAGTCTTTTTCCTAGAAAAGGGACAGAGAAAGAACTGCAAATAGCAAAGACCTGAGAAAACATGAAATTTAAGTGTAAGTTGTTGCTCAAGTATCTTGCTAGTTTGAAAATGACTGTGAAATCATGACATTTGGAAACAAATATGCAGCTTGCAAAAAGCCAGTCACTCTACATTTTTTCACATGAAATAATGTAGAATATTGTATGCAGCCTTCCTACGTAGCCATGTTTGACAATCCCAGTCTACACACAGCTCCTGAGAAAAAAGAAAATCACCTGCATGTTGCAGAATTAACATATAATTTCAAAATGCTTCATACTCTGTTTTTAATTCAGGATATTTGGCTTCTAGGAAGTAAATAAATGCATAATAAAAGCCCTCACTGGACAAGGAATTGTAAATAAAATCCAGTGTTACTCAAATGTTCCATTTCAGCAGTGTATCCAAATTTAATTTTTAAAGTTTTGGTGGTTTTGGTTGTAATTTTTATGAAACCAAAGATAAGCTCTTTAACAATAGGGAAGCAATAAGGAAAACAAGGGTTTTAACAGAAAACTTCAGGCATTAAAGCACATACCTACTATGTATTGGTAACAAGCTTTTGTACCTGTCTAGACAAGTCAGTGATGTTCTTGCCAACTAACACGTGGCAAACAATCAAAAAGAAAAGGGTTGGATGAGTAACCAGGTTCTTTTTGGATTTAAACATGTGAATTACAAATCTGCTTTTAAATTAAAAGTTCTTCTTCTAAGGGCCCTATCTTAGAGCAGACCTTGTAAAACTGTCTAATAAGGCTGCAGGAAAAGACAATTAAACTACAAATAAAATGAGGTTTTAGCCCCATTCTTTATTGTTATGCAAGCCAAGGTCATAAAAAAACATTTTTTAAAAAGCACATCTAGGAGGCAAAGACAAAACAAATTAGATAGAACAGCAAATTAGAATGTGCAGTCATATCAGACAGAATTGTTTGTGATATTAAATAAATGTGACACCACATTATTCAATTTGGGTTTTGCAGGGATGCTGCACTACAATACTGAAGCAGTACATTTAATCTGTACCAATGAAATGTAAATATTTGAGATTATGAAAAACTTTCATAATCTTTCAGTAGAGAGGTGAACAGTCATTTCAATATAATCCATCTGCAGCAAACAGAATGATGGGAAAATGCAGGGCATAGCATCCGGGAGAAAAAACTGCACTCAAGTATTTCACATCATGCACTTCTCTCTTCACCAAAGCACTTGCTAAGATTGTTTAGTAATGCCAGACATGCCTGGAAAAAAGGTACTTTTTGTTCCCTCTATTATAAAATACAAAAATACCTTGCATTATATATTTGCCTGCAGACAGGCAATCCTTTTAACTAGGTCCAGTCGCTAAAGTTTCACAGCTACTGACAGATTGAAAAGCTTCTTCAAGAAAACATGTAGTATTAATATGAAGATTCTGCTGTGCCAAATATTTTAGTTTCTTTCTTTCCTGGTAGGTAAGGGGTAACAAATAAAACAAAATTAAAAGTGTTGAATCAATTATCTATTTCCTCATCTGATGTGGTAGGCACATTGCCCATTTCTAAAAGCAATCTAAAATGTAACATAAGATTATGAAAACTATTTTTAAGACTATAGCAATAATTACAAAGTACAACTGTATTTACTGGTAATCTTTACATTTCAGACAGACTTCCAGAAATATTGAAACCGTCACTGCAATATGCAGCTGCCAAAAATACAAGCACATGCTCAGCTGCACACAGACTCAATGAATGCAGAAGAGGAAACTACTTCAGAAAACAGGCTGAATGAACGACGCTTTTCTGACAGACTCATGTTAAAGAAGCTAGAATGTGTACTGAACAACATGCAGCTCTGGAGAACCAGTTCAAACCCTGGTTTCTGAGCTACAATACAAGAAAGTGGTATGACTCCAACCAGAACAAAATAATATTCCTCTGTTTCCCAGACAACTTTGATTTTCAGAAGTTCAGCAACTGAAACAATGTCTCAAGTTAATGGCAACTATGCTTTAAGTGCATGTTATCCTTGCTGGCCTCCCCAGGTAGTCAAAATTCAGTTTTCCAACATGCGTGTGTTCTAGAAGGTGAACACTGACAAACTAAGTACTTTTTGGTGCAGCCTTGCTGAAAAAAAAAAAAACAAAACAACAAAAACGAGGACCTCCCCTCATACACTCCTCCTTCCCCCAAGGATTGCACACAATGCTCCTCTTAATTCACACACATCCCTGAATCAAATCACACATGGCATTTTCCTTATGCACAGTTCCAAGCTTGCTCTTCCAGAGGGCACACTGCAGTTCAGGCAGCATGAGCGCATCCTCTTCCCACTTCCTGGGAGCTAAACTACAAAGGACTCCTTTTGCTGTCTGCAACTGTCAGCTTTCTCTGCCGGAGTACAAATCTATCAGTAATTACTTCACCCTTCAATGAGTGATCTCTCATTTTAACTGTCACCAAAAAAGGCCACTTAATTATTTCCCCAAACTGAATGAAACACAGCTACTGTATCTGCCCAGCAGGTCCAAAATCCCCTGCTCAATTCTGTTCACAATCCAGGTGAACAAAATTAATTAAACAGGCTGTCTGATCAAGCCCAGAGCTGGAGAACAAAAGACAGGAGGAGAGATAACAGAGGAACTCCTACAAGCAACACTACTTACTTTTACTGTTTACAGTTCTCTTTTTCCGTTGCCCAAATTGAACGCTTTCTTACAAGAAATTTTAAAATTTTACTAAAAAGCACCAAACATTCACCTCCATCCTGGCAGCTTTTTTCTTGCTCATTCCCTGCCAGTGAACCAGTAGAGGCCGCCCAAGACCGCCTGTCGCTTCTGCAGAACTGCAGGACGGGGGAGCTTCCCTACCCTCCGATTGCAACATAAAAGCCAGTTCTAGCATTTTTCTTCCACTTCTCAATGTCACATCCGTTTTTCCACCAGTACAAATTACCTGAATGAAGTCTAGTCCCTTCAAGGGCAAATCCTGATTGAATTCTAGTAAACCAGTCATAACCTAGATTGCTGTACACGGTGCCTTTCAAGTTTTATCCAAACCAGAATTTTACCCATTGCTGTGGAACCTGCCCAGGTTTCTTTCCAAGTTTCTCCATGGCATTTTACAGCACTTAAAAACCTTACATTTTGCCAGAGATGATCCTCAAACTTGCTACTGATGGTGTAAACATCTTATTGTTGGTTGGATAAGTTATCATGTGGTCCTACCTAGACAATTTTTATTCCATTTCAGGAACTCCACGCAAACTGGTTATACACAACAATGACAGCACTTTGTAGGCTAGGTCCTCACAGGTGGCTTTCATAAGTTTATGTACCTACTTGTACACTAATTGAGACCTTCATTCTAAGCACAGGTTCAAAAAACACAAATAACATAACCTATATTGAAGATGTCATTATGAGGGACATGACTACTTCTTATCCACAGTAGTTAAGTGCTCTGTATCTTTTACTTCTACAGCAATAACCATCATGGAAAACAGAGCAAGAAAAGAAAAAAAATTGTATTTACAGTAGTTGATGAAACACCTACAGTAGATAGTGGCTCAGCTCACCTAAACAGCCACTAAAAACGAACAGTCTTCCACATCCTGCTGGGAGCAGGGAAGACAGGAATTTCTGCAGGGCAGAAGACACTTGTTGATTAACTGTATTAAAGAGATTATAAAACAATCTTCTCAGGTAATCAAAAGGACTGAACTTAGTGATCCAGATGGTCTCTTCCCCTTCGAGCTTCTGTGATTAAATAATCATTAATTGGGGATCATCTATAGCTCACAGAGTAAATCTGAGCGCTTGCAGGGTTTTTGGTGACCTGGTATCTAAATGTATGTGTTTGGCACAACAGAACCAAAGTTACAAGGGCAGACTTCAATTCATGCTCACTAACTTCTGTGTTCTTTGTTATTTTACAATTTCTAAATACTTGAAACACATACTATGAGTATTTCCTACATATAGTAAAGGCTAACTGCTACTTGCAGGCTATTGTTATGAAGAACAGCAACTTCATAAAAAGCTTTGTTTCTTGTACACTCCCTGATACCTGAAGAAAAGGCTAAACTGGACTAAAAACCAACTTCAGAAACAGAGGGTTAACTACAGATATTTAAGTGCCCGTTTACACTTTTTTGCTCTTAATTTTTAGGCTACAATTTAAATACAATATTACCTTTGAGATGTGTAGTATTATTCTAGCATTCTGTAACAACCTCTGTAACAGCAATACTCTTTTTTTAACATACTTTAAGACAAGGCAGTTAGGTATCTAATGCTGGAAGAATGGATCTTTTCACATAAATAACAATTGCAATCTTAAAGCTATATGAAGGCAATAAAAAAAGGCATTCCACACTTGTGCAGCTTTCCAACTTATCTAAAATATTCTGGATTAACATAAAAAGATAATAAGCACATGGAAACAAAAATCTGTAAAGCACCCGTGCACTGTTTTTTGATCAGGCACTATTTTCCCTGTATGTCTCATCTCCTTTATCAAAAAGAGTCTGCTAACCACAGTAACAACAAACCACATGAGCAACCCAACTAGCAGCAACAAACCAAACCAAGCATTGTCAAGTCCTCATTCAATTTCACATTTGCTCAGCAACAACATCCTTTCTGCAGGACTAACACAAATCAGTTGCCCCAACACACAGCATGTTTCATAAACATCAGCAGAGAAAGCAAACAAAAAAAGAGATGGAAAAGAGCAGTGCAAGCTGTCCTGGGCAGTCAAAGTCAGCAAATACAATCCACAACACTTTTCAACCAAGAAACATCCACTCCTATGATGAAGCCTAAATCAATATTCCTCTTAAATAAGATCAAAGCTTGGCATGCCAAGCAAATTGAACACTCTTTTTGGGTTGTTTTTTTTTTTAAAAAAAAAAAAAAAGTCAAAGTGCTGATTTTATACATTTTTCTCACTGAAAGAGGAAGTCACATTGAAGAAAAAGTCTAACAGTTCATAGGCAACAGTGACCAAACTGCAGCTTTTCATAAATGGTCTCTATATTGAGCATAGCTGATAATGCCATGTCTTTCTTGGATTAAGAGTAACAAATATGCTGAGGCTATGTATGTGGAAAGACATAATATTGTACAAAAAGCTATCACATTTTCTTCCTAGGACTAGCTATGTAAGTTGCAAGTAAACCACAGAAGAAACAGTGAGATTTTACCAAACAGAGATCCAGATAAAACAGTTTAGATATAATTTATTTAATGTTTTGTTTAGTAATTTTATGGTAAAAGTCAGGACTGCACTAACTGAGCTTCCCACTACCAAGAAAACCTGAAGAATAACCAGAACAGAAAAAATCGTTCAGGAAGATGTGGATGTGCAGAAATGGGAAGAACTAAAAAGTAGCTTCATATTTGGCTTCCAAATATAAATTATAGTCCTAAAAGTTAAAGCAGCAATGGAGAATAAAGATCTGGATGCATCAGTCACTTGGCAGCATTCATGGTTATCTTCCCCAAATAGACAAAAAAGCTAAAACACAGAAAACTAAGAAATTTTGGGAGCAAAGAAAGCACTTTTGCTGTGTGAGAGGCTCATAATAGCTCGTTCTGGGATACAATTCTGTACAGCAAAGATGACTTTGTATTTTAGGAGGTGCAGCAAACTACAGGACAATCCTACAGACGGAGAGCACTTCTTTAAGGACTTGACAAAGAACCCAGCTTATTTAGTTGAGAAAAACAAGACCAACAGGGGATGAGATTTCATAAAAGCATCTCAAATGTGCCAAACACATTGCTGAAGGGAAAAAGAGTCTCCTTTAAACTACGAGACAGCTGCTTAATGCTGTTGTTATAGTACAACACTGACACACAAAAAAACAAACAAAACAAACAAACAAAACCATCCAACAAAAACAACCCACACAACATAAACCCAAAGCATTATAAACCAGAGCACATTAATTTGGAAAGCTTCTATCTACCAGAGTGTAGTTCTGGAAATTTTCAAACTCCTGGTACATGGAAAGAGGAGAAAAGCTTAAGTAGTTTTGGTGTTAAACTTAACCAGCTTATAAACCTTTGCTTTACTGTATTATGTTTCAAGGTTTTCTATAGTGCTGAAGGAACTAATAAAGACCTGGACGAAAACAGACTCACATTTTATACTTTTAAGTCAAAGCTCACATCCAATGTTTTATCTAACATTGATTACTACTGTACCAGAAATCAGTTCTCTAAGTGGAGTTAGCCTATATACATTTACATAAAACATTTGTTACTGTGTCCCACACGAAATTATTTAAAATACTTAGCAGTACATCATTAAAGAAATAATACTTAAACAATATTATAGAGAAAAAACTACAATAGGTTGTATTAAAACTGGAAATTATTACAAGGGGGAAGGGTTACTTGTAGCATTTTTCCTGATGTCCTTCAATGAATTAGTAGCCAAGGAGTGAGAACATGCTCATGGAATTACTGTGGATAACACCACACTGGTAACTGTCACCAGAACAAAGAGGACTGGGTAGTTATACAGAATAGCTCATGGTTTTTTGTGAGCTAGAATGCCAGAAAATTGAATTTAATAGTAGAACACGTGAAATCATGTGTTTAGGGACCAGTGACCTTTTCTGTAAGCTGAGAACTCATCACGTGGAAGCAACACAGGAGGAATGAACAGAGCAGTGAGGTATGGAAATCCTTGTCTAAGGATGCTGATGTTTACATGAGCACAAGGGGAACTCAAAACGTTCATGGAAGAAAAACAGAGAAATTTCGCTTGGCTCAAGAAGCCTCTGAGCTAAAATCAGAGAGATCAGAGCAGTGCAAGGGGGAAAGTATTACTGCTGAAGAGGACACTACATCAAGCGAATCTTTGCTGTGACACAGAACAGCTGAACAGATTTATGTTCAAAAAATTGCTATTACTCCTCACAAAAATTTGCCTGGGCAAAGATGCTGAAGTTTATCCAGCTGCTCTATAAAATATTTTTGCAGTTGCCTGACAAACAAGACACAAGAGTGGTCTTGTAAACAGAGCAGCTGGAAAAAGGAATTAGTCAAACAGGGTTTGACAGGCCTTTTCCTCCTTGGTAATGAAAAGGGACGTTTTAGGATAATCTGGAATTTTATTCAACAAAATCCTACCACTGCAGGTATTGACAATCCCTTCAGTCAATCCCTCCTTCACATGGCCCTGTATGGTTCTGAACTTGGATCTTTACTAAAAACCTCAAGTTTGTCAAAGGTTCTGGGGCACACTCTGCAGAGATTTCAAAAAACATTTCAAAACTAGACATCTATGACACAGGTGTCAGCAATTACAGGGGACTGTACTTAACTGTACCCGGGTTAACCATTCCAGTCAAGCACTGAAGCAACAAGCGAGTCAGTGTTTTCCAATACTCTTTTGTTAGTTTCAATGAATTTAATACACACGGAGATTTCAAAAGGAAAATACATCACAAGTGACACACAGGTCTATATCCAGGGTGTACCAGAGTTTTACTGATTTGATTACACCTCTACTTTTGCATCCGTGTTTATATACATATGAAACTTTTGAAAGAAGTTCTCTTAATTATCCTACTTTGCTGCAACATGCTTGCATCTCATAGAACAGCCTTAACGGGCAGAAACAGTACCACACGTTTTCAGCTGTTCCCTGAACAACACACCCAGCCCAGGCAAGGCAAGCTCATCTGTTCTGGCCGTCGCTGGGAAGAAGCCCCGACAGCCTTTCCGCTCACAAAACTTCCCAGTGCCGCATCCACAGCCACGACCCATCGAAAACAAAACAACCATCCACCTTCACCCTCCGCAAGGCAACGCTCCACCTGCCACAAACCGCGCTTCGAACAGCAGAAGAGAGGAGGGGAGGGGGGGGAAAACCCAACCCAAAACCCCCCACAAAACCCGCCTCCCAGGAAACCTGTTGCTACTGCCTGAGCGCGGGGGGGTCCCCGCATCCCGCCGGGCCCAGCTGCCAACCTTCCCCACCCGCCCCT
>NW_009952881.1:1024579-1024785 GCF_000747805.2 Chaetura pelagica | reverse complement strand
AAGTAAACGGGGCGGACATGCGGGGGGGGGGGAGGCGCCCCGGAGCCCCTCCCGGGGCAGGAGTTACTCACTCGATGAAGTAGCTGGCGCCCTCCTCCGAGAACCCCTCCTCCCATCCGCGGGGCAGGTCTGCAGGGGTGGGGGGAAGAGGGACAGAGAGAAAGAAAGTGGGGAAGGAGGGGTGAGAACTTCGCCCTCGCCCCGAG
>NW_009952881.1:1014095-1023497 GCF_000747805.2 Chaetura pelagica | reverse complement strand
GCCCCGCTGGCCCCGGCGCCTCATGCCCCGCCGGGACCGCCCGTCCCGGGAAGCGAGCAGCGTGCGGGCCCGGGGAGAGCGCACATCCCTAGAGACCTTCCCCATCCCGCCATCTCCGGCTCCAGCCCGGGAGCCGCGCCTGCCAGCCGGGACCTGTCCGAAGGGAGGGTGAGTGCGGGTGCGAAAGCGCTTGGGTTTCCCCGCGTCCCGGGTACACCCTCACCGCGAGCAGGAGGGGCCGGAGGGACTGGGAACCTCGGGTGCAAGGGATGGTCGGTGGAAGACAGCAGAGTCAGTAGCAGGCCGGTTGACAAGGTAGAGCTGTCACCGGTACCGCAAGGGACCTGTGCCAATCCCTATATTCATCAATGACCTAGAAAAGGAGGAAGTGGTAACACGAGAGAGCCTGCCAGGTGAGTTATACGTGACTCCCTCCCGCTCCGCTGTGTGACGTTAAGGTCTTCACAGTGCTGATGTATGGGGAAGCTGATGTATGGGGAAGCTGATGTATGGGGAAGCTGATGTATGGGGAAGCTGATGTATGGGGAAGCTGGAGCGTAGGACACAGGCCAGTGGTCCAAGCAAAGCTGCAGGCACTTGGGAATATGGTTTGGGGACGGAGCGGATGGGACAGGCAAGTGATTATGGCTGGGCTGCAACACAGCGAGGCCCTCCTGCTTCTTCCTCTGGGCCTGGGCACCGGCAGCAGAGCCTGGATGGGCCCGGTGAGGAGTCCCAGCCAGTGCCTTGGCTTGGTGGTGGTGGGACTTGCAGCAGAAGAAGGGGACTGAGAAAACCAAGGTGGGGAAATCTGCAGCTGCTTCTTTCAGTGAGGGTAGCAGTGGTAGAGTCAAGCACGGGTCTGTGGGTTTTTGCTGTTCTGATACTGGGGAGAGAGAAGGATGAGAAAGCCAGGAAAGGGGATGTTTGCTGGATGGGAGGAGAGCATTAAATAGAGGAAACACAGGCTGCAAAGAGGGGTGGGAAAGGGTAGATGGGCTTGACTGGGTGCAAGGGAGTAAAGAAAAACAGAAGAGAACAACTAAGGGCATGTCTGTGGGGGAGAGGGAGAACCCATGCATTAGGGAGGGTGTAAGAGGGGAGAGTGCTTTGGTACAGGGAAAATAATACATGTATACTTTTTCTTCTTCTAAATAACCAAAAAGACATAATCAGAAGAAAGCAGGAGGCAAGAAAAGGACCAGCAACAGGAAGGGACAGAACTTAACTGCGTTTCACAGGAGTTTCAGACAACATGCAGGTTGGTGCATCAGGATGGCATTGTGTGCTGCTCCCTTTTTGACTGCTGTTGAAGGTGATACTCTAGCAAACTAAGAGTAGTCATGACTGTGGGATACATTGCAGGCTAAATGTGGGAAAGTGATTTGATTTCAGTTGCATATGAGAAAGCATGGTCTTGAAATAAAGAGTTGGGTGGAGGTTTTGTGAAAGTCTAGCAGAGCCTTGCACCTGCAGAGCTATTTCTAACTTCTATAGATTAATTTTCCTGACATTACACCATAAAAAATTCTTCCTCAATATTGTTATCTTTTGAAATTTTGCAGAATTTTAGTTCATCCACAATTAAAATACAGTATTCTAACCCTTTATCCTAAGTCAGAATTTGTATTAGTACTTCTAAAACTAAAGTCTGTGCTGTGTTTCTTTGAAACCCCAACAATTTTGAGCCATTTGGTAATGTGATTAGATGTGAGTTATCACAGAACCTGCAATAAGGTCAGTTCTCGTGCAATTACAAAGTAAATCAAATACAAGTTGCTTAGTGTCACTGCGTGTTTAGATCTGCACAGAAGAGATAAGACAAACTCTTGCTCTGGATAAGTTAATTTGCCTTGATGCTATGAAGCCAGTCATTCATGCTCTGTCAGCTTCATGAACTCATTGAAGTTAGCTGGTAACTCCACCACGCTTTGGCCACTAGACCATTACAACAAGATAGCCTTCTCCACCTACAGTGAATAGTAGCTTAATTTATTGTGTTGTGGATTTCAGGTCCTAGAAGCATCTGTACTGCCTCAAACCAACTGCATAGGATTCTGTCTCAGATCTCGACAAGGAAATAGTGGAAGAGCCAGACAATCATACGCAACTCCCCAGCTCCTTCCCTTCATTTTAGTATCTACATCCAGTGTTTCCCTTCGGAAGCTGTGAGCTCAGAAGGCTTTTGCACAAGATGTTGTTTCCGTATGTAACTCCTAGTGGATCTCTTCTCTGAACCTGTCCAGACTAGAGCCCATGTTCTATCATTCAAAAGAGCCAGTGTCCAAGTGTTCCCTAATGCTCATCTTCCTTGAACTGTGTGTGGAAAATCACTTCCTTTTGTTTGGTTTGAATCCAGCTCCCATTCCAGTGATTCTCCTCAGTTCTTGCAATGAAAGAAACAGTGGTCATCTAGTGCAACCTCCTGCAGGATCAGCACAGCTCAGGCCTTTTGTCCAGGGAAGGATCTGAAAACCTCCAAGGATGGAAATTCCACAGTGCCTCTCAGCGACTTATTCCCTTGTTTTGTGAAAATACTTTAATTACATCAAGTTAGAAGCTCCCTGTTTTAATTTATCACTCCTATCATATGACCGTATCTTGAGTTGATCTGTCATGGTGCCTGCAGCATTAGCACTTTATCACACTCACCTGTTTATTTCAGATAAATGCCTTATGGAAAAAGTATGTTTCATTAAAGTAACTTGCAGAGCTCTACTCTAAAATTCATATCAAGATGAAAACTTCTTCCAATTCATAAAAGATCACAAGCTGACTTGTGTTGGGTTTGTCAGGAGTTAGATTTGTGATTTAGGGCCCTGGAGGAAGAATGTCCAGGCATCATTTATTAATAAGACTGTTTTGATTATTTTGTTTTATTTTATATATATATATATATGGCTGATGCTCAAGCTCTGGTTCCAGTCCTCCATGGCTGATCTCAGCCATGTTTATTTTCTGTTACAGATCATTCAATGCTCTCTAGAGGCACTACCTGGCAGAAGCTATTTGGGGTTATATTGGGAGTTTCACGACATCAGGAACTTAGCTAAATGAAGTGAAATATGCTATTCAACAAGATTAAGGGTATAATAAAAGGAGATTTGATAACTGGGTAATTCAAGAAGACATGCTGAGGTCTCTTGAGTCCTGCAAGTTTGAATCCATATTTGGCAGCTAATACGAATGCATTACTGGTGTTACTTGCTTTGTCCACATCCCCTGGGAGCACTTTTTTTTGATTACTTCATTAAGTTTCATCTGCCTTAGGAGAACAGTGATATATTTTAAAGTACACAAAAATCTGTACCTACACTTTGCTATTTCCAGAACAAAATCAAACAACTGAGCTTGGACACCTTTCCTACCTCATGCCTTTATTTTCAGCCCTTGCCCTTCTACCCAGCTTCACCCTGTCAGTGCCAAGATCCAGATCTTCTCATTTCCTCTTTTTCCACTTCTATTGCACACACCACCAGCCCCAGTCAGGTCTGCATATTTCCCTGCACTTTTTCAACCCTTTATAGCCAAGAACCTTTCCACAAAACATGGAGTAGGAACCTGGAAATAATACTGGAGACACTATATAAGAATCTCAAACAAACAAAAAAAAAATCAAGTATAATTTCCAACAGTCACAATTAGATCCAGTGTCTAGGAAGCTGCAGAGTCACATCTGAATTTTGTGCTGCTGTGTACTCTAATGATCTATTTCCTAATTTTTCTGAGAACTGAATATAATTAAATTTGATGGTCTTATAGGTCAAAAGCTTCTGCTGTTTTCGGAGACTTAAATTAAGTGAGATGCAATGCATAGAAATGCCTGCTAGTTATGACATATTCATCATGGCCTGTACATTTTTTAAAGGCAAGCACAACCTATCAAAGGTGTGAGTCCAGACAGAGGCAGAGCATTTGAGGATAAATTAATCTGAATTATCAAATTTTGGTCAAGAAAACTCATAAGCCGTAATGCCAAATGTGTAGTATGCCTTTTAGCATCATTTACCAGCTCTGCTCAGAACTGCTGAGGATTAAAATCACAAAAGGTTTCACAGTGATAAATTAATTTGCAAGACAATTTGGGAACAGTTTGCCTGATTCCTTTTCTGATTACACACAAATATAGGTTGTGCAACAAAATTTTCTTTAAGATTGTGCAGTGAGATTCTCATCTAGCAGTGACAACTGCTTAAGAGACCAGAAATCAAAACACTGAAGCAGAAGAATATATTAATCAGACAATAGGAGAAATGTGGAAAAGATCTTGGAAAAATGAGGAAATTCCACATTCCAGGAAAATTTCCAATGCCACTTCTCCAAAACTGCAACACTTTTTCAGATGACAGAGCAAACTAAAGATTAGCTATGGTGTACGTGTTCAAATTAAGGAAAACAACTTTCACTGTTCAACTCTCAAACAGGATGGGAAAAAGCCATCTCAAGAGAACAGTTTTAATGATTCCAAAAATAGTACAGTAAGAGTAACAGATTCCTTTGTCCCTGGGTAAAGCAAGAAGACATGCTTAGGTCTCCAATTCCTGCAAGTTTGAACTCCCAAAAATGGCAGATGTAGGACACTGCCAGGTAGGGTCCCTCTGAAAGGAATTACAAAGAAGAAAAGATATGTAATTGAGTACCTAATGTCAGTACCTCAGTACAGAATAAAAATATTAGTGACATCAACAGGACTCTTCAATAACCTCAAAACCAAAAAATGGCCATGCACAGCTAGAGCCAGTGTCATGCTGTAGGATAAAGGAACAATACAAAGAAATAATAAAGGAATATTTATTTATTTTAAAGCTTGAGGTCCAAAAATTTTTTACATCAAGAAGAGGACAAATTAAAAATATTCCAAATCAAAGAAAGACCAAATATTACCTTAACAATCTAACAAAATCATCATTGTATTCTTTCCAAATTGAAATATAGTTTTTTGGGGTTTTATACAAAAAACAATCCATTGTATTCCCTGTTCATTAATCTCAGGGCAAGGAGAAATCAGCTTGATTTGTGCCAAGATAAATCTGAAGATAGATGCTACATAGCAAATTTCCCAGATCTAACTTGGAATGTCATTTTCCTTTCATCACTGATTTTTAAAGGCTGATCCAGACAAAACTTCTGTCAGGAGGATTCTAAGTAGGCTTAGAATTTTGTCTCAGATCAGGAGCTATGAACAGATGATCTCACAAGAGTCCTTTTAGCCTAGATTTCTATGAAAACAAGCTGATTGAAAATGTTAAGATTTTTAGAAGTAGGTGGACATAAAAAAATTGTCATCACCTGACATGGTTAAGAGCACCATTATTGAGACACTGTCTAGCTCACAGAAGGAATACATGGCAACCATTTGAATGTAAAGATACTTTATTTAACAAGAAGAGGAAGGACAATTCCTGTTGTAGTTGAGAGAGAGAAGCAACTTGCACAGTATTGACATGACTGAATATAGAGTACACGCTCATTCCTGATCTGAAGTGTTTACA
This sequence comes from Chaetura pelagica, assembly GCF_000747805.2. Classification (NCBI taxonomy): domain Eukaryota; kingdom Metazoa; phylum Chordata; class Aves; order Apodiformes; family Apodidae; genus Chaetura; species Chaetura pelagica. The sequence goes on along the minus strand of NW_009952881.1, from coordinate 1,018,005 downwards.
GTTGAACCACACCACCCACAGAGTCCAGGAGAGCTAGACACAAGGAAGGGTGGCAAGAGTCACAAGATATGCACAAAAGTCAGGCAAGCTATCAGCTAGATATCACCCATTTCCAGCCTAAGCACTTTCCAGGACAGGATTAATACATATTACTTGCAATGCCAAATAAATGTTGAACGGAACAGGAGAGGTATTGCTCAATAAGTTGTGTTTTTTCTTTTTATAAGCATTGACATTAAATTAAACATCTTTTGCAATTTGTACACAGCATAATTTATGCTGTGGAGAAAGTGGTGACAACTTTTTAAACAAAGTACCTTATAATAGATTTGAGACATTTCCCTAAATATCCATGGGACTAGTGTCAGGCAATAGAATTCAATGAGTACTAGAAGATAAATAGAGCTCATAAAGTAAGAAAGATTAAATAATGGTAAAACTACTGTAGAGAAAATTCCAAATGCACAAAAAGGAATTACTCATTTTCCTGGCCACTGAAAAGAATATAAACAAGTTCAAATTGTATCCACACTTCCCCTGAGGAAGATATGGAGCATGGCAGACATTGTACAAGACTAATTTCCAGGCTGACGGTATTGCTGTGCAGTGTCTGACTGATGACTGCACACATGGAACAGCTCAGACTGTAACACTGCTGAGCAAGACAGATGGGGAAAGGACATTGAGAAGGCAACACTCATGCTGCATAACAAATCAACACTTCGTCTTCCAAAACATGCTGAACTCTAGGAGTAAGGAAAATGGTAATTATGTCTAGTTAAAAGGCTTTCTTTTCCAAAACACAGTGTTTAAAAGTGTACTTATGCTGAAAGTAGCTTTAGTGGAATCCAGCAGATATCTTCAAAACAATTCTATTTTTCTTGCAAATCTCCTTCATTTTTAAAGACATCCTACTTATTTACATGCTAATATCTGAATATATCCAATTACCTCTCTCACCTGAACATCCTGTGGCCCAAAAGATTTGTGTTTCAGGAACTGAGTTAAGCTTGTGCCCTAAAATGCACAAAAATGCATGAGAAAGCAAAAATGAGTGAATACATTTGCTAATGGCCATGTCAATTTCCAATTTTCTGTCACACAAGCTTTTAGGATTACTATATTTAACACAGTCCAATTGATTCTTCTCTTCATTTTATCTGTTTTGAATTTCACAAAGTCAAAATAATTTATGTACCTAATACCTAGAAACTTTGTACTAAGATATATTTGGTAATCAATAATTAAACTAAATAACAAAGAGTTGTAATTTTGTCATGACATTTCTTACCTTTCTAAACACAAGTGGTGATAGTTAAATGCCTGCACATTGTTGAAGTTACTTGTAGAAGGGAGAAACACAAAAGAACAATTACATGTGGAAGTCACTTGGAGGATCATTTCCAGAAGTTAACTATGATTATTATAATAAATATTTGAGGGTCTTTTCCTAATTTTTTGGTAAAGAACACTGTCATCCTGGCAGCACTGAGAAACCTTCAGTTCTTCAACATTTACATACCTGTGACTATTAACATTTTGTTTTAAAGCAAATACTTGAAGTCTGTTCCGTGTGTATGAACAGAATAAGCTCACTGTGATGCCTCAGCTATGGGCACCTGAGTGCAAAGAGGAAACCCTTTAGTAAGAAACAGGACAAATGGGGAGATGGACATCTCTGACCTGTAAGTCAAATCTTCAAAATTATAAATCAAACTGTTCAATTATCTGAAGTTTCACCACACATTATGCATTTTTCTCCTTTCCCCAACATAAGATACTTCACTTCTGTATTCCCATCAAAGCTTTTCTCCCCAGGCTTTGAGTCCACTATGCTGTGTAATAGCCCACAAATGGTTTTTAGCCTTTTACAGCACCTCTGGCAACGGCCATTACCATATTTGCCTTTTTTTTTGCAACTACATACTGCACTCAAGGTAAGCAGAATGTCACATGTTCCGAGTAATCTTCACTAAGGCTTTTTTTTCTAACAACATGAAGACCCCTGAATTCACTATCCAGGCTCCTCCTGAACTTTATTCCTGGTTTGCTCTGCAAGACACATAACTTCATCCTGGAGTCCCCTTAATAACAACCCCCATACCGGGTTCCAGACAAGATTGAATTTTAGCATCTTCTACCTGTTTCCAGAGATTTTGTTTTCTTAGCAGGCTTATAACTCTCCAGGGTCTCAGCCCTCTTCCTACATAAGCTTTTGCCAGGCAGAGCAATCTCTTCCCACCATGGTCTTCCAGTTCCTCTTTCAAGGACTTCTGTGCAGAACAGTCTAAGATTTTGGTTATCTGCTTGTCTCCAGAAGGAGACAACTGAGGTTTAACCAGGCTCCTTGATTTCTCTGGAAACACAAAGTATACATACCTCATCAGAGGTTTTCTAATATCCTGCTTCTTTCCTATTTCTTCTGCTTTCTGTTACAAGTGTGTCTTCTTGCCAGTCCTCCACATCTGCTTTTACCTCTTCCTATGCTGGACTTGGGGCCTTATGTGATTTTCCAGTCTCCTGCTACACACCTGTATCCCTTGCACTCCTGCCTTCAGTGGTTTGCAAAGGAAATCAGTCAGTTGCAAGAAAGCATCTGTATGTGAGCATGACATATCCAGTAGCTATAGCAACAGAAAGCTTACTTTAAAACAAAACAAAAAAGAATATGAGAGGTATCTCTCATCTTTTCTCCCCTCCCCTAATATTGCAGGGTTCCATAAATATCCCCCCGCATATCTTCATCTAATTGTATCTCCTCCTGGCTCAAAACAGGGTGAGACAGAAAGAGAATTTTTGGGGTTTTTTTTGCCTGGTGTAAGGAGGAAAATATATAATATCACACAACAAAACTAGAAAGAAAATATTTCTCTCCCAGGAAAAAAAAATAATAATAAAAAAAACTGTAGGTTGCAAATCCAGGATAGGCAAAATTGTCACTATCCCACTTCTACCTTAATTTCTGATACAGGTTCAGCCATAGGACCCTTGCACACTGTGAAATTAATCTCCACTGTTCCCTATGTATTGTCTTGTTCTCTTCATAATCTTCCCTTCCTGAAAAAAGCAAGACCAGTGCCTCTCAGTTTTCAAGTCAGTTCAGTATCAGATGTTAAGGGACTGAATAGTTCCTCTTATTCCTCAGAAAGATGGATGCAATTCAGATGTGTGGCCATTCCTTTTGGGTTACAAATTAGTCTTTAGGTCAGGACCACCCAAAAGCTTCAGCTAGAACTGAGCCTACCTGCACAGCCCTCCACATGCAATCCCCAAATCCCAGGGGTGCAGGTGGATTCATAAGTCCCTGGCACCCAGCATGGGAGCCATCCCTGGGGATGGCAATTCCAGCTGAGGCTCCCTGGGTGCACACACAACCAGCTCCTGTAATGCAGCTCCTCACCCCTGTCTGCTCTGCAGGAACTACTGGTGTGCAGATCCCCAGGGAGTCCAACGAGCAATTTGGGAGGTGAGCAAAGGCTTTAGAAACAACTTTTCTCCAGTGCAGTGCTGTGCTGCCTAAACACATCAGTTCAGACCTTGAAGCAGTCAGGCCACACGCTCATGCTTGCAACCCAGCTCACTGTTACACCAACCTGGAGATCACTTTTTAATAATTCAAAACAGCATAGGTAACTTCTAAAACAGTTACAAAAAGAAGAGCCTTCTGCAAGTTCTCTTTGAGAACAGCTCTTGCATATGACTGGACTGAGTCAAGGTATTAATGAAAAGATGCTTTTTTTGAGCTCCATATATTCCTAATTCCTCTAGAACTTGTGTACATGGACTTCCACAGGGAAGACCAAAATAGACTTTGTGCCTCAGCTTACTTTACCACTGAACAGGTCAGCAGGGTGCAAACACTGTTCAGTAATTTAATGCACTTCTACGTGAGTCATACCTTTTCATTCCT
>NW_009952881.1:974022-1013994 GCF_000747805.2 Chaetura pelagica | reverse complement strand
AAAAAAAAAAGATGTCTGTCTAGTGAGCTTCATTATTTTTCATAAATTAAATCTTCTTAATTTGCTGCAGTATTGCCTTTCAACAATTTTATTATTTTTTTTTGACAGTCCCTTTCTTGAGGGACTAATACTCTTCCATAGATCTCTGAAGTATTTACAATAAAACCCACTTGGAATATATTGCCTTTTAATCATTAAAACAAGTTACTATGCAATTAAGGAGAGATAATTATTTCAGCAAGTTATACCTGATATTCTTCAAACTGGAACACTGTTTTACCTGATTCAGTTTTATACTTTGACATATCTCCATTGTTATTGAAGAATGGTTAAATATAATACACTGTTATAAATAAGTTTCATTCTTTAGATAGCTGATTAATGTGATCTCTGATGTGTTCTCTACAAATCATGAGTTATATCCCACTTCTTAATTTTAGAGTCCTCTGAAATCTAATTTAAATAGTAGCTAAGCAGATTAAATACAAAAAGAAACGAAAGTAAAACAGTTTGCAAAAGGATAAATTTAAAGTTTTTTGCTCAGCACTGTATAGTTTTTTCCACAGACTCTTTTGTAAACTATCATCTTTCTCAGTAACTTGCTAGATCACTGTAATCTGGATTTTTATATTGACTCACTCATTTTCAATGTCAATCATAATGTGAAAATTTAATAAAACAACACTAATTGTTCTTCAGAAACTTAGCACTAATTACTTCCATACCATCTCAGTCAAGAAGACGTCTTACACATGTTCTAGTTTTCAAGCACAGCAATTGTACATTTTGGGCACTGCATACTTCTCAAATCAGTATTTCATTCACTGAGATGTTGATGGCTGCCTTAACAACATATCACACAGGGGTTACACTTGGTAAAATTGGAGCTGTATTCTGTCAACAATAATTATGTGGGTGTTTTGCTCTTTTCCTGCTAGAGGTGTCCCATGGCAACAGTGTAAAAGCAGCACTCATTTTTAAAATGCACAAATGACTCCTTAGATGACACGTTTCTGCCTCAGGTTTGGAAAAGCATGGTGAAAACAAAGACTTTTTTGAGTAACTATCACAACTACTTCCACTATATGCAAATCTGTTGGGAATGTGCTAATTCCTGAGTGGAGGGTGCAGCTTTGCTGTAGTAGTAAGCAGTGGTGGCCTGAGGCCTTCCCAGAGATTGATAACAAGCATTTTCACTTCGGGCCATTCTCTTTACTTTCTCTTCACTTCCTAGTGAAGTTCCCAACAAATGCTTCAACCCAAGGTCTCTACCCCAATTAACCCTGTTTTTAAGGTTGTTGCTGCTGAAGCAAATAAAATACAATAATGTAAAAAATTCCTCTTTTTATCAGCACTACCTCTTTGGAGTGCTGAAAAACAGCTGTTTGTATTGATGGTGATATTGTCATATAAACTCTTGAAAAGAATTTCGGTTTGGTGCCTGGGAAATCAGCTTTGTAATTTTCAGTGGTAGCTGTTTTAAGATTATTTACTTTTCTAAGATTAGGTTTTTTGCTTGTAAATCAAGATTAAGGTAAACAGGTAATTACAGTTCATAAGGCAGTTACAAGCTGAGTTAGGCTATTGCAGGCTTTTACCCTCAGTTCTGAGCATCCAAGTTCTAATGTACTAAGACCTGATGGCAGGATTAAGTGCACCTACAACTCCAGCCGTTCATATATTAGTTTCACTGAGAAAATTAGCAAAAACTACACCATTATGGCTATTTTTATCTTAATATGAGCACCCTGACCACATTTGTTTCATTTAAGCTGATCTTAACATAATGAGAAGCATCTGGAGATTAAGAAAGTGGATCAGATTCAGGCTGGATTTTTAGACGAAACCATTTAATAACACACCATATGTCCCTGGAAGCATCCTTTCTTCTGGTTTTAGAATTCTAGAGAGATTTTTAGAAAAAAAATGTAGCACTAGTCAAGTGTAAGATATATATGTAAGATACATGTATTTAAGATATGTCTATAATAGCATTCACTGCACAACTTTTTGCACTAGGGGAAAGAAACAGAACTCAAAGTAAGACAACCTATAATGACAAGCTGAATACTGGAATATTGACAAAGCCCAGTGTGCCTGGAATGTGAAGAGTGAATCTTGTGCTGGCTACGTATCAATTGTCTTTTGTGTTGTCCCATGGATGTAAAGGAAACTGTGAGTGTTTGCTATCAGCATCTCATTAACCACTGAATGCTAACCATAGTTTTGGAACAAAGAACAATTTTTTTTTATGCCAACCATTGTCTGCAGCAGTGAAACAGCACAGTTTCCATTAGAGGAGGGTGAATTTGAATTCTGGTAAGATGTGGGGATGAAATGTTAAGCCAAATGAATATTCATATAGGAAAGTGAAAATAGGTGTCAAGGACTTGCTGCACTTCAGTCCTTGGTTACAGGAAAACTGCACAGCACTCGCCAAAACAAAACGGTTTCTAACGATCACTCTCTCCATATAATTTATTCATCTATTCCAGGGGGGAGTTTTCAGGGCTTAATGAGTATTTGTAAAGCTCTGGCTGAAATGCACTCTCTAAATGCAAAACATTATACCATTTACAATGAAGGAAGTAGTGTAGATTACTGGTTCAAAAAAGCCACTGAAGCTCATCAACATGGGGATTTGAAGTGTGTCTGACTTCACCAGCTGGGAACGCCCCCTGGCAACCTCCTATCCAGTTGCAAGGCTGAGTGTGCTTCCTGCCCACTGAGTCCACCCTGAGGTACAGAGAGAAGGTTAAAGCTTGGTAACTTTTGGTCTCTTCTCTTATTTTCACCCCATTTCACTCCTACTTCCTCCATGTGGGGCAATCCTGTATCACAGCTCAAAGAACTTTTCAGAGAATAACTAAACAAGATTAAGTAGCAACAGCACTACCTTTGGAAGCAGCTTTTCTTCATTTATAGAAAATGATCGCTGTCTTACTGACATGGTCCAGATCTCTTCTGTGATGTGTGAAATCAAGGACTTTTACCACTATCACTAGCATCAAGTAGAGTGTGCTGGAACATCAAGAGACCTGAGGTCTTTCAGCCCATCTCCACCACCTTTGCACCCTGCTGAAGTCAACTGTAGTTCCTTGCATGGCCATGTTTCTCCTTGGAAGATCAGCTTTCTGAAATAGTGATTTCTGAAAATACATGACATACAATGGACTTTTATCAGCAGAAGTGACAAAAAGTTGATCATATGTTTCCCTGTGCTGTCTGCTTGATGGTGTGTTCTCTTGCTCGTCGTTGCAATATCATCGGATCTGTTAAAAATGCTCTATGATTTTTTAACTAGGTAAATTTCTGCTTTAAAAAATGAGCTTTTCAAAATAGTAATTTTCTTAAACTTTTTTTTTTTTTCATTCTTTGCATACTGTGGCAAAATAGTAATTTTCTTAAACTTTTTTTTTTCATTCTTTGCATACTGTGATAGTTGCACTTTCAATAATGATAAAAACTTATATAATGCTAGTGAAGAATAGTTCCACTAATTCTAGAGGAAATCCAAGGCTTTATAAGACCTAGTTTTAGTATGAAAAGAGAAACATCAGGCACAATAAACATGGTGGAATTAAGTAGCTATCTTTCCCATGCTAACTAACTGTTGCCCTAACACTTTCTTTCTACGTTATGGGTATTTTTGCTGTGCACAATAAGTAAGAAGACAGGAAAGGCAAAACCTTGGCTTTTAGTATCTCTGACACACCTGGAAATGATGGTTATTTTTACAGTAGCTTGCTCTTTCCTCATACATGGCTTCTTAGTACATCTTGGGACACAAGAGAGGGTACAGTTCCTATTATATGCATCAGTGCACCAATCTACCAACAGAAAATAAAGCTGTTAGGGGTTCATGGCAGCCTCATGGACAGAGACAGTTACAAATTATGTGCTATGCATCTTCCAAAACATTAGGCCATGACTGGCAGAGGTATTAGGTGCATAGGAAAGGAATTTTGGAGCTTCACACCTATTTTGCAAACCTTAAAGAGTACTTAATTATATTCCTGTATTTTGGACACCCCTAGCACCTGTGGTGATTGAAAGCATCTTGTAGTATCACTGTGTGCTGTGGTTCTGTGCTCAGGGTTCATTCTTGTGGGTGCTTTTAAAGATGTAGCCTCTTCAAATTCAGACACAAGCTTAGCTGTCCCTAGTGATCAATGCGATATAAGTTGGCACAACAAGTGCAAATATTTGTAATCATGTCTCACAAGGGCTGCCTCATGATCTGAGAGCAAAGAGCAGGTATGTTCTGAAAAGCTAAGAATGGGCTTTTAGACAGGGAAGCAGAAGCAGAATGTGAAATGCAGCTCCTCCCTAACACAAGGAAGATTCAGGCAGATTTTCAACATTCTTTGAGTTTTGCTAGTTTTACAGAGTCTGAATTTGTTCCACAATCTGAAAATCCTCCTGTTCTGACATTTGCCTAAGCAGGAATGTCTTTCCTAGCACCTACCTTTGAGCTCCTGCAGGAAAGTCACTCAGTGAAAGTAGCTGTCATATAAAGAGGCAGAAAATCAATGTCAGAAAACTGTTGTTAACCAACTTCCTGCTTCCCATTCCCTGAAGCAATGAGCACTGAAAGGCTTTTTCAAGGAACAAGAAAAATCACATGCACACCAAAGGTCACAGTCAATGTTTTCTAGAAAATGTTAAGCCATCTACTAAGGCTTTGTTCACACAAGGAAGTTATCAATGTAACTCATATAATTTAGCATGTCCTCCTGTGGGGGCATGTCAGGTTGTTTAAGCAGCCTAAAACAACAGTGGTGTTTTTACCAAAAGCAAAGGCAGACGACTGCAGCAGATCCAGTTGTCACAGCAATGCAACCTGCAGCTGGGGACACAAGCTGAGGACACACAGCTGTAGCTTGTCACCAGTCCCATTTGGTCAAAGTGCCCATGCCAGGGGCACAGCAATGGGGAAAAGATTGGGGGTGCTAAACAACATGTCCACTTTATCTGCAAATTACAAAATTACTGTTTTCACCCAGGCCATGGGGAGAATGCTACTTGAGTAGCGTTTCTCAGTGCTTGCAGGTGACCTGAGGCACCCAAAAATTTCTCTCTTTCCACCTGCTAGTGACCTAAATTCTCTCATCCCTTATCCTCTTCCTTCCCACAACTGACCCAAAACAAATCCTGCCTTCAGATTTGGCCCTTGAAGCAGCTTCCAAAAACAATGCAGTTGCAAAACAGTACAATTGTTATCCACAGGTAAGGCTCAGTCTATTCTACAAAACTCTGATGATACAGTATGTCAACTAAGAATGTGGAAAAAAAAAATCCACACCTTCTCTCACACAGCTACACAGGCAAAATCACATAATATTTTATTGTGTTGCTTTGTGGCTTTTAGGGAAGTGGGGAAACAAGCCCAGGAGAGAAACTTCCCTCTGTCACATGCTCCATCTTCAGTATGAGCCTCTGCTATCCTGTCTGCACTGGCACAGACAAACACACAAGTGTGAGATATGCAGGTTTTATAACAGAATTCCAGTGGGAGCACTTGTAACCAGTTATAAGACAGATCTTGGCAGGTTTAGGAAAGAGATCGAATGCTGTTGCAGCTATCATAGCAGTAGGCTGGATCCAAGAGATCCTGTACTTCAAAGTAAAGAAGCAAATGAAAGCACTGCAAAAAAGAGCTGAGCCTCAGAAAGAACAAGCAGAAAGAAGCTAGTTACACATTAACCAACACACGTGCTCCTCAGTGGCTTCCGTGGCTGGATTGCTGAAGCTCACAGAGAAAAGAGCATGATTCTGCAGGGCCAGGGCAGTCACTGCCATGTCATGTCTCCTTTGCCACAGAGAATAAGAAAATACTACAAAGCAAGAAAGAAAAAATTAAAAAGATAAAAAAAGCAACCCTTCTCCATCCCCGACTCCCTTTCCAAGATCCACGGCAGTCTTGGAAAAAGAGGGAGAAGGTAGAAAATGTCTTCAAGGAAGGCAATGCATCCATGATTCCTACCCACAGGGAGACTGAGAAGACCTGTGGTCCTGCAGTGACAGAGACCTGAATTGCAATGAACAACGTGCCACGAAAATGCCACAAAAACACATGCTGAGAAATCATTTCCATTTGGAAGAGTATGTGTCTTTCAAATTACAAAATAGACAAAAAGGAAGAAAAGAGAAGAGAGAGAAAGTACCTTGTCCAAAGGGTGAGTTACCATTCAGAGACAAATGCAGCCTCCTGAGTGTACATACAGCCAGTGCCCTGTCTGCTAGGTAACTCCTTTGTCTTGCTTCCCTTCCTCCTACCTCCAATTTTTCAAAACAATATCCTCTCAGTGGAAGTCCACTTTAAGTGGATTTTTGTGGGTATCTGGACTCAGGGGTAAATACAGAACAATACAGAACTTCTAAACCAAGGGGCAATACGCAGATTTTTCTGCAGAGGGAATAACATCAACCAAACCTTCACAAAAAGGGGGATCTGGCAGATTCCCAGGAAAGAGTAGCACAGTGTTTGTTGAGCTCTAACTGTATTCCATAGGCACCTCTTCCGGAGGTGGAAGAGGAAAGAGAATAATCAATTCATTCTGAGAAACAAAAGTTTCCCACATCCTAAAAAATCTGCCTGGAGATTTTGGAAATTCTGCAAAGTGAGGAGTGGTTTCCTACTGTGAAACAAGCAGTATTTTTGCTGTTTCCACTGAAAAGGGAACCCACCTCCTTGCTGGCCTCCTGCAACTTGCCATATCACTTCTGCTGAACACTTTCAAATCTCAAGAAAAGAATTAGATGGAACTTCTATAACTGTGTTAAGGCCACCTGCACTTGCTAGTATCTCTGAAGTGGGATAACACCATTCCTATGTGGGTAGGAGAGAAATTAAGCTTAAAAGGAATGGTTACACTGTGAATTACTTGGGAAGTTTGTGCTTTACTAAAATTGCTTTACAAAACACTTTCATCTACATTTGGTGGCATTTTTAATCTAACAGCTTCATTGACAAAAAATATCTAGTAAACCCCTGCCAAAAAAGCTATGACAGAAAATCAACATGCAAGGCAAACAGCAAAGGACCAATGCAAATCCCTTCAGAATTTCCTTAGGAATCAAAAGCCACTTGGAGTAAACATTTACCAGCTCAACAAACTGAAACGTCCTATACACTTCTCTCTAATAGCCTCCGTAATAATTGACAGAGCACAATACACAGAAAAGATGCCAGCACATCACAAATATGAGGCTGTTGAGAGGATTAAGCATAATCCTGTCTCACCGATGAATAAAGAAATATCAGAAATGGAACTGTGTTGTGTTGAATGGCACTGAGTCAAAGACACACTTATGACAAGCTTTTGGAGGTGTTTTTTTTTTGCTTCACAGAGTTTCACTGAGGTCATGCATGAATTCTGTAAAAAATGGCATTATTCCTGAGGAATGCCAGGCAAAGCAGGAAATAATCTTTAATTAATTTGTGAGGAACTTTCAGTTGGCAGACACAGTCTGCCAAATAAAGACAGAACAGTAGCTTTCTTATTAAGCTGATAAAATCAACCAAAATTGAAGAAATTCCATAGTTAAAAAGCATTAGAACAATGGAATTTTACTAGGAGATGTAATAGAAATCCACAGGGAATCCTGGCAACACTCACTGGATTTTTTTTTTCCCTCAAATTAAAGGTATTTCTGACAGAAATGTAAAGTATCTTAACATTTTCTGTTCTTCTGGAGTTTGACTCAGTGTTTGATCTGAGACACTGTAAAACTCAAACTTATTCATTAATCCTAATGATTCAAGGTAGCATGCTTTGTTTTTTCTTATCAGTATTACTGTCCTTGTAATTCCATTTCCATCTGCCACCACCAGTTTGTACAGGTATTGTGAGATATTTTTGTCATTTGTAAAATGCAGGAAGAACCTGAGATAATAGGCACTTCATAAATGTAAGGTGTTATTTTAGTGAAACTGGGACAAACCACTAGTTTCAAACATAATTGGCTACAATGGAAAAACTGGAGCATCAGTAGAAAACTGGGGCATGGTATGTGTGAGGAGCTAATATTTATCCTAATGTAGCAGATCTGTCTCTGTTCATAGGTGCTCACCCTTATATTTAGGGGTGTGAACAAAAAAGTGTTAAAAGAATTAAATCTTTATTGGAAAATGTTTCCTGAGAACAGGAAGCAATTCAGCAAATCAATGTGTGTGTTTTCCACATCCACAAGCCAAAATTTAAATCTAGCTTAAGCCTAAAGGGAAACAAGTTGGGCAATTTCAGCATAATCCCTTCAGAAATGTATTCTCTTCACATGAACACTGCTCAGCACAGTAGCAGCTCTGTGCAGGAGAAGCCTCACACTGAAACACAAGAACTGCTACAGTTTAGGTTAAGGAGGACAGTCTTTATTGGCAGCTTTTATAATAATATCCTATACAAACTCATAAATAAACTTAGCATATTGACATCCTGTAAAGGAAATGTGTAAAACTTGCCCAGGAGCTGCCTGCATTAATCTTCATTCTATCCTGTACTGGCATTTTTCCCAGTTTCCTATGCCCAAAGTTCACAATATCTGTTTTTAAAGGAACACACTGACCCTTACAGAGCAGAGCCCAGAAAGCCTGATTTGCTACTTGTTTTAATTTTTACATCCTTTTCCCCTGTAACAAGTAGGTTTTGAAGTACAGCTTCTAAGAAGCCAATGGAAAATGGTCTTTATGTGAAAAAAATGTAAATCAGATGACTGAAGAATGTGGATTTATTGAACTACTGGGCCTTATGGATAGAGAATAATATAAAGTTGTGGTATGCAATGAAGCTAAACCTTATGGTCCAGCCTCACTAATATGTATCAAAACTGGCCAACAGCTTTTTATCATGGGCTTTAAGCAGTGACCCAGCAGTTGGTGTCCTAATTGAAGTCACAAGCCTGTTTTCAGCCACAGTTGGCAAATTCTTTGCTATGACCAACAGTAATTTTGCCTTCATGAAGCAGATTTGATACAGATAGGAGACTCCTAGTGCCTCCCCTGACAGAAAAAGGGAAAGGTGAGATCAGAGCCTGGCAGCTGACAGATGCTGCGCAGACATACTCATTAAAAAGTTCCTGGAAAAGTAAAGCACAAGGAGGTTCAAGGCCTTTTGTACAACACTTCACTCATCCAGGAAACTGTCACAGTGAAACACTTCTAGTGTACGTGCAGATCTATTGGGAAAACAGACCTTGTGTTGTCAACAAAAATCATCCTCCCTCTCCATGAAACAATTTGTTCAGTACCTGTTTCACACACAGACTTCTACCACCTCAGGAGCCCATCACAGTTCATCTCTCTTCACAACACAACACGAACACACCACCAAGTCTCATTGTATAGGTCTTGACTTGTCTGCATTTAAAAGTCAAGGAGTCCTGGCACCTGGGTTTTGGGAGAAAACTGCTCTGGGGTAGCTGTCCTGATGCCAACAAGTGTAAATCCCCAAGCTCTCCCTCTGCTGAAGTCACCCACTTGTGCAGTGCTGTTTTCTACCTGCACATAAACCCCTTGCAAAGCTTAGTGCATCACACTTGAAAAGACACCAGCAGGATTGGAGTGTCACTGGCTCCTCCAGTAAATGCTGTGAAAGGCAGACAGGAAGACTGCATCTCCTTGAAACCCCGGGCAAACGCAACAGGCCTTGTTGAGGAGTATTGTTCAGAAGATGTCATTGTCATGTTCTCCAACTGAAGACACTGCCACCAAGTCAGAGGAGGAGGCAATATGGAGTGTGATTTTGGTGTAAATTAGAGGGACAACCAATGGTACATCTGACTAATTCCACCTGTGACAAATGTCCCTCCAGGATCATACTTTCTACTTAATGGTGATTATGTGAATTCATTTTGGGTTATCAGGCACCTTCTGAGCTGAATGCAAAGCTTCTGTACTCATCAGCTCCAAGGTTAGCAAAGGATACTGCCTGCTGTTCTTTCTTAGACAAGCCAATTTACTGAAATCAAGTCAGTTTACCTGCTGGCCTAGAGGAGATACATTCAGTGTGTTCTTCAACAGACCATGATACTAGCCCCTGGGAAAGTCTTAAACAGCAGGAGAAAACAAAGACTAGTACTTTCTAAAGATTTTCCAAGCAAATTTTCCCTGTTGTAAGGCAGTGTAGCTGCCATACACAAGATTTAGATTATATACTGTGCTAATGGAGACACAACAGTAGCAGGTATTCTAGGTCAAGTTTCATAGACTTTCAGCACAGCCACTGTGAGTTTAGGCTGGGAAATGTGAAAGAAGAATTTACCCCTCACTGATACAGTGAGGACATGAAGACAAGGCAAGATGACCACTTAAATGAAATACAATGCACCTTTTATGTACTGGAGATCAAACTATCTCTGTTTCTAACATTTTGAAGTTTTCTCTCTAACCCATTAATATAATTTCCACTGTTACCTGTGATGTGATCCATGCTCCAATTCCCATTATCCTGGCCCACTGCTTTCGGTGACAGAGGACAAAAAGGACAAAGACAACAATAAAAGATACATTATTAAGGCAGGTAAAACTTCCCACAAGTGTAAGTTTTAAAATATATATGCTAGATTAATGGAAACAGAAACCATTTGCCTGAGGTTGCCTTTATTACCCAACTAAAAAAGAAGAAAAAAAATATATTTCCACTGCCTTGGCAAGACACACAGCCTGTATTTGCTCCCTGAACACACTCATTCACAGCTTTCCCTTATTTTTATTCAAACACCATGGTGTGATCTAGACAAAAGTTTCAACTGCTATGGCTGATGCTACAGGTAGACTCCCTGCTCCTACTATCCCTCCTACTCCTTCTCCCACCCCACTTGGACTTACTGCCTTGAGGAGGAGCTGCTCAAACAGGTTTGGCACCCTGTGGAGTGCATTGCATCAAGGGCATTTGCAAATGAAGACCAATGCCTTTTGCAATAGTTCTGAAAGATTTTCATTAACTAGATAAAACAAACAAACAAATAAATAAATTTGAGATTCTTTGTTTTCTGGGATTCCTGTTTTCCAAGCCCTAGGTTTGCACTCCTGAGATCCTAAGCACCCAAGTGAGAACTGGAAGCATTTAATTTTCAGACAAAATCTGGCAGTCTGGCCTGATCACATGACTCGAAGCCTCTAAGAAAAAAGTGAGGAAAAAAAAAGAAGAGTATGAAATATATAATAAAGCATGGAAACTAGCAATAACCAATCCAGGATTATATTCCACAAAGAAAACAGTCAAAATGATTCTATTTCTAAGAACTACTCTAACAAAGCAGAATGAGAAGTTTAATAAAACCCCTCAGGTTTACATCTTACTTGCAGACAAAAAGGTCAAATTCTGGCAGGGTGCAAGGCTACCCAGAGACCTTTCCTTTGTCTGTCACTTGACCATTGTCAGAGTAACTCTTTTTGTTAATGGAGCACTGAAATTCTGCAGCAGTGAAATTTCAGTGTATGGGAATAGGGACCAAGGGCAAAAAGAAGCACACACATAAGGAAGCTCATGAAAGAGCTGCCAGACACATCTGAAGTAGCTTCACCACCAGAGGAAGGATATCTTATGATTGAACACTGGCCTGGGAACATCTGAGTTCAGTTCCCAAATATTTCATTAGCTTTCAAAATCAGTTGTCATCTTACACATATACAAAGGAAAACAATGTTGCCTTTCTTGCACTCTTGTTCCATCCTTCTTCATATTGTGAATCTGTCTCCTCATTTATATGAACTACTTAGCAAAAGGAAGCTCTGATCCCAGGAGAGGCCTGTAGGTGCTGTAATAGCAAATAATAACTGGCAAGAAATCTGAACCAAAGCCCACGTCAAACCTTTGCATAGTTTGGACCAGGATCTGCCTTTAGGAACAGGAACATTTCTGCTATGAAAGGACTTCTACCTCTGAGCAGACATCCCACAGTTCTTACTCTAGCAACCTCAAGCTTTTTTACTAAAATACTTGGATATAAAAATACAGTAAGGAATAAATCACACTGCCTGAAATCCTACCTTCTCTCCCCTTGCATCCTATGTCTTTTATTCTGAAATGGACAAATAGCAAAAGCTAAAAAGAGAGAGCGATTATTAATCTTTGATCTTGAGTCACTTTCTCTTACAGAGCCCTATTCTTCATCTCAGGAAGTGTGATACAAGAGCACTCCCACAGCCTGATTAAAGGTCCAGGTATGGGGTCACACAACACACAAAGAGAACTGTAGAGTTTGAGAGAGTGATGTGTATTTAATGTCTGACTAAACACAAGTACGATAAAGAACGAAATAATGAACATTCCTAATGATTGCCATAACTGTGAAACTGCCACAGAACTGCTTGAGGTAATTGTGGTAAGAAATGGAGTTGCTTTTTAAGAAAGAAATTACCAAATCTATTTTCCAGAGTGTTAGCCTGGGTGATTACAAAACAGAACTCACTGAGAATGCCAAATTGTTGAAAAATGGCAGCGTGCCCTTCTCAACAGAAAACAGCAAAATGGACCTAGGTTTTACTGGCTCACCCGAAAGCTTAGGAATTAGAATTGAAAACAATCAGTGAGGTAGCTAACAACTGGGATTTCAGGTTTGTCAGCAAAGAGATGTCTAGGAGAAGGGTCAGAGGTTACACCTGGAGATTTACAAGATAATGACAAAGTTCAGATAGTCATCAAACCCTCAGAAAGCAAATAATCATTCAATGCAGTTTTGATGAGAACAACTTGGCTCAAGATGCAAAATGTATTACTTCCTAGGGAGGTGCTCAATCCAGTGCTCCAATTTATTTCTTCTTATCCTAACTGAAAAAAAAATTAAAAAAAAAAAAAAATAAAAATCAAAGCCTGAATTTTAAAAAACTGCACAAGAAAACTCAAAACCAAACAGCTGTTGCAGGAGCCCCACGTGATCCTGACTAACTAAAATAGCAATGACTGTTCCCTGTAAAATTGACTTTTATGACAACAACTTTTCTACAAGGGATTTGCAGCACGCTGAAAAGCACTGAAATTGCAGATGACAACAAAATTGTCTCTCTGAGAGCAGGCAGCACAGGGAGAGTGGCAGTCACACAGCCAGCCCACTCGGGGAATGGCATCCGAGTCCTGTTGCTCTGCATTGGGCAGAAGCCTTTCTTTTCAGCAAGACAAAAGAGGATGTGTGAGCATGAAATTCACTTTGAGCACTGTTCCCTCCACAGAGCTGGGTCTAAAGACTGCTTTGGCTTGGACACCACGAGGAGCTGCATTCTGATGTTAGAACTGTCAGAAAATACCCAACCCCCCCATCTGGCCCCAGGATTTTTACATTGGGAATCCAGCTTAAGAACTTGATTCTCACTATATTGAGTTTCTAAAAGGGAGACAGTTGTAAAGATTATAGGAAACCAGTAACTTTGCTGTTAATCTGCAAGTAATTTAAGACTTTGGCATCCTTGGCCAGGTACAAAAAAGCTACTTTCTTCTGTAAACTCATACTTCACACTCATACATACCACTACCAATTTTTTAAGGTAATAATCAGGAAAGAACAGGCAAAAAACTAGGACAAACTCAACATTTCATATGCATATTACTAGATCTAACACCAACTCAGGATGTATCAAGAACTCTGCTCAGTTTATCAGCTGATGAGCAACATTCTAACTAATATAAATATAAAAACTTAATCTAAGCATAAAGGCTTATTCACCTATTCTGTCAATAGACTTTTTTAGGCTCTTAAAGAAATTTCACAAAGGAGAATTTTACAACCATTTAGTAATAAGAACTTAAAAAGTAGCATACACTTTATTTAAATCCAGATGTAGTCAAAGGTATTAAAAGCCCTAAAGCATAAAAATATATTGGCTATTAGATATTATAGGGGCCACTGTGCTGACAACTGTGTGTGAGTAGAGGAAAAAATATTTTGTGACTTTGTATCTGCATGCACCTGTGAAAAAACTCAAAATCCAAGCAATTTCTATTTGTGAGGGCTCATGAAAAAACATAGATGTATATAAAGCTATGAAATCCTTGGTCTCATCATGCTGCATATTAAGCATATGTTTCACATTCAAATTTGAGTTACAGCAATAAGCACTGAGATAAAGTTAGGCAATGTAGTACACGTCCTGTGTGATTCATGTACTGTAGTGAAACATACTGTTTTACAGGACTGTCAAGGACACTTGTGTGTATGCTAGAAAAATGCAAAACCATCACTGCGAATTCAGAACTGTACATTTTTTGTATAATTAATACTTAAAATAAGAACTGAACTAAAGACAGCAACAGCTACTAAAGATTAAGCACAGGTATTTGAGTATGGTAGCTCTGCACTGTGTTATTCTTAAGCTATTTGATTTTAAGTTTCTAAAAAAGCTGCTGCATCCATCCACTGTACTGGAAAATTCAGTAGGATGAATGGTTCTATATTTAGGATGCTGGACACTGCAGCTGTGATAACATTTCGGAAGTGGAAGGCATAGTAGAAACATGACATATTTAGATAAGACAACTATTTTTACTCAAAATGAAGCTCTGTTTTGCCTACTTTAGCAAGTGCACTAACATGCAGATATACTTGATTCCAGCTCTCATTCTCACCTATAAGATACTGCATATTGTGACCCTTTCTCCCTATTTGTCTTCTGAAAACTAGCAGGTAAAGCAGGACAAAAGCAATCACCAGCTTGTCACACAGCATTTCTGCTGCCCTCCCTAGGCATCCAGTAGCAGATGTTTGGAGACAGGCCAGCAACCTGTCTAGTCCACCATATTCTGACATAGTACAGCCATGCTCTCCCATCATTTGCTCTTTTCTCATCCATCTGCTTTTGTTGGTCTCTGCAAAATGAATCAAATTATCTGCTCATGTATTTCTGCTAAGTTCAGCTTTTTATTGTACCAAGAGATAATGCAGCCTCCTATATATCTTCCACTTATTTCAACCTTAAAGTACTGCTGTGACTGGATCATTTTTCATATTTTTTTTTTCTTTTTCTTTTTCTTTTTTTTCCTAGCAACTTCTCTCCATTTACATCCTTTCTTCTCAACAGAAAACAGCAAAATGGACCTAGGTTTTACTGGCTCACCCGAAAGCTTAGGAATTAGAATTGAAAACAATCAGTGAGGTAGCTAACAACTGGGATTTCAGGTTTGTCAGCAAAGAGATGTCTAGGAGAAGGGTCAGAGGTTACACCTGGAGATTTACAAGATAATGACAAAGTTCAGATAGTCATCAAACCCTCAGAAAGCAAATAATCATTCAATGCAGTTTTGATGAGAACAACTTGGCTCAAGATGCAAAATGTATTACTTCCTAGGGAGGTGCTCAATCCAGTGCTCCAATTTATTTCTTCTTATCCTAACTGAAAAAAAAAATTAAAATAAAAATAAAAATCAAAGCCTGAATTTTAAAAAACTGCAAAAGAAAACTCAAAACCAAACAGCTGTTGCAGGAGCCCCACGTGATCCTGACTAACTAAAATAGCAATGACTGTTCCCTGTAAAATTGACTTTTATGACAACAACTTTTCTACAAGGGATTTGCAGCACGCTGAAAAGCACTGAAATTGCAGATGACAACAAAATTGTCTCTCTGAGAGCAGGCAGCACAGGGAGAGTGGCAGTCACACAGCCAGCCCACTCGGGGAATGGCATCCGAGTCCTGTTGCTCTGCATTGGGCAGAAGCCTTTCTTTTCAGCAAGACAAAAGAGGATGTGTGAGCATGAAATTCACTTTGAGCACTGTTCCCTCCACAGAGCTGGGTCTAAAGACTGCTTTGGCTTGGACACCACGAGGAGCTGCATTCTGATGTTAGAACTGTCAGAAAATACCCAACCCCCCCATCTGGCCCCAGGATTTTTACATTGGGAATCCAGCTTAAGAACTTGATTCTCACTATATTGAGTTTCTAAAAGGGAGACAGTTGTAAAGATTATAGGAAACCAGTAACTTTGCTGTTAATCTGCAAGTAATTTAAGACTTTGGCATCCTTGGCCAGGTACAAAAAAGCTACTTTCTTCTGTAAACTCATACTTCACACTCATACATACCACTACCAATTTTTTAAGGTAATAATCAGGAAAGAACAGGCAAAAAACTAGGACAAACTCAACATTTCATATGCATATTACTAGATCTAACACCAACTCAGGATGTATCAAGAACTCTGCTCAGTTTATCAGCTGATGAGCAACATTCTAACTAATATAAATATAAAAACTTAATCTAAGCATAAAGGCTTAACCACCTATTCTGTCAATAGACTTTTTTAGTCTCTTAAAGAAATTTCACAAAGGAGAATTTTACAACCATTTAGTAATAAGAACTAAAAAAGTAGCATACACTTTATTTAAATCCAGACTTAGTCAAAGGTATTAAAAGCCCTAAAGCATAAAAATATATTGGCTATTAGATATTATAGGGGCCACTGTGCTGACAACTGTGTGTGAGTAGAGGAAAAAATATTTTGTGACTTTGTATCTGCATGCACCTGTGAAAAAACTCAAAATCCAAGCAATTTCTATTTGTGAGGGCTCATGAAAAACCATAGATGTATATAAAGCTACGAAATCCTTGGTCTCATCATGCTGCATATTAAGCATATGTTTCACATTCAAATTTGACTTACAGCAATAAGCACTGAGATAAAGTTAGACAGTGGGGTACACGTCCTGTGTGATTCATGTACTGTAGTGAAACATACTGTTTTACAGGACTGTCAAGGACACTTGTGTGTATGCTAGAAAAATGCAAAACCATCACTGCGAATTCAGAACTGTACATTTTTTGTATAATTAATACTTAAAATAAGAACTGAACTAAAGACAGCAACAGCTACTAAAGATTAAGCACAGGTATTTGAGTATGGTAGCTCTGCACTGTGTTATTCTTAAGCTATTTGATTTTAAGTTTCTAAAAAAGCTGCTGCATCCATCCACTGTACTGGAAAATTCAGTAGGATGAATGGTTCTATATTTAGGATGCTGGACACTGCAGCTGTGATAACATTTCGGAAGTGGAAGGCATAGTAGAAACATGACATATTTAGATAAGACAACTATTTTTACTCAAAATGAAGCTCTGTTTTGCCTACTTTAGCAAGTGCACTAACATGCAGATATACTTGATTCCAGCTCTCATTCTCACCTATAAGATACTGCATATTGTGACCCTTTCTCCCTATTTGTCTTCTGAAAACTAGCAGGTAAAGCAGGAGAAAAGCAATCACCAGCTTGTCACACAGCATTTCTGCTGCCCTCCCTAGGCATCCAGTAGCAGATGTTTGGAGACAGGCCAGCAACCTGTCTAGTCCACCATATTCTGACATAGTACAGCCATGCTCTCCCATCATTTGCTCTTTTCTCATCCATCTGCTTTTGTTGGTCTCTGCAAAATGAATCAAATTATCTGCTCATGTATTTCTGCTAAGTTCAGCTTTTTATTGTACCAAGAGATAATGCAGCCTCCTATATATCTTCCACTTATTTCAACCTTAAAGTACTGCTGTGACTGGATCATTTTTCATATTTTTTTTTTCTTTTTCTTTTTCTTTTTTTTCCTAGCAACTTCTCTCCATTTACATCCTTTCCTCCTTAGAACACATCTTGTCTTCCAAGTAATCTGTCCTGCTTTCTTGGGCCCTAGCCTGGCTTCTGTTGGATCTCATTTTGACACATACTTACCTTGTCATTTTCAGATAGCAAGTTTTCTATCACATGGAAACAGATCATTAACAGCTCTAAGTGAAGTGGCAGTTTTAAAACCAGACTCTAGGCTTTCAAGTCAGGAAGTATCAGGGACATGCTTTAAAAACTTTAGTATTAAGTTTTGTTGATAGAGATTTTTAATACATTTCAGTGAAAATTATTCATTGTGATCAAGATCTGAATGTAGGTTTTTTTGCAATATTGACACAGATTTTCATGAAGTTCTCATTAGGGTTCATTACTACAAACTAATTCATGTAAGTCTCTCCAAGTTTTTTGTTTGATTGTTTGTTTGTTTGGGGGATTTTGTGGGGGTTTTATTATTGTTTTGTTTCTATTGTTGTTTTTCAATTTTGTTGGGGTTTTGTTTGTTTGTTAGGGTTGTTGTTTTTTTTAGGGGAATTGGCAGTAATATGTTTCAAGTACTGCTGCAGTTCTGGTCTCCAGCCAGAAAAGGGCAGGGAGATGTGAGTCTACTGGCACAGTCTTAATTGTTTAATAAAATTGGGATTTGGGCATCTGCAGAGGAGCAGTGGCTGATTTTGAGCTTCTACAACAGCATGAAGCTCAGCACATCAAATAACATTCTTAAAAATGAAGCAAACTCTGGGTGCTAATTACCCCAGTGCAGCATGTTCACAGAGAACTCCCAGTCTGCAATTCCACAGAGCTTAGAGCCAGATCTGAGAAGTGTGGAGCAACCTCCCCTTCCAGTGCCCTTAGCAGAAGCTGTTTTTTCCTGTACCATACACAAACACACACATCACCCAATCACACTCTCAGGTGTACCACTGAAACAGCACAGATGGCAATGGAGTTAGACCAGCGAATATGGGAGCAAGTATCTTTAGAGGATCAGTACTGTGGTGAAATTTATATAAACTCCTTGAAATTTTGCAGACACTCCACAGTCATATCAATTATGTCTCATACGAAATTAGGCAACATTATTTTTATCCCTTAATCCCGCTGAGCTCCAAGATTTGTTTTACTGTATATTAATTTCTCTTGCAGTACTTCAGTGTACATTTAGATAGGAGAATTAAGCGACCAGAGACAGACTCCCAGCTTATTACACCAACACTGCTCTCTTGTGGCAGACAGTTAAAGTGAAATACTGATTTCGGGTGCTCCACATACCACAATTTATCTATAATACAATCCAGTTGGCAAAGGGTATATACTAAGCAAATCACCAATAAAAATGGATGCTCAGATTTTTGGTAGATAAAAGAGACAAAAAGCAACAATAGATCATTAGATTAGTCTTTGCAGATATAAAATAGTCAGGTGTTCATTCTCATGCCTGCATTAATACCAAGATTTTGAGCAGAAAGCATTACTACTGAAATTCTCTTTTCCAGCCTCTTCTGACCAGATGCAATTATCAGACCAAACCTATAATTCTGTGCATTTTTACGTGACTTTCAGAAATTCAAATCTCACTCCACAAAATGAAACTCCACTGTTTCTAACTCCCACAGTTACCTGATGGTTTGAATTCACCTTTTATTTGCAAGTCAGCCACTTCATCACTCTTTTCCTTAAAATCAGTGAAAATTCTTGTTTCCCAGGCATGATTCATATTAGCCAGCTAGTGAAGAAAATTAAGTGAACAGCTTCCAGCATTCATTTTCTTGGCTTGAAGACTGCTGATGAGGACATAAATTCAATGAGGAGGACTTGGTGGTCAAGTGACTAGGAAGTACACACCTACAAATGGGAAAAAGATTCCCAGGTTGCAGTTCAGGTTTAGTTAACTAAAGCATCTACGTTGCCCACAGTTTCTATGGATTTTTGTCTTTGTGGGCTCTGAGAATACCACTGATGCTCTACTGGAGCAACTCTTCCCTGGACAAACATCAACCAGCAGGTTTGCTACTTTTTTCTTTTCGTGTTAAAAATGCCAAAATAAATAATATTGGTTTTCTTCATTAAAAGGGCAAACATTGCAGGAATAGGCATGCACAAATACACACAGCACAGGAGTCTGACACATTCAAATAGATGCAATTATAAGACATTCATTCAAAGCAGGCATAAAGGGTTAGTGACACTTCAGAAGAACAGACTCATGGCACTCAAATTAATCAATAATAAAGAACCACATATGAAATCAGAAAAGTGATAACTCACTGGATCATAGTTGGGGCGGGTTTTTTTGGAAGGCAATTCAATACATTTGTGTATTGATCAGAACTGAGTAGCTGGGATCACTAGGGAAAACAGGTGTTGGACTTCTACCAAGTAATGGCTTCTCCTTCCCTATCCCCTGCTTTTTTCATTCCTTGATGCAAAATTTGACTTGCAGAACTCAATGCTGCTTTACATTTGTTAGTGTAAAACAGAGCCCTCCACATGCAAATTTCCCACTCCAACAACATGCATTTTGCCACTCCACTCTCAGACAAAGGGACTGCTCTTCCAGCTTTCCACGCATTGCACGGTCGCACCCTGTCCACAGGAGGTATTTGCACATGCTGCACCTTTTCCAAACAAGATAATTGAGCAGTTTCCCCAGGGCACCCCAGAGGAACTGAACTTTTCTGTCCACTCAGCTTTTTCAGAAAGGTAACAACAGCGATGTCAATGCTTATCCTTCCTGTAACTTCTGCTGTGTATACCTGTAACACTGTACAAACAACCCTCCACCAAGGCCAAACCTGCACCTAAAGTTTCCAGCCCTCAACAGCTGTCACAGGGAACTGAAGAGTCAGGGGAATCAATGGCTAAACACACGCCATAACCCACCACAAGGAAAGACCAGCAGCACTATTGTTGCTGTGGATGGTCAGGAGTGTCACGGTTTGACTCAGGATTGGCAATTAAACCAGTAACAATAATGCTCTCAATCCCCTCCCACCCATGTAGAGAAAGGGCAAAGATAATTAGGAGAGAGACCTTCTGGATTGAAAACTGAACTAGACAGCTTTAATTAAATGCTAATGATAAAAGAATATATGTACAATTATATACAAGTGTGTTCAGGAATGTCCAAAACCCTCTTGCCTCCCCCCACCCCAGCAACTCCCTGGGAGCAGCTCTGAAATGTCCCGGAGCTGCTGGAGAGAGCAGCAGAGCAGACAGGAGCTGAGGGGAGAGTTGTGAGGGTCAGGAATGCACAGGCCTGGGGATCAATGTATGGATGGATGGAGTCCTCCCCAGACACCAGCCATGGATGGAAGAGAAGGGAAGAAGCAGGAAGGAAGTTTTCTTCTGTGATTCTTGACCCTATACCGAGCTTACATAGAAATATGGAATGGAATATTTTGGTCAATTTACTGTCCGTCTTACCCACTCCTCCCTACAGGAGGGTTACAGATACAGCTCTTCTGCTCCTCTAGCATCTGAGGCCACAGATTCAAAAAGAAGAGCAAAGTGACCTTGGCATCTTGGCAGTAACATAAACATTCCAATGTTATCAGTTCACTAGCTGGAAAACTTGCTACTAGTTAAAAGAGAGCTCACCAAAGAGGAACAACCAAAACAAAACAAAAAACCCCAAACATATATATATATACATCAGTAAAAGGAAGATCTGCTTCATCCTGGCTTAAACCAGGACAAGGAGGGTAACCCACATTTGAAGGAAAACATCTTTCATGAAAACCCTATCCTGTTCAAGCACACACAACTTTTTTAACTCACCACATAAAGATGCACATCCTCAAAACAGCATCCCAGGCTAAGACTGATTTTACTCTGCCAGTGACAACTCACCACGCAACAGAACACAGGCATCCACCATGTCACTCAATTGTCATGTTTTGATTGTGCCTGTCACACACTGGTAGATCTTTAGGTTGAGGAATATGATGAGCTTTTAGATTTCCTTTCTTACAGCTTCATACTGTTTGCCTCTACAGGAATGAACCTGTCAGCTTGGATGCAAAATGAATGAATGGGTTTTAATCACTTTGATAATATTAACATTATTGCTTTGACAGGATAGCAGCAGATACAGTTTGCTGACTCAGCCACTTGTATAAGGATCTAATGGGCTTTTCTGACTAATGCCATGCTCTAAAAATATACACTGGACTAATAGATGAGCCTCTGCTATTCTGAAAAACAGGCTCATTAAGACAATTCCTCTGAAAAGTGGCATTTTTGTGACAAGATACTGAAGCATTTAATTACCCTGTATCCTGAAAGAAATTAATTAAGAAGAAAAAAATGTGCAGCAATGTAGCAGATCTTGAGGTAGGAAGAGATGCCAATAGTAGCATAGAGGGGAATTTGAGAACAGCAAGGCTGTTTCCCCAAAGGAAATGGTCTGCAGATTCCCATCCACTTACACAGAGCAGAAGGCTGGGTTCTGAGAGGAGATTTGTCATTACAGAGCAATTAATTTTTCCTGTTGTAGTGCGTGCCAGGAGAATATTGGCTGCTGTTAAAGGGCAGTGAAGTCAGAGATTTGGGAGGTCAGAAGAGTCTTTAGTGATATTTGAGGTAAGGGACTTGTTTTCACTGCAGTATTAGCTCGGATTATCTACCCTTAAGCTCATCCCCTGCTCTTCAAGTGAGTGTGTAAGGAGCGTTAGAAACCCTGCTCAGGCCAAACCATGCAGTAGGGTGGTTGGTGTGGAGGTGGATTTGCTCCTACCTTTGCTCCACTTTCTGACATTGCTGTTTGTACAGAGGCACAGCAAGTCAGATCAGAGAACTCCGGCTTTAAAAGACTTTTTTAAAAAATGAAAATATTGACCAAATAAGCCCCAAATTTGTTTTCTAATTTTATTTTTTATTTCCCAAACCTTATTGGCTCTCACTCCAGCTTACAACACTGCTGCATCAGTAACCGTGATGAAGCTGCAGAAAAGGGAGTGGAAGGGTAGGCAGAAGGGCCTGAAGAAGAGACTGCTAAATCCTGCTTAAGCAGCATGGGTATCAAATGAAAAATCCACAGCCTGTGCTGTCCAGACTGCAGTATTAAGCAAGCCTCAAAGCACATTTCCTTACAAAGAGTTAACACTTAATCAGGCTAAAGACTTTTGTATGTGAATGCAGGCTACATTAGGGGTACACTAGAGGACTGACTTTGAGCTGAACTTCAAAGTGTTGAAGTGGTGAAGACAGTTCCACAGTGATCCTGAGTGGAGCAGGAGCTTTTTCCCCATGAAGAATGGCTTCACTGGACACAACCATTCATCAGCTGTTTGGTACAGCATTGGCTTAATAGCAACCTTCAGCTTTAAAAGAACTACAGGCCACGGTCTGCAGGCTATGTGTGGTTTGCCAGGGCAAAGTCTCCAGCCCACAGCTGTTTCTAGCTGTAGTCCTTCCATTTTTATCACATAGCTGGGTCACATAAGCAGGGAGAAGAGTCTCACAGAATAACAGATGGTGCCCTCAGCTCCTCAAACAGCCCATGACAGTTCATCTAAGGATGAAACAGGGTTGTTTTTTCTAACCCTTTCCTTTTGTCATTTCACCATTTGATTGCTGTTCTGAGTCAGCAATGTATACCTGTCTTCAACTGCAGTGACAAGTTCCAACAGTTTTGGCCCCAGGACTATCACACTTAGCAGCCATTGACACAACTAGAATGCACCTCTCCCAGAGTTACAGGTTCACTATATGGAAAGCAGCATAGCATTTGTCACTCTTTGTATTTAATTCTGTATGTGTGTAAAAACTGGAGGTGTTTTTCATTTCTGGCACAAAAGCACAGCCCCACACACCTGGGAGAATTTTCATTGTCTTAAATATCATGATCCCAGCAAAGACATAGCTATCTAAGCACCCCTCTATGAGCTCTAAGCAAAAGCAGAATCCAAGCTACAGCGTTAGAGCAAGTGTAGGCCTTGGTATTGAGGGGAGGCGTGTGGGGTAACAAGACACTGCCAATACTTCAACCAAGGGCAGACCTACGCTCCCTGCCAACCTGCCAGATGTGCCTGATCTGCACTCCCTGCTTCTGAGGCACATCTCACCAGC
The DNA here is from genome assembly GCF_000747805.2 of Chaetura pelagica. Taxonomy (NCBI): domain Eukaryota; kingdom Metazoa; phylum Chordata; class Aves; order Apodiformes; family Apodidae; genus Chaetura; species Chaetura pelagica. Next base: position 990,385 of record NW_009952881.1, on the reverse strand, counting down.
AAGGAACTTAAAAACAGCCAATGAAGCATGGGGCACACGTCTGTGACTGACGCGCTCTGGGGGCACCTGTGAAGAACGTGTAATTGGCTGCATGGGTAAATGCGCTGACTAAAAAGATCATGAAGAAATGAACTAGCTGGTCCCCCTCATGCCCTCTTGCCTTCGACTGTCATTGGCAAGTCAGCATGAGAACACCCCAGCTTTCTCATCCTACTGTCAGCAGAGCGAATTAGCCCTGCATCTGCTGCAATTACTGTCTGTGCGAGAAAGGTGACCCTTCTTGGCAGGAGAGAGGCTGCAGCAGCTCCCTCTTTGGGAGAGCCACTCTTCACTTGCAGTCAACACCTCGGTCCAAGATGTACAACATTTTTATTACTTTGAACAGAAGGAAGCAGCTGTTCAAACAATATATAGTGACAAGTGCTAAGAAACATATCCAACTACAAAATGTGCAGCACATCTCTTCCCTCTTTCGTAGAGGTGAAGAGAAGGACTGAGTGGGCATAAAGAGCTCACAAATGCCTTATTAATAACTGTGTTGGATCTAATGATCTGTGAAACTGAAATGAGATTATTTGGATTATCTCATTAAACAAAAATAATAGCAATAGTAATCAGGCAGTAATTAGGAGTGGGCCAATCCAAGGACAAACTAAATAATAGGCCCAAAAAGGCTCTTTATCAATACTCTGTATTTTTGTGCCAGTAATTCTACTCCCAGAGTAAGCCAAGAATCATGCCTAACCAAACAGCCTCATTTCAGCCACCAGAAATTAAGCCATTGGCTACACACACCTTTATGAATAATTCAGTCTGAAAACTAAACAATTATTAAATGGCACTACATTAGCAGAGCTGGCCTTGGGGAAACAAAAAGATACATCCAAAATGTAAAATTGTTCTCAAAGGCTCAGCAATGAACAACCAGCTCAAGGCAAACTTGCAAGGCCAGGGCAGAGGTAAAACAACAGCAATCCCTAATCTCAGCCCTTTATTTTGCTGGCCATTGCAACCTGCCAACAAATGAATTATTTTTCCTCAAAGTATGAAAGTAATTCCTGAACAGGTTCAATGCATAATTCAGGATGAAGCACAACATGAATTTTACCTTTTAGGCCTGATTTATATGTAATATCCAGAAGCTCTTTTGCTCAGGCCAAAGAACAGAACACCTCTGCAGCCTCACAGGGATAGCCCATGAGGGATTAAACACAACAGTTTTGATCTGAGTGGCAATTAGGTCAAAAGGTCTCTGTATCGAAGCCCAAACTAATTACTGTTGTGCAAAATTTACTGTTCCTGTTGCCTTCCCTAAGTACTCTTTACTTAAGAGAAAAAGCAGGCTATATAATATACAGTGGAGTAGTAAAAGGGTTTTCCAGGGGATTGGATAAACGAACCAAAAAAGTTAAGACAAACTGCTCAAAGGCCTGGCACTTGACACACAGTGCTGTCCTCTCCTGGGTTTCCTAAAGCAGCATGATCTAGCTGCACTTAATGCTCTGGAGTTATTAAGGCCACACCAAAGCCTAACAAGAAACCACAAAGTGCATTTATCAAGAGAATTTAAATTTAAAAACATCCATCTGATTGTTAGTACTCAAAGCACTTATCTCCCTTTTAAGGCTTCACTTACACATACCAATGTATTAACATTAGCAAAGCAAAAAAATAAAAGGGTAATTGAAGGAAGCTGCTTCGAAGAAAGATGTCTTTGTTACTCGAGTTATTTAATTAAGACCAGATTCTGCAGCCCTACCTAACACACTCATCATTTTCCATAGAGTACAGTGCAATTCAGATCCTGCTTTTGTAGCAAGTGTGAACTATAAAAGAACTATGTTCTTGAAAAATTAATTTTAAGGATTACAATGGTTTGGTAGACATTTCAAAGAGAGGAGGGAAAAAAATAGAAACACAACCAATGACTGCTCAATTACCCTGAAGGGTAAAGAGGCAGAGCTATCCATAACACAAGAAAAGCACTCAGAGTAATTAAAGACTGAGGGAGGAAACACTTGAACAGTCTTAAAAGTGAAAAAAACACTCTACTAAGAAAACCCCAAATTGCTTTGGGGTTCCTCTGAGTGAAACTATGACACTGCTACATATAAAACTAGCAATCCTGATTTTCTGGGTTCTAGCTTGCCCCTCAGAAGGCTGTTCAGGCTGTGGCCTGCATGCCACGGCAATGTCTCTGGGCCACAGCTCCTTTCTCTTGGCTCTTCCCCTTTTTATCACAGACCTATGTGGGTCACAGAGCAGGGAGAGGAAAAGAGTCTCCCAGAAAAAGCATTGGTAGCAGCAGCCTCCTGTAACTGGGACCACAAGAACTCTGGTCACGCAGTTCCCCAGATTTGTTGTGTCAATGACACCAACAGAGCTTGGGCTGGAAGCCTGCTGACGTGCCAAGCCTCCTCCAGCACAGAGTGAACTACATGACCTGTGCACCCACTCACTTCTGTGCTGCATCAAGCCAGCTGTCAGGCAAAGCTGAACGCTGCAGTTGGCATGACAGTAAAGAGCATTTAACAGATAGCTGTGCACCGACAGGGATCCTCTTCTGCCTCCCACTCCTCTTTCCTTATAGACAGATCTAGTGTCTGCAGACTGAGCCGCAACAGGAGCTGTAGGCTGGACTGCACTTTCAGCAGTACCAGGCTAACACACCAACATTGTTGAAACAGTAAATTGCATCCTACATAGCTAGTGAGAGAATTTTGCATCCTAATCACTGGGTGATAACAAATGACGATGTCAAATACGGCAGGAGGGGTAAGAGGATCAGTTAACAGAAAACAGCCATGCACTTGATAGACATGGAATACATCCAAAGTTCACTGATAGGCAGACATTCTTTGTCACATCATCTTCACCTCTAGAGCAAGTTGAAGCCTACAACAGTATGTGTGAGGCTTAGTTCTTCTCAAGACATGGAACTGGAGAAGGTTCCCATCACCAGAAGCCATCCTGGATGCAGGTAGATGGGAGGCAGCCCATTCCCCTACTTCAGAAGCTGAGGCAAAAAACTAGGTAACAAATCTGTTTCCCCTTCTTCATCCAGTAAGAGAGAGGTGCCTGCAATTCACTGTATCCTGCATCAAAATGGATAGAAGTTTCTTGTGTGAATGCAGAGCAAACTTCTTGGCAATGAGAAGTAAATGCCTGCAACCAGAATGGGTGGAAGGTGTTTGCTTTTTTCTGCCAGCTCTTGACTTGTATATTGAATGGACCTTATTGCCGCCTTCTAGGACCTGAAGGGGACCCAAAGCAAAGCTGGAGAAGGACTTTTTACAAGCGCATGTAGTGATAGTACAGAGGTAACAGTTTAAAATTGAGAATAGATTTAGGTTAGATATTAGGAAGAAATTCTTTACTGTGAGGGTGGCGAGACACTGGCACAGGCTGCCCAGAGGAGTAGTGGCTGCCCCCTCCCTGGAAGTGTTCAAGGCCAGGCTGGATGGGGCTTTGAGCAACCTGGTCTTGTAGAAGGTGTTCCTGCCCATGGCAGGGGGTTAGAAACTAGATTATCTTTAAGGTCCCTTTCAACCCAAACCATTCTATGATTCTATGACTCCAGGTAGTCTGCTGCATTTAAACAGGACATTGCATACATGAGTGATGCAGGGGTCAGTGCCCACCAGATAAGGGAGGTACAGCAATCAGATGGGCCACTTTTGTGCCCTGTGGGGAGAGGTAATATGAGGCCAGGGACAGCTACTCCTGATCAAGACTTTTAGCCTGTGAATAAGGTTCCTTTAGTGGATCACCCAGATGGAAGTGAAGGAAAAGATAGCACTCAGACTACATCAGCTATCCATTTGGCACAGATCAGAGAAAGCTCCAAATAAGCTGGATCAGGATTTCAGACACCTTAAGATGCTCCCTGATGAGTGCCTGTACTTCAGTAGGCACAGAAGCACTGAAAGCACAAGGGAGCAGAAAAATGACACTGTTTGAAATACCAAATACAATCTAACCCATAGTCAGTCACTTCTTTGTAGACATTAAAACGTGGGCTGATGCTAACATTGCAGACCTCCAAGACAACAGTACATCTACCACTTCTTCACAGCAGACATATCTTTCCATCAAAAATACACAGTGAGGGAAGGTCTTATTGTCTCCCAGCTCATATGAGAAGAAATATGATTAAGACTAAGAATACACTGACTGGCAGCTCTTTTACACACATCAGGTACTTCTGCCTACTCTACAGTTTGATGCAAACAGGGCTTGCTTTCTATCACTGCTAACATCTTGTTAACTCAGATGTTTAAGGACTGTAAGTCAGAATGCAAGAAGGAAGGCCTGCTATTCACGATATTCCAACTAATGGAAGCTCTGCATTTTAAACCTGGCTGACACACATGCAATACATTTTGATCTTTTTTTTTATAAACTGAGATTTGTGCATACTTAAGAGATGCAATCCAGGAGACAGGTCTTTCTGAAAGTTCCCATGCTGGCAGCTGAACCAAATCCAGGCACATATCTCTACAGTCTATGCAACCCCCCCTAATTAGTACTTCAGCACATCTGCTTTATTGTTGGTGTTCACTCTTGCAAGACTCTCACCACTAAGCTCTGCAGCTTTCTTAATCTACTGCTTAGCTTCTTGTGCTTCCAGAGTGAGCCACTGCAAAAAGCTTAGACTGGAGCTCAGTGTATGTGCCGTCAGCAAGAACCACTCCGTAAACCAGGGTTTGTCTTCCCAAATGCCATTTCACTCGACCTTTGCCACAAAGTATGTGACATGGTTAAAATACTCCAACTTAACATGGTTGCCAATCATGTGACACACTAGAGTGAAAAAGAAAACACGAGTGTGTAAGCATCAGTGAAAGGAACACTCTCAACCTAAACTGCAAGCTACACAAACAGCACTAAACTGCTGTACACCAGGGGATTATCCATCATTGTGATGAACAGAAGACAAAGCCTGTGTTTTGTTAAACCAAATCTACCATCAGTATTTGCAGTATGACATTTTCCATTACTGCTACTTTCAGACAAGCTTTTCAGTTTTCTTAGGGAGACAAATCTAATTGCTGTTTAATACCAAACAACCCAGCAGCAGGACACGATTGCTTTGCTTAAATAACATTGTTTCATTAAACTGCTCAGATTTGGCCCTGTTTGATCAGACCAGAAGCAAGGCTGACAGGAATCTTTGAAATAGAATTTCTTGCTAGATCATTTTGTGACCCTCAGAATTTTACTACACAGCTGCTGAAGGTACTGATGTTAGCTAAGAGGGGAATACAATTCCCATGGGTCACTAAAGCATACACTTTTCCTGTGTTTTAAAGGGGAACTCTGTAACACAGCTAAATCAAGGGGATTATTGTGCAGCATTTCACCACAGATCTTGTAAATCAAGAAGTTTCAAAACTGAGAAGTGACAGTGTCTCAATTGTACAATATAGACAAGATCCTAAGTTTTCTTACCTTTTTAATCATCCTTTGCGATATCCAAAGCTGCTATACACAGAAAGACAAGAGAACAGTAGGAGACCACATCATGGTCTGCTCTAAGCCTGTACTCAGCACTGGTGAAGCCGCACCTCAAATACTGTGTTCGGTTTTGGGTTCCTCACTAGCAGAAAGACATGAAGAGGCTGAAGCATGTCCAGAGAAGGGCAATGAAGCTGCTGAAGGGTCTGCAGAACAAGTCTTATGAGGAGCAGCTAAGGGAACTGGGATTGATTAGTCTTGAGAAGAGGAGGCTGAGGGGAGACCTCACCACTCTGCAACTACCTGAAAGGAGGTTGTAGCAAAGTGGGGGTTGGTCTCCCAAGTAACAAGCAAGAGGACAAGAAGAAACAGCCTCAATTTGTGCCAGGGGAGGTTTAGATGGGATACTAGGAAAAATTTCTTCACTGATAGAGTGGTCAAGCATGGGAACAGGCTGCCCAGGGAAGTCATGAAGTCATCATCCCTGGAGGTGTTCAAAAAACATGTAGAGATGGCACTCTGGGACATGGTTTAGTGAGCGTGGTGATGTGGGGTTGATGGTTGGACTTGATGATCTTAGAGATCTTTCCCAACCTTAGTGATTCTATGAGCTCATAGGATTATAATTACACCCCCAACAAGAGCACAATCAGATAAACAAAGTCTGGCTCCATTCCCTTGGTGCTCTGTGGAAGAAGGCAGAAGGACCCAGCTCACTCCCCACTCTGGTCAAGAGGTTAAGCAATTGTTACCTCCACTCTCCAACTTGCACATGCATCAGTGCAAAAAAAGGCATTACCAATAACTGCCCACTGCTGTCCACTGACAGTCACATTATGGTATTCTATGCCTGGAGTAAGTCCCATGATCTGTTCCTAAATACCTCTGTGAACTGCCTCCATGCACAGCTCCACATAAGCCATTTACACATAAACACCCATCTGTTTAAAGTGTAACTATTACAGGCTAACAGACAGAACACATGGCTGTGATTTAGGACATCAGAGCTCCATCCCCACTCTCCTACTGCCTCAGGTAAGCTATTTCACTGCTTTATGCATCTCTGGAAAGGGTGGGGGATAGTCTGCTCTATTCTCATGTGAACCACTAAGATTTATGGGTAAAAAGTCCTATGTCAGAGCTATACATCACTGAAACAGTGTTCCTGCAGCACCAAAGTTGCAACACTTATGTCCCGTGGATACCAGAAAAGGAAACCCTTTCTCCAGCAGCTGACTACTCCTAGTCATTAAACAATTCTCACAAGTGTAGTAACAGTACTTGGAATTTGGGACCACCGAAACACTAAGTCACCTTCCCTGCATATCACTGGAATGCTATTTGTTAGTACGGGCTTTTCTGTTAATCACGTGTTTTTTGAGATCCCAGCTTGATTGAAACTAGCTAAATACTATTTTGAAATATTATTAATGTATTGCTTTTCAGATACAGTGTGGTTTAATCACAGAAGACAAAAAAAAAAAAAAAAAAAGGTATTCCAGAAATTATTCTACTGCTGAAGAAAGCTGACAGTTTAACTACTGAAGTGAAATCTAAGAAGGCATCCGTAGCATGAGTTTGAGGTGTAAGTGGAATACCCAACAGAAAATATAGGTATTACTATACCAGAAGTTTCTGAAAATTTATCAATTTATAGTCTTAGTTTTGCAAAGATTGGCAGAGCTGAGCAAGATGGGATGGACTTTATTTTAAGGAAAAGTTATTAAGTTTTTTCCATTGTTAAAAAAAACAAAACTCAACCTGCAGAAAAAAGCCTCGCAGGGGTGTAAGTTCCACAGGCTGTATTTCACCACAGCTTTTGGTGTGGTGTGCCCTAGTGTCCACTAGCATATATTACGACGAGAGAAGTTTCCACCCCCTTTCTTGCAAATCTCAAATGTCTTCGCCATGAGAAGCGATCCTGTGAGATTTGGATCCTTCCCAAGTTCATTTAACCTGATTAATTTTTAATAGCTGTCACAGGTTATCACGCCCAGTCAGTCAATAGCTTCTGGAGTTCAAAACATCAGCCACCTATTTCTCAGTCTGGCATAACACAGGGCTCAGGATCTACGGAAATAATTCATCTGCATCATAAAGAACTTGAAGGAGCTGTAAAAGAGATTGATCCCTGACAGCTGCACTCAACTTGAAAGCCCTTCCTGGCTCTGAAGGAGAATTCTGACCTGAAAAGGGGTCTTGAGTGAGCAGCCTGAAAGGGAATAAAATATTAGTCTGTAAAACCAGTACTCACTAGAAAACTCAGGTGATCTTTTAATGTAGGTACACCTTTTGCCTCAGGCACTGCCAGGGTAATTACCTGCCACACAGTATCTCAAGCTCTGGGGTTGATATAACAGGCTATACTTCACCTCCTTTTGTCCTAACTGCTAGTAAGTACTTCTCCCCTAGTAACCAAGCCCTGTAGGACAATGTTACTGTTTAGCATCAATATCCAAAACATACTGTTTTGCTGTTAATCTTTTATTTTGATTCAGCTCCAGCTACTGCACCTGTGCTGGTTAATGTCTTTAAAAACTCCTGTGGTGAAAGAGCTCACACCAGTCTGCAACACTGTTGATTACAAGGCTTGTAGATTTCTAACCAGAAATGAAACTTATCCCAAAAGCTGGACAGAGTGGAGAGAAAGTAGGGAAACCTTCATATATTCAACTCCAAGTATGTCCAGAAATTCTTGGGAAGCAACAAAGGGACATTCACAAACATCCCATTTGTGCAGTGAACATTGTTGTACCATTTCCTGTTGCCAAGGTACGTGCTGGCAGAGGGAGGTTACCAGGGCAGGACAAGGTATTGTCATGCAAATGATGCAGAGTTGTTGAAGGGACTTCCCAGCAACAGCACATTTTTTCACTAGTTTGATTCCAGCATTGAAAAGGAAACAAAATAACTGCGTGAATAAGAAGCAGCACTGGCCTAAGCCAGAAACACCAGCTATCCCGGAGCTATGGGAGCACCAAACTTGCCTCTGGAGGCCCCACTGCTCTTCATTTAAATGGCAACGGAAAACAAACCAGCCTTGGGTCCCAAGAAACATGTGCAGTGCTTTTTAACTACATTGTCTTTTAAGATCTGAAAGTGACACTGCAAACAGTGGAAAAAAGTGAAGCACAAACCTTCACCCAGAAAAATCAGAGTATAGCTTTCATTCACAGAATCACACAGAATCCTAGGGGCTGGAAGGGACCTCAAAAGATCATCTAGACCAACCCCCCTGCCAGAGCAGGGTCACCTAGAGTACATCACACAGGAACACGTCCAGGCGGGTTTTGAATGTCTCCAGTGGAGGAGACTCCACACTCAAATCAGGGTAATCTGAACTCATGACACCTGAAGGGATGGAAGAAAATTGGCTTGACTGATTTGCAAGGCGGAAACTTCCTTATCAGAAAGTTAAGACACACAGCCAGAACTGTCAAGACAAACACTTGGAGCAATAAAACTTGGGGAGGGAAAAAGGGTGCAGAAAGGTAAGACAACAGCTTCACGCTCCCAAGAAGACACCTGGAACAGAAGCAAGACAAACACTTGGAGCAATAAAACTTGGGGGGGGGAGAGAAAAAGGGTGCAGAAAGGTAACAGACAACAGCTTCATGCTCCCAAGAAGACACCTGGAACAGAAGGGACTGGGTACCTGCACAGAAAATCCAGCCTCGAACCCAAAGAATGAGTGCCCATGTCCCATATCTCTGTGCCATCTGGATGTAATGCCTCAGACCTGAAGGAAACCAGTTCCCTCCTTACCACCCTCAGTGACCCACCCAGCAAAGAATCATCAGTTTTTCCTAAAACAAAACTAAACAAACCTTCCTGGGAAGTGCCAGACAGCCCTGACCAATGAGTGTCTGTGAGAACAACAGGTGCCCCAGAAGCCAGCCTTCAAAACCGGTTGTTTTTAAGCCAAAGGAAAGCAGCCTCTGACATACACCCCACAGCCCTGCAAGAGCTGCAGAGCTGGCAAGGACTGAAGTCTAATGGGAGGCTTTTGTGAACCAAACTCATCATGTGAATAAGCTTGGTGTGGAGCAGCAAAGCATAGTGTGGCCACATGGCTGCTGAGGGGGCCCCTCGTTGGGTGACTTGCTGTGGAGGCAGAGACCCTGTGGCTGTGCCTCTGAAGTAAGGGCAGGTTTCTCCATGCCGGAGGGTCCAAGGGCTGGAAGTGGGGAAGACTGAGAATTCCTTTCTGATGTGTGCTCTGGCATAACACAAGAAAAAGCCCACATTGAGATAGGGGAAATAAATAATCATTGCTTAGATTTGTACCTGCTGGGAGAACAGAAAGTACTGCAAGAGAATAATGGAAATTGAGAAAAGGCTGCTGGAAATGAGGCAGAAACAGGAACATAGCTTCTGAAGGTTAAGCCAATGCAAAAGAAATCATAAATAGATGGGACATTGTGACTGGAGAAAAGGGGAAGTGGGGCCCAAAGCCTGCAGAACACACCCTGCTGGAGAGAGGGAAATAAGATGATGCCTGTAGATAACCCCATGGTTATCTCCATGGATAGTTATGGAATGGTTTGTGCTGTTTCATCTGAAGAATTAATTTTTGGCAACTATTTGCAGATCAAAATTCATTCACATTATTGCATCTCTCCAGCTAAGGGAAGTTATTGTACCTTTACCCAGAGCAGCAGGAAAGACTCCACTAACTTTCCTAAGCATCCACGATCTTGTACCTGAGCAGCTTGACCACAGGTCCTGAGCTGCTTGGAGAAGCCTCAGTGCTTGGCTATGTGGTAGACTTAGGAAACTAGCTGAAAGTTTCACTCTCACCCTCACACAGTCCTGTATCACTGCCCCAAATGGTAAACCTACCTGATGTTTCCACAGGACCATGCACCTGCCAGTCCCATGCTCTCTTCAGACACACGACGCAGGACCACATCCTCCCAATGGGTTGCTCGGTGTCATGCTTTGTAGGGCTCTGCTCCCCCAGAATTTACCCCAGCCAATGCCTTGGCTCCACTGTTCCCACACCTGGCCCAGCAGCTGCCCTGTGTCATACCACCTGCTGAGCAGACAACCTGTGTGCCCTGGGGCAAATGAATTCGACTGATGGTGCACCTCTTCTGGCAATCAAAGGGGCAAGGGACTGACAATCTTAATGAGAATGGACAGCTTAATGAAGGTAGCCTGCATGATCTACAGGAAATACAGAAACTTGATCAATGTAAGTAGTAGAATATATGCAGATCAGTACTACAATACCATTCCTGTTCCTTGACAAGAGGTTGCCAGGTTCTACAGGCAGAAAATACAGTCCACTGGTCTTTCACTATCCTCAGGAGTACCTTCAACACCTGGATCTGATCTCACTGCAAGCCCAGGATCTGTCCCCCAAGTAATTTAATTCCCAACAGCACAGCACAAGACAATTAGTTCCACGGTAATCCCCTTATCCTCCATCCCTGCGATGACCCCATCACTCTAACAATCCCTGCCCTTCCCTCTTCTTCTGGTAAGGTCAGCAGCTTTCAGCACCACTGGATGGGCAAAATCCCACAGGAATACAGCCTGCAAACCAGTGTCAGCAAAGAAACTGTAGAGATTAAATTCAGAAAACACCTCAGTACAATAAAATATAAGAACTGTATAAGCTTCAACACTACTGCGTTCAAAAACATCTTATCAGTTGGCACAACACATACAGTAGCATTACAATTCTGAACGTATCATCTGTTCACTCGCTTGGACTGTCAGCCCTGACGTTTGATCTCTAGGTGGCACTATTTGCAACACAGAACCTGTTAAAAACACTTATGTTTCTAAGTGCCATCTGCTGGTAGTTTCATTATTTACATACAATGTTTTCTAGAACAATGAATTGAGAGCTCCTGTGCTTTTCAGTCGGCAATACCTCCAATCCTAAAGACTCACAGAAACTTTTTGTTGTATTTTAGTATCACTTAAGTAGTTTATCACATCTACATCACAGGACTCAATTATAATTGTGACAGTCTGGCAAGTAATCACCAGAAGCTTTCAGAAATGAAAGCAAATATTTTAACAGCATATGAAGAAGGCTGGTAACTTACTTTTTAAGGTAGACCAGACTAGTAGCACTAGACCTCAACTGGAGTGCAGTTTGTCTTCTAAAACTGTCCTAATTACAAGTTTGTATTTAACTTCAAAATCAGGGCAAAGGAATCCTGTGTTTCTGCAAAATTCAGAAGTTACCAGGTTCCACGGGTTATGATCTAGTAAGTAGCTACTAAATGTTATAAAAACATTAAATTGTTCAATATGGCAAATTTAAAGAGCTTCCTTCCAACCCCCAACATTCTATGATTCTGTGTAACTTAGAACTTAACAGCCATAATAGCTCAGAATAACTCCATTTATCATTTTTTCCTAAAAAAAAAAAAAGGAAAAAACTGTCAAGTCTGCTCTCCATTTTTCTCCAGCAGAAAAATTACTCTTATGCTCAAAGCTATTCAGAACCTGGGGGTTCTATACAATAGCTACTGCCCCTTAACTCAGTAAAGATGCAACATTTGAGGAGAGCTAAACCACTGTTTGTATTTACCCAAATTGTAAAGATTATTCTGAAAACAACTTAAAAATTACAGCAAGTTAGTGCCAGGAAATGGCTGACATCTTAAGCTTTCTGCACAAGGAGCAGATACACAATATCTGCAATGAACTAATCAACCTCTGCAATTCTGCTCACCTTCCCTCTCCCCTCCTCCTACCTAATCCTTTCTGCATTTTCTGAATTTCCAGTTCTTTCTCCTGTCATTTTCTTTCCCAGTTCTTCCTGCAGAACACACAGGGGCACAGCCCCACATGAAAAAAACGTTATCTGTTGTGAATGAGTAGCTCATTTTACTAACTTGAGGCTATCATATAAAAATCCAGTTTATGCATAGACACAAACGATACAGTTGGTCTAGAACAGCAGTAACTACTACTCAGATCTGATACTGTAGGACAGCAATACAGAAACCATGGCCACATGTCTGCTCCAGCCTGAAAACTGCCCATTTCAAGAAGCTTCCTGGAACAAGCAAAACTTTATAAGATACCACTTAGAGACAACACAATCTTAGTTAAAGGAAATTTATTCTTTCAGTAAGTCTTTGCCAGCTTTTATGCGACCAGGGCAGAAGCTGTTGATGATTCACTAAAAAGAGAGAAGAGAGAAAAACATTAATTGCAGAGACAGTTTCCAAACTCTTTGTTAAAAATACTGCTCCAGTTCAAAGCTTTAACTATCAGTCCTAAGCTTAATCACTATCCGTTCAAAATACGTATTGCATAAAGAAAGATTTCACTTTTCCTTTTAAAGCACAAATACTAGGATAACAGCACAAAAGCATATATTCAAAACCTGGGCAGGTGCACTCGAGCCTTTTCATAAAAAGAGAAGCTCACCCTAACATCTATGTGAATTCTCCTATATTGGCTAAATTTTCCTAAGGAAAAACTACAAATTACTTTCATTTCTGCTCAGCTACCAAGTCATTTCTCAATACATTTTCAAAGCAACATGAAAGATAAAAGTATCTAAGTGAGAAGAGACCATAGCTTGTAGGAAGCAAGACAAAAGCTACAAAGTAGCAAGTTCACTCATTTAAGACAATTATTGTATCCAAGCGTTGCAACAGTCATTTTACCCAGCAATACACTCCATTAAATTAATATTTAGGAAAATACCTATTCTTTGCTGCCTGGTTTACTTGTACACCTGATTATAATGCACTCTTCACCCTTTGAGTAGCAGCCCCAGCACAGTGTTTACAGCCCCTGTAAGAGAAGACTTACTACTTCCAATTGGGTGGCAGCACTCTCTTGGTTTTGTAGTAGCGAGCCAGCCTATGGATTCTGCTCTCGATCAGAATCAGGCGGAACTTGGCATCTTTATCCTTGAAAAGAAAGCTCCATTACAATCAGGCACTACTTTGATCTCTTGAGGATGTACATTTTGGATGAGCTTTGGTGAAGTAAAACAATCCACAGCTACTGCTACAAACTCCACATTCCCAAAGCCTGATGAATCCAGTAAAATCACAACATGAGCAGAAATACATGGTTTAAGCAATGCTTTTAAGATCCTTTTCACGAAGACCACCCTCCTTTATCAAAACGCCTCCCTAAACCCCTAAGTTTACACAAAGGGGGTGGCTAACAAGAAGCGCTCTAAGAATCTTTGCTTTGTCAGGCTCTAAACAAACTCCTTTATTATTTGGGGGGGAAAAAAAAAAAAAAGGGTTACCTAGCTAAATTAGCACTCACCTTTCTGTTTCTCTCAAGATGCTTTCGAACAGCAACAGCTTTCTTGATCAAGTGATAAAGATCCTCTGGAAGGTCTGGGGCCAGTCCCTTCGATTTAAGGATTCTCAAAATTTTGTTGCCAGTGACAAAGCGAACCTGGGCAACACCATGGGAATCCCTCAGGATCACACCTGGAACAAACATTTACATCTCACACTGAAAAGATTTAAAACAAACCTTGTAACTGTAAGGCTGGTTTCACAAGACATCCAAAAAAGTCCTTCTAAATTAAAAACCTTTCTGGTGGAAACTGTGAATAATAGACAAAATGCAACTTAAAGAAGATAAAGCACTGTTACCAGCTGGTGCTTAACCAACAACTAACCCAGCCCTCACATTTAGCCAGGTAACACATTTAAGTGCTAGAATATTACTGGGAAATTTTCTAGAGGATTCATCAGAGCTAGGCATTCAATCACCCTTTACTCTATGGCTAACAAAGATGTCATAGCCATCTTTACTCTAACTATAAGGAACATGAATACATTCATGATTACCATCAAATAAATTAAAAAATCATTCCCATAGCACATAATTATTCTGCAGAACTCATGACCATACAAAGTTGTAGCACATGTACAGTTAAGCAGAGCTCGACATGTATCCCAACTACTGAGAACTAGTCAATTATGCAGCTACAGTGCCTGGCTCAGTAAACACAGGGCTGCTGATATTTGAGATGAGATGTCAAGTTTTTCTCAAAGAAACTGGGCAGACCAAACTTCCCTGCAACATCTATTGCTAGCCATTCCTAAGGACAGGTTATGATGCTTCAATTTTCTGCTTGAAGAAAAAACCTCAGTTATGTCACAAAATATGCCTCTTGCAAGAACGAGGCACATTAGTTTGAATGTTAGCCACAGTGAACACACGGGTACAGCAGAAAACCTGTATTTTCTTAGCATGTTAGCATGTTCCTAGCATATAGGTTGGAGGAACTACAGTCAGAAACATGTATTTTGTCTCTGTTTAGAAAGTTATTCATAAACCTTACCAATTTGTGAGGGAGTCAGGCCTTTTTTAGCCAGCTTGTAGATCTGTTCCTTTACATCATCAGAAGTAAGTTTCAGCCACTAAAGAAAATTGAAAAAAACCCCAATAACTGATCAACACTGCTTAACAAAGAAGCTATAGGAAAACTTGAAAAAACAATCAAGAAATGAAATTTTACTACTAATGATAGAGCAACTTTTATATATATCATGAAACCATAGTGCTAGTGAAGCATGGTGGGGAAAGGCAGAAGTGAAGCAAGACAGTTTTTGATGGAAACACCTCATACCTCCAACGAGCTGCTTTATTCAGCTTACTTTAACTGCACACCACTAGTATGAACACAAATTTACTGAGGAAAAAAATCACTGCCATGGGAAGAAACCCTTTAATTGAGCCTGGGAGAGAAATGGGAAACTGAGAAGCATTTAGCCATCTCTTAGCGAAGCACCTAGAGAGATTAGTGAAACCAGTCTTAGAAAAAAGTACACAAATAGACCTACTCAGACAAGGTTGTGCCTTTTCTACTGGGTCTATGTTTAACTGTGCTGATTGAGCCATTGCTTCCATGATTATTAAGATGAAGGCAACACCAACACAGCAGGTAATCCTCATTCTTCAAAAAAAACTACCAAAGCTCTGATTTTTTTTTTCTTTTTTAATACTATCACAGTATGAAACAGAAAAGAACAACAAAAAACGTATTTGGAAATGCTCTACGCATTACAACTCAAAAGGCTTTTCAAACCATGCATAACATTTGAGCATCCTAATCAATCACAAACTGTTTAACCCTCAACAATACTTCAAGCAGCTTTACATTATCTTACTTTGAATGGTACATCTTTATTTTCACGTTTTATGCTTTAATTTCATGTTTCTGCTTTAACTGCTTTTCAGTACTTTTCCACATGCACCGTAAGCTGATCCTTCTGCCAACAAACAGATCCTCCAAGACACAGTCTTGCAAAGCAAGTTAGAATTAGCTGCTGCTCATTTAGCTGACAAGTCAGCCTTTCAAGCAGAAGGCCTGCTGAAATTGGTTAAGTTAGTGCTCTGGCCAACAAATTACTGCTGTTAACGGCTAGTAAACAGTCATTTTACTCCACAATGGCAAAAGGCAAACTCGGGGACAAAGAGTGCAATTTAATTTCTAGGAATATCAGCACACAAAGTATCACTTATGTAAAGACAAGTAAAAAGAAGGAAGAGCCTTTTTTGCCCAACAAATCATCTGGCAAGAAAATGATACTTGCTTTCTCAGTATTCCAAAGGCCACAGACTAAAGCAGCATTTTATCGGGCCATGATTTTAAAATAGGACAAAATACGACAGCTCTCTTCGTTTTGTTTGTTTTCCTGGGCACTACTAAGCTGCACTGAGGGATCCGGACCCTTCCCGGAGCACCGCGGCAAGGCCCGGGCCTGCCCAAGGCGAAGGGGGTAGGGACGTGACTTACCGTGGGCACGCTGCGTCGGTACGGCAAGGCTGACTGGGACAAGCCCTTCCTGCGGGGAAGAAGCAGATGAGACGCTCAGGGGGCTCGGACAAGCCAGGCCACCGCCGCCACGACCCCACCGCGAGGCGGTTTCCTGCAGGGCCGAACCCGGCC
>NW_009952881.1:918298-973689 GCF_000747805.2 Chaetura pelagica | reverse complement strand
CGGGAGACAAAGAGCAACACGCGTTCGTTTCTCTTTTTATTTTCCCAGAACAGCGTTTAATGTACTTACAGGACAGTGACGGAGTCACATGGAGCCCGCACGACGGAGGGCAATAGTGTACATGTTTATTAGGGAGCTGGTTTTCATGAGAAGCATTTGGCTCTTACAGATACATCACAAGGGGACACAAACCTACGCGCCGGCTCTGTCACCCACCGCGCTATCTGAGGCACAGTGTGAGGAGGGAGCAGGGGGGAGGGGGATTCCCACACCACCCCTGCTTGTAAAAAAAAAAAAGGGGGGGAAAAGAGCGTTTATCAAAGATCGCACGCGCTTCCAGAGAGGGGGAGCGGTAAGACCGTAAAAAGGCAGTTGTAAAAACTTCAGTGCAAAGTTCTAGGTTAACAGAGAAAAGGAAGAGGTCTCCTTACAAGCTGTTACTCTGAAATAAGCAAAACAAGTGGATTTCTGGCTGCAGGTCATATATTACTTAAAATGCCTTTTTTTTTTTTCCTTTTTTCTTTTCGTTAAACAAGATATAAAAAAGCTCTTAAAAAGTACATTTTCAAGCTACTTAGTGTATTGGTAAATTCCACCCCAATTGAGCATCTTCCTCTTTGACATCCGCCTTTTTCACGTGTAGCACATTAAAAGTCTTATTGCAACAACCTTCTTTCTTAATTGAGAATAGTGCAAAGAGGTGCAAACGTGATGCTGTTCCTCTATGTGTAAGGAGAGGCTGAGGCCAGATCCCACAGACAAAATAAAAACCATGACCATAAAAAAGCTTCAGCCAGTGACTATTTTGAAAAGGAAGGGAAAGGCACAAAATGGGTTGAGCTATGAAGAAGATTAAATCAGAAGTCAGGACAAAGTGTTAACAATTATACAGTACTATACTTTTTTTTTTTCCAGAGTCCAGACAACTGTTAAAACTGCAAATAATTTTTTAAATTATTTCAGTTTATTTGTATTTTGTGCTGTAAGACACTGTGCTTTAATAGCAAACTGCAAAAAAGGCAGTACATATTGCTTTCATTTTATTTCACAATGGAACGTTTCACAAAAACAGTAGTCTACTTTCCTGTGTTTAAGTGACTTGTGATTCTAATGATGGAATGGAGTAAGTCTCAAAAGCAACAAGTGAGCAGGAAATATAGCTAGTTAGTTATATAGATTATTTACAGGCTATATACTAAATTAAAAATACGCAGAAGATGACTAATAAAACTGGGACCTGGGATTTGTTAGCGCCCATTAGAATCAACCCAGTTTCTAACATTCAAGATATTCTTAGCTTTTTAATTGTAGTAATTCCTACAAAATTGGACCGTGAATATTTTAGGCACCAGGAGATTCAAGTTTACTTCTCTCTTCTGTATGGAAGAGAGATTGGTCAGTAGCAGGGAAATGAAAATCAGGTTCTGAAATAGGTTTTAATGTTGGCTATATAGAAGGCTTCGCCCATGTTGTGTCTGTGTTCATAGTTGCAGATTTTACTTTAAAATTTCACTCTAGTTGTAGTCAGTGGTGATAGTCTGTCTTGCTTCAAGATTTAGTACTAAAGAAAAGTGTGCAACTCTATAGCTTTGCTTAGACAGAACTGGGTAAGGTGAATAAAAAGGCCACACATGTAGTTCAGAAACAATATAGTTAAAATCTAGTGTTCCATGGAGTTACGGATTTTTAGTGAAATGCATTCTTACTTGGAGTAGGAAACAGTGTTGCTGTGAACTGCTAAAAAAAATAAATTATTAAGTTCCTCTCTCAAAGCTCTGTTAATGCAACTCATTTCTGGCCTGTGATTCATTCAGCAATTGTGCTTTTTAACTAGAAGCCATCCTTTACATGGAGGTACAGGTCAGTAATTTAGGTGCAAGTGCTACTTTCCATTTAGTGTTTGAATCTGTTCCTCATTTCATCACTGCACTATTTAAAAGTTACAGCAATGAAAACACTTCAGAACACTCAGAAGCTGGGCACACTTGCTAGGGCACCACATTCAGCCAGTCTTCATTCCATTTTTGGAGATTATGGGTAGATGTTGAGAATAGAAAAAAAAATTATGTAAGTTGCACTAACTGTGAAGATCAGTATAAGTGATATGATTTGTAAATAACACATCTCAGGAAAAGACTTCCAGTAGGACCTGGATCAGACACCAGAACGTTTCCCCTTGTTAAGGAGCTGAAAGTTAACATGTATACATATTTAAATACCAGAAATGAGGTAAAAGAGAAGCATTTGAATTATAAGGCACCATTATTTACAACTTCCATTAATGGCACTCACTCCAGTAAGTCTTAGGGAAGCATTTGGTATTAAATGCAACTCTAAGTTAGAGTTTTTCCAGCCTTTCAATCTTCATTTCTACAAGTGTGTGTGAAGCCACCACAATTTTACCTGTTGTTGTTTCTGTTATGTCTAATTAGTAGAGTGATGTAATCCTAAAAACATGTCATTTCTTTGATGTCCTCCAGCATCATGCCATGGATGATCCAACACAGGTAACCAAAATTAAAAGCAAAAATGCACTATATCCACAGGCCTAATGATTAAGTTATGGTTTAACCAACCACCATGGCCCAACTGTTCATCTCACTGTCACAGATGGTTTAAAAACCCCTTCCTTTACCCACAATTCAAACATTTACAATGATGGTTTGATAACACTGCATAAGCATAAACCAGGTTTTCTAGAAATCCTCCACATTAAGCTACATGAACGTTGGTCCAACATACCTGTTGAAATGCAGTGTCTCTCATTTTAAGATGCAGAGGTTATCTTCAAGTAGGAAGATGAACAAAGCACAAGTGAATACAATTGTTCTAGTCTTACTCAGGTGTAGAAATGAGTTCACAGATAGGATGCAGCAGTTAGTCGATACCACTTAATGGTCTCCTTGCTCAAGTTGAAGTCCTTTAGTGAGAGTGTAATTCCACCCAAGAAGAAGTTCTCGCGTAACGACTCTGCACTGAGCACACTTAACTGCAGTTCTCTCTGTTTTAGAGTCTCCATGCTGTATCCACTGTACACAAGCTAGAAGGTAAGAAGTCAAGAATTTTTGTTATCCCAATGAAGTTACACAGGTTGCCCTTTCTTCTGACTGCCTAGCCCAAGACAGATAACTTAAATGCTTCTGACTGCCTAGCCCAAGACAGATAACTTGTCCTCGTTATCACCATTCCAGTAAGTCTCTTTCTCAGAGCATGGACTGAGGAACATCCATACCTTATTTTGGGCTCCTAGTGTTAAAGTGTTTGAAAGGACTCATGTCTGACATTGAAGTACTGTTTACATGCCAAGATTTTTTAGTTCATTCTTCTCCATGTTACAAGACCAGTGAATCTAGGGCAGGGAGCTCTTTAGTTTTAAGATTCCTTTTCTTCTCCCCATCACTCCTCAGAGTCAGACTGAGAAATTCCTGCTTACTTGTAAAAGCACATTTACCTAGTCAGTTGCTTTGGGGCTTTTAGGTTTGTTGGGTGCTTTTGTTTTTTTTAAAAAGGGCAAAGTTTTTCAAACAACTTCCTTTTCCATTTACATATCCTTACAGGTTTTTTTAGACTATTTTAATTACTACTTAGAATTAGAGACAATAGCAAACCACAGGGCATTGTTACATAAATTTTAACTTGCCATTTCATTGAAAGTTGGATTTCTTGTCTTCCGGGAGATTTTGGTTTTGCGTTTGGAGGTTTTGTGTGTATCTGGAAGTAAGTATGTTTTTACATATGGATTCGGATCTGCACCATCTTCTGTAACCTGCAATCCAAAAAAGAAGACAAATTACAAAACTAGTTAGTGCATGCCTCTTTGAATATTTGTTTTCAAGGGTCTAGACTTTGCAATCAGGCTAACCAAAACCAGTAGTTAATTAACCTGGCAGCTGGAAAATTTGGAACAGGAGAGATGGTTCCATCATTCCTGCAGCAACCTAAGTCAAGAAGGTAATTGAGAAAGTGGAAAGGCATTTTTGTCAGAGACCTCAGTATCTCTACTTACCAGGTCTTTAATGTGCATCACCATGATAAATAGAGTGCTATTTCTATATGATATGGACAGCTTCACTTCTCCTCCCACTTTGCCTGAGGTAGGACTTGATGGACTTGCATCTGAAAAAATATACTATTATTTCCTCTGTAGCATTTGCACATTTTCATCAGTACTACACTAATTATATATGGGGGAAAGTACAAGATTTAGACCAACTCCAGGTTCCAATTTTATTTCTGGCTCTCTAATATGAGGGCAAGGCCACAGATTTTAAAGACTTTTGCATTCTGTTGTAAGAACCAATTGGAAGATTTAGAGTGAAAACTTGAATAATTTAGTCAAGCCATGAACAAGTCCAAGTGATTACAAATATTGTTGCAATTTTTGGTATGTTTTTATCTCCTTGCAAATATGCAGACATATTTGGAAAGACAGTGATGCAAAGTTCTCAATGAGGGTAAATAATTAAAGAAGACTTAAAAAAATCTCATTGCAAAGGTGTCATACTATAGTAATCCAGTTAATAAAACAAACCCCAGAAAACATTACCTACCTGTAGGTCTGGCTATTCCATCTATTCCTTCCACTTTGTCATCACGAAGTAATGGGTGGAAAAAAGTATAAACAAGATCACACTACATTTGGAAGAAATGTTACACATTAGTTTCTGTTGACAAGCACCCAAATCTGAAAATGTGCACTGGATTTGCTTAAGATATTTGAACTCACTTCTGCCACCTCTGAAGAACTGTTCATCAGACTCTGTATGTAGCTGTTGAGCTCCACCTTTCTTTTAGCTGCTACATCTTTTATGTGTGTTCTTCCCAGAACCATCTTGTTAGGAAAGCTACATGGGAAGAAGAAGGTAAGAGGTTTCACTTAATTTCCTCTGAAGGAAATGCAGTTAGATTTCATTGTCATTCACACCCTGAAGTGCTGACATCCATTTTTTAATGTCAATCATGAGTGAAAACCCAGCACACTAATAGGTAACAACCTAACAGAAAGGCAAGGAAACATTTACAGGTATTGTTATGAGTGATACAACACACATACTAAAGACACCAAGTTGCTTCTCTGGCTATCCTTAAAACTTAAGATGCAATGGTTTTCTTCTTTAATTGCCAACTTTGAGGTCTAGTTTGCCTCTCAGCAGTTTTGTCTCCTCCATTTCAAGCTATTTCTTCCTCCACTCAGCTGGGAACAGTTCTGTTGCTTCTGTTACAGTAATGATGAGCAAGTTAGGAACATACCCTGGTAACTTCCAAAGAGGAAAGAGAATGCCAAGTTTGTTGTGGAGCTCCTGGAACTCATCAAATGTTCGGAAGACAAACGTTGGCTCAACTTGCCCTTCTCTCAAAACTCTCACTACATAGATCTGCACAAAACACAAAAACCCACAAAGATAATAGTAGTAACAGTATTAGAGAACTGACTTAACAATATGCTTTTCCTAACAATTAACTCTTTTTATTATGATAATCCTCTTGCATTCATATCTTCGTAACAGCATCTGTGTTTTATGGCAGAGTTAGAATTCTAAACAGCCCAACTGTAATGCAAAGTAACATCACGTGATCTTCCCATAAAGTAGGTCCTCATCTGGAAGGAAGATAAAGTCAAGGCTAAGCTGCTGCATTCTCCTTTTTAAGCATCATTTTAAGTTCAGTGTATAGCAGGTGTACAAAATTTTAATACATCAGTGCAGGATTACATAGAGACATCTACCTCTGGTGACAGGACTACCACATTTTTTTTCAGGTGTGGATATGGAAAAAACTGATGCCTAATTTTTTTAAGTCTAATTATTTCAGGATTCTTAAAGACTTCACTTTTAAAGCAACCATTTGGTGGGCAGATGCAAGTGTACTGCATTACATAAAAGGAATTTTTAATTCCTAACAATACTGGGGGTATTTTCCCAGGATGCAGTTATTCACATTATCATGAAAGAGGAATGAACATCAAGAAACTGCACAGAAAATTCCATTCAGTGGACTCATTTTATGGGCAGATGAATTAAATATATATTTTCAAGCTGTCCAACTGGGAAAAGGTTTAAAAATCTAGACGGAAGACTACATCATCTTAACAGATTCCTGGAAGAGGCTATTTTGCCTTGGGAGTGATCAAATACATTTATAATAGTAATTCAATACAAAGCTCTTCTGCACTTCTACTGTTGTTTGGCTTTGATAACTCACCTTCCTAGCTGGCATCTTACCAGATTAAGACATTCACAGCAAGTACAACTTGGGAAGAGAAGTACCTTTGCATATATCAAATACAGCTGAGTTTTTAACCAACTTGGAAAATGTAGCTTGAGCTGACTATTCTAGGCCAGCAAACAGCATTAGAGAAAAGAAATAAATTGAGAATGGTTGCACATCTGCACAGCACAAGAATATTAATACAAGTCTTACAGTGTAACCCAGGTCTATCAAAATCCTGAGGTCAAACTGTAATCCTTGCTGCCTCTAGTAACACTGACTAGGAGTATAGGTGCATGAATACCTGAAACAGTGCTTCAACTTAGGAGGAGCAAGTACAATGCTAATGGGAGGTCAGAACAAAACCAGAAATTGTTTAACTTAATGACTCATATTCAGGAGCTCTTTTGCAGAAGGGGGTACATAAGCATGTAAACCTGAGTCAAAACTCCATTTTTAAAAAACATCTCTACCAACACTACTACTGCTCTTTCTTCTTCCTTCTACATCCTTTTCAAGAAATGTCTTTATTTTGAAGAATATTATAGATGCTAAAAATACCAATCTGTTCTCTAGCAGTCCTGATTGGATTACCCTGGCCAGCAGCTAAGCACCCACACAGCTGCTTGCTCACTCCCACCCCCTCAGCAATGGGACAGCAGAGAGAATAAGAGCAAAAGCGAGAAGATCTGGGGGATGAGATGAAGACAGCCCTTGGGAGGGGAGGTGACACAACGACACTCTCTCAACAGCTCCCACAAACAGACCCATGCCCAACCAGTCCCCAGGCAACAGTCACTTTGGAAGACAACATCCTTCCTCCACTTTCTTCCTCTACCCCCAGTTTTTATTGCTGAGCATGATGTCATATGATATGGAGAATCTCTTTGGCCAGTTTGGGTCAGCTGTTCCTACTGTGTTCCCTCCCAACTCCTTGCCTACCTACAATCTACTCACCGCAAGGGTGGCAGGATCAAAGTGGAAGAAAAATTGAAAGTCTCAACACTGCCCAGCAACAGCCACACTGATAGTGTGTTATCAACACAGTTTTAGCTAAACATCCAAAACCACAGCGCTGTGTGGGCTGCTATGACAAATGGTAACTCCATCCTAGCCAAAGCTAGGTTAGACATTAGGAAGAAATTCTTGAGTGTGAGGGTGGCGAGACACTGGAACAGGTTGCCCAAGGAGGTTGTGGGTTCCCCCTTCCTTGAAGTGTTCAAGGCCAGGTTGGATGGGGCTTTGAGCAACCTGGTCTACTGGGAGGTGTCCCTGTCCATGCAGTCGGATCCAAACTAGATGATCTTAAAGGTCCTTTCCAACCATAGCCATTCTACTATTCTGTGATTCTATGATATGATTCTATGAAAGCCAATACAATTATGTTGCTCTCCAGGAAGCAAGCAGGCTCATTGCCATCCAGTTTCAGTTATGGATTTTATTTTTAAGCCGTCCACAGTGAGGCTTAGTTCTGGATCTCAACATTGGCGTGAGATTCTAGGCCCCTGTTATAGTCAATGCAGTCGCATTTCAGAACACTCTATAGCTCATCCTAAACCTGACATTAGTGCCCAAGTGAATGAGTATATACCTATGGCTGTATTTGCTAAATCTCTGTCAATAAGGGGAACCCGGTGGCCTACCTAAAAGCTAGCTACTAAAGGCTAAAAGAGGCCAGCTTCCTCTGGACTAATTCTCTGTGATCAAGTACTGAACTTCTAGCAAGAAGGAGAACATATCTTGTTGGAAGAAAATGCATAATATCTTTGCTGAGTGGAAACATATTCCACATACTTACATAGTGTTTATCTGGGTTATATCTCTTCTGATATGTAAACACAGACACTTGTTTGATTCTGCCATCTTGTTTGAGAGAATATGTTTTAGCAGAAAATGAAAGGATGGGTTCATCATTAGAAGGTAGACCTGAGAAACGCAGCTGAGCCAAATTGTGAATGAAGAAATTAAACTTCGTGGCAACACTTCCCAGACTGGATTCAATCAACCTAGAAAAAATAACATCAAATACTAGAGCACATGTCAGAACACGCTAAAGTTGTTCTGTCGATGAATCACTTAAGTCTAAGAAAAATAAAATGTGATTTCTTACTGACAGAGAAATAGTTTTTTAAACGGAAAGTGATCAATGGGCTACATAAATAGCATCATATCAGCATTTAACAGAAGATTCAGTATCCAAACTGAAATAGTCTTTCCAGCATTGGTAAAAAAAGTTGCATGCATATCACTACAGTCTCCCCCATATATTTAAAATTAAGTACAATAACACATTTAGTAACACATACCAACAACTCAGTTGCGCTATATACACACATTGCCACTTGTTAAACTGGTGCATCATCCCTCCCTTGCCATTGTGCAAAAACACTCACAGAAACTGAGAACGTCACATGCAGGGTTCCCATCATATATGCTGCTATTCAGCAATTCAAGATAAAATCAAAACATGTCTCAAACAGCCAAGCAAAATTATCTGCTTTCAGTACTTTAAACAAAAATTTTGGACAAGGTTTCTCTTAAAGACAAAAGCATTTTAGCATATCCATTAATCTTGTATGAAACTAATCTTATTTACGTAGCTCACTGGTTAACCAATATTCTATGATTAAACAGTGTAACTACTCAACTTCCAAAGACAAGTTTGCAAACAGGCTTGGTACATTTTTTCATAGCAGAAAGCTCTCATTAAGTGACTGATGCTGGTAGGTATTTTAGCTTTCACTGATCTGGTACCTTGTAAAGAAAATGGTAGCTTCTGCATCTGTTGTTTGGGGCTGGAGAGCATCTTGGACATACTTCAAATCCTGAATCCCACTTAGCTCTGGTAACCCAGAAGAAAGCATCTGCAGGAATTTACAGTTTTAATGCAATAAAACAAATATAACTTTATATTGAAATTATTAAAATTTTTAGACCATCAGATTCATTTGAAGCTGCACTAACTTGCCAAATGCTAACAGCAATAGGCATCAATTACTTCTAATCAGCAGTTATTCCCTTTACCATCTCTGCTGAGTTAAAAGCAGTTAAAACACCTTACAGTGTAATTTATAGTATCTTCCTAGTTTTAAATTCTTAGGAAACAGGCAGGTAGTAAAAAAAGCTTCAAAGAAAAATCCAAATACAACCTTCCTAAAAAGTACTTCTGATGTTTCTGGCTTCTAGAAGCATACATTAAGAGTTTCTGCAACACCAAAAGCATAGTTTTTAAAACAATCCACCATAATAAATCTATCAAGTTTCAACTGCATTTAATAAAATAATTACCAATGAAAGTAGGTTAAGGAAGAGGTTTGCATGTTTTCTTATCAAATTGTAAGCTTGACAACAGAGATCCACGAACAACTGAAAGCGAATTGTGGGTTTTTCACCACCGTTGATGACATAAGCCATGTCTGATGTTAGCACAAAGGGAGCACGATCCCTGTTCAGAAAGCACAAAATTCTTAAGTTAATGATCAGCTAGATTTATTTTGTCATGTGCTTCCTCCTCCCCTCTATCCGCACCCTGAAGTAATGATATTAAATAATCCATTAATGCCATTTTATTTTGGGGGTCGGGTTCAGCTGCTTCGTGCTACCTCAGCTACTGAGCATGTTCACATGGTGCTGGGCCTACACCCGATCTCCTGCAGCAGCACCTGGAGGCCAGGTTACCTTGCAGTGCCTTCCATTCCTCCTTTCTGGAAGCCATAACACACTAAAACCAATGTAATGACAATATTATCACCTGACTAGAACATAACTCCTCCATCTTGGATATAGATTACCTTCCCCTACACAGAGGGGTAGTAAATACAAACTTGCTGTTCACTCTTTTCTGTAACATTGACATTCAATACTGTTTTTATGAGCCAAAGTTTGTTCTCATTTGTTTCATACTCAGATATTCAAATGGTGTAAAGGTTCTGGCACTCAAATTCTCATTCATTGATAACATTCACCCTAACAAGCATGCAATAAATTATTGCATCAATATAGCTAAAAAGTGAAATGACACTACAATTTTATCCAATATTCCTGGAAAAATATGACACCACAATCTGCATTAGATTTAAGGCTCCCAAATATCAATTAAAAAGTTATAAATACCTTTTCTGTAACAAAATACTTGGCTTTCCTAACTATTGTATATAAATTCCCATTGAAATTTGCCAAGTACATATAGCACAAAGCTCTTAAGGATTTAGTACAGTTTGGAAGCACTGAAGTTAAATGATGTTTAGGAGACATTTCAACCTACCAGTAGCTAGAATAGTGATTTTATTTGAAAGCTATGCCTATGTGCTTTGACGTAAAACAGTTCCAGAGATCAGAACATGGAAACAGAAAGCTGGAGCCTTTCCAAAATTAATTCTATACAGTTAAGCTTGAATGCACTCTGGAAACTGGAATCACTTGTTCAATGGGAAGATAACGGGCTTCATAACGTTAACTGCAGATAACAGGTGTTTAAAAGTTAATGCCTAGAGTTATAATGCTTATAAAAATAGACTGAAAATAACTTTGTACTCTACATTGCTTAGCTACAGAAAATACCTTTTAAAGCTACCAAACATTTGCGCGTGACCCAAAAATTTTCCAAAGTCAATGTGAAACATATGCCCTGTGTTTCGGAGCATTATGTTATCGTTGTGGCGGTCACAAATTCCCAATACATAAGTAGCTACACAGCATCCTGCACAAGAGTAAATGAAGTTTTCTGAAGCCTGGGAGGGAGAGAAAAAAGTGAATTGAGATAAAATATCAATGGGAAAACAGCATTCATGCATTCAACAGTAAATCTTGACAATGGTAAAATCCAAGCCAGACAAGACAGGCTTTGAAATTTGGGTTTTTTTCCAAAATAGTGGAATTTTTCTGCAAGCAGACCACTTCCCAGAAATCTTTAGATATCACACTTCCAAACAAAAACTGTTTGTTTTTTTTTAAATAAATGAAAGAGAAAAGAGGAGTTGAGGACAAATCACAAAATTAATTATGTTACCACAGAAAAGGGTGCAAGTCTTTATTTTTCCAATGCGTTGTTGTGGCATAGTAGCCAAAAGGAAACATTTTAGTTTTTTATTCCTATCTGCTTGTATGATAAGAGGCTACTGCTCCTATACCACAATTAAAAGCAGACAGCACTCTTCCCTATCTTAAATTTGAAGTATGTTTTTTCTGTATCAAATAAAAACTCCAGACGTGAAATCCTGAGAATCAATCCTGGTTCTTTTTTGTTATACAAGGGATTTTAATTTGCTTGTTTTTCAAGTAACCAGTTCCCTAAAGACATAAACCAAATATTCCAATGGAAGATCTGGAATAAGAATTTAAGTCTTTCATAAGATGGTATTTATCTGTTTTAAGAGAACTTAAAAAATCCCAACACCACTGAAAAATGTTACCTTTTCATATTCTTCCTCTGTAGGATTGTACTTTCGTAACCACTCTGCCAGAGGCTTGTCTTTGAAAGAACCTGTCACTCCATATTCCACTTGAATTTTCCTAAGTGTATCTGAAGCAGGAACAAGTTCTACCATGCCTTTATATAAAATATAACAAAGTGCATTTAACCATCTCCTAAAGTTATACTGCATTTTCATTCTTCATAGCAACTTTCTTAACAACAATGCATTTTATAATATTAAGACTAGGTTCTTTCAAAACACAGTTAGGTGTAAAAATAATGCTATTAGTCTACTAAGCATTTCTGTAGACTACAACAAAGCATACCATGAGATGTGTAGCTGTAGCAATCCAAGTTAGGCTTACTTTCCTGCAATTAGTTGTGGTTGCCAGGATGCACATATAAATTATACTTTGAATAATTACTTTCTACTACATAAGCTAGTATTGGTCTATAAGCAGTAACTGCAAGATATTTTCATGCTGACATTTCTAATGCACTGACACTTAAATAATCTAGTAACTTGAACTGCTGTCAGGTCTTGAAACAGACCAGACTGTTGCTCCAGAAATAAGGCAGTAAGCTTTATACGTGGCCTAATTTTGGAGATACTTTCTACTAAAAATATTTCCATAGCTAAATCATAAAAGGAGAACATTTATTTGATTAACAGAATTCTACTCCTATCTTGGCAAGACTTACTAAAGGCAAATTTGTAATTTTAATCCATTCCTCTTCACTTTAATCCTTCAAGTACTTTAGGGATACTAATATTAGTAGCAACAAAAAAAAAAAGTAACATGCTATGCAAGTCATCATTCAAAGGGAAGGCCATCTGTTTCTCTAAAAAGCAAGTCTTACATAAATAGAAGCTTTTCTTTTAGTTTTGTCAACCTACATTTCCAACATTTCCATGTATTTAAAGAGTTGTTGTTCTAGCATCTGACTGAGGAAATATTTAAGTTATTGTTTATTCTCTTAAAGATCTTGTGGTTCCTGTTGGCTAGCTCTGAACAATTAGTGAAAACTATCAAAAGCATGTCAAGGTACAGAGCAGTATTTACACTCAAAATTACAAGAAATTCCGTGATCTAGTTTTAAATCTAAAAGACAGCCTCATATTCCCAAGGAACTTTTACCAGCATGACACTAATTCTGGAGAATTGTGTGAAATCTTTCTTCTTTTTGCATGTTTCAGTACATGAATGATACCCTCTGACTCAACTGCAGCAGATTCCAAATACTTAAGAATTTCAGTTTTGACTAGAATACTTTCTTTCACCATAACTAAGCATTTAGAATCAGGATTGCTATGGCACCATTATTTTCTTGTGTTGCATCATTGTAAACCTTAGGTTTTATCATTACTTGTTTGCATGACCATTCATTGACAACAGAATATAAGAGAACCCCAGAACTCAAGAGAAGAAACACATTTAAATGGTATTCAGCCATCAGGAAATTCAGAACAATTTAACATGCTATACTCTTGAATGCTGAAGTTCCTTGCTTGGAAGGGTTCTGGCTTTCCACTGTTTCTTGGGCCTGCCTCTGCACAGAAACTTTTCACTATCTGTGTGAAATTGAAGGGAGGGAGAAAAGATTTTGGGCAGCATCTGGTTTTGCACCTCGGTCTTTTCCAGTTGAGAGACACTTGAAGATAACCATCCGTAGATCTAGTCCCTCCTGCAGCCAAATCTTATCCATGATCTTAATCATTTGCAAAGCCAACATATCTTGTCTCAGATCTTCTCCAACCTTAGATGGAAAAATGAAAGTTAACTAGAGACATAATATACTTTCAGCAAAACTTAACTTCAGATTTTAATTGCTTTACATTTATAGGAAGTGATACATTATGCTACTAATTTCCTCAGTTATATATATGTGAAAAGAGAAATGGACTGCATTTAGGCTTTCACATACAGTAGACTCACTTCCACACTTTACAGCCTGTTCAGACATTGGTTTCTAGATACACAGGAGCAAACTCACAGAATAATAAAGCTTACTGGTATATAATAAAGTTAATTGATACCAACAACATAGTGTTTATTGTTCAACCTTTTTTTTCCAATACATACATGTAAGGCCTACCTTAAACATCACATTAATTTCTTCTCCCAGAGGGTCTGCATTTATCAGTGCAATTTTCAATGGTACTGCATTGGAGCTGAAGAAAGAACAGGCCTACAAGTAGATTTTAGTGTTAATACTCAAAAAGGACTATTCCTGC
This sequence comes from Chaetura pelagica, assembly GCF_000747805.2. Lineage (NCBI taxonomy): Eukaryota > Metazoa > Chordata > Aves > Apodiformes > Apodidae > Chaetura > Chaetura pelagica. Next base: position 959,833 of record NW_009952881.1, on the reverse strand, counting down.
CAGCCCAGAAAACAAGACATTCTGGCAACAAGAAGGTTTGACACACAATGTGCCCATTCAAACTGCCATTGTGGCAAATACATGCTTCCTTTGCATAAAGAGCCCTTTGGCTGTTATTTGTTGAATACTTGTAGAAAAGCCAATAATTCTGCACAGTGATGTTTTATACATTTTGAAGGGAGAGTGAATAAGACATGCATAAATATTTTATCAGCAGCTTGGGTACTTGCATGTTTCACACTATTTTCTCATTTATCTGCTTTCAAGGACATATTCATGATGTAGCAGTTTACAGTAAAAAAAAGAGAATTAACTGTCTTGCTATATGGGATTAAATGCAGTGTTCACAGACCTTTAGGTTCTCAGTCATGCATGATATAATCAAGACTGTGGTTGAGCAGGTATTATCAAACCTTGCAGAGCTCTGCAAAAATAATTGACCTGCTTGCCCTACATTATTACATGTGGGACCTTCACAATAAAATAAAGCTACTGTCTGCCTCCCTGGATTCCAGAAATCTATTGGACATAACCAGTACCAAGTAGTTTCACCAATTTCACAGGATCTACTAATTGTTTGGACTTCATACCCTTCCTCAGTTTTCTCTTTTGATTACTACTGCAAACAGGACTTTTTCATGCACTTTGAATTGTCTCCTGCTTTACTATAACCAGGATTACTGGCATAAAACACAGTCTGAAGAAACAATACAGTATTTCATATATATACAGATATATTTAATACAAGTACCTTAACTGATTTTACATGTCTTTGCATAAATTTTATCTTTGCCCAGCTAATTTCATTACCTTGTTCTATCAGGATTTTTAATTAAAACCCTCCTGCCTTAGTGTAAAGAACTTTCAAGCACTTTCACCTCAACTGATTTTTTTTCTCTATTTGTAAAATCTTTGCCTATATGCAATTTTTACAAAAGGTTTTGAAACTGCGAATGTGCAGTACCTTAATATTTAGCTCTTTTGCCACAAGACTGGGATTGAGAGGCAAGCGACATTTATTCTTCAGGAAAAATAACTGCACACGTTCCATACCATTTTGCAAAGCAACCTGCAGACAAAAAAAAAAATTCAGCTGAATTTTTTTGAATTGGAGCACCTACACAAAACTTCTGGACAAAGTTATCCTGAAGCCAATATTTTAACTCCTCAGTGTCAAAGGAATGCTAGAAATTATAGCTTCTGTTTTAGCTATTAAAAACACACAAGTCTAGCAGTACAACACTAATATCACAGAAGTTTGGGGTCTGGGTTTCTTTTTTTGTCTGAACTAAAGGATAGCATCCCACTCTAATAAACTGTAAGTTTGTATTATCAGCACATAAACAGATATCCCATTCTTTTGCTTAATGAGATCATTCTTAAGCAGTAATAGGTTTAAATCCAATTCCAGTTTATTGTACACAGAAGCCATCCTACTTGCTTACCCCATTACCTCACACAACCTTATGTTTCAGATGACAACAAATTTGACAAAAACATCAGCTTCAATAAGCCATTATCTTGTTAAAATGCAGAGCAATAGATTCATAGATCTTCTTATATATTACATAAAATATTTTATTGAACTTTGACTAAGAATGCAATTCAATAGTCTAATTTTCCTAAAGAATATTAAAAATACATACATACCTGCCGAGCAGATCCACTTGTTTGCTTTACTTTTTCTGCTACCATTCCAAAAAGCTGCACCAGTCTGGTCTGCTTCTCAAGCTCTTCCCTCAGCCTTTTTCCACAGACTGAAAGAAAAGCTCCAAGAATTTGCTCATACCTTACACCAAACTTCGTATCATGCAGCGTATCCTTAAGGAGCCTGAAATAAAGGATTTAAGTTAAATTTTCCAAAAGAAAATACCACAAATAATGTAATACTAAGACAAGAAATTATTTGAATGAATCAGTACTATATATAGCCACATGTACCCACTGATAACATGAGATACAAAATGAAAGAAGTTTGCCTCTTGCAAAGGCATGGTATGGTTTTTTTCATGAAATAAAAAAGACCTGCATTTTGTATCCTCTCCATTCATAACATTCATTGCTATTAACTATGATATTAACAAAGAAATTTTTTTCTGAAAATAATCTTATGGCAAACATTAAGTGAACAATGGAACAAAGAACAACTTACCAATATAGATAGTGTGCTATTCGAATGCTTCCCAGTGCCCGAGCCAAAAGAAACTTGACAAGAGCACTGTCAAGGTAGGTTTCATACTTCAATGCCTAGATACAAAGAAAATTAAATAAATCAGGACTTGATTTAATCATAGCTGAAGACTGAGATTTTATGACTAATGCACAGACAGAATCACCACAAATGCATAGCACAGTTGCAGTGATTACTTACTCAAATTGTTTTCCATACCATGCATTAAGGTTATTAAATAATGAGGCATGCAATTGCACTTCTGCTACTAGTAACCAGCAATAACTGTGGCTTTTCAAGAGAAAAAAAAATAAAAAAAATCAAACTTCAGTGTAGGCAGAAAGTCTTACCTGCACAAATTGAGGGAGGAAATCTGTTAGCTCGTCATCACTTAATGTCTCCATCCAATTCACAGCCATACTTCGTACTTCCTGATCAGCAAATCTAGAAAGTCACCACAAATCCACATTAGGTTTATTCTGTTCATGTAGGGTTTTTTTGGTTTTTGAGATCAGCTAGATACAAAACAACCAATATAAACTCTTTAATAGCTCAATAAAGGACCTAAAATTTTGAGGTTCTTCATTACTGAGGATGGAAACGTGTGTTTAGGACAAGCATCCTCATCTCTCAAAACCTCAGTCTGGATACCTGGGCTGTACACCTTGATCTCCTGTTGCAAATTGGATCTCAGAATCCCAACCACTACTGCTGCTCTATCACATCATGACTTGGTTAAACCTACATGACTAAAGCAAGCATTCTCTTCAAAATTTCAAGCAAATTTAGCTTTTGCTACAAGAAACTCAGCAATATTTTGCACAAGGATGTCATTATGAATCTTCTACTGAAGAAAAGTCCTTTGATGCACAATGCACAGAAAGAGGTTCTTTACATTGTTTTTCTTACTTTGAATCAAGTAGTTCCAGTGCAGCTAAGGGTGATAAAGGAGGCCACTGCTGAAGTAATGAATATATTTCTGGAAGACTTGCCCAGTCCCAGTGAGGGGCACTAGCCAGTATTTTTGGTAGGCTACTAGTATGATTATGACAATAATGTCTCTTCTCCCATAGAAATTCTTTATCTTCTTTTGACAGCCTGCAGACAAAAGCATTTTGGTTCATAACACACATTACAGACCATCACCTGAATAACCCCATTGCTAGTGGCAATTTGACACATAAAGATAACACACAAGATATAATCAAATTAATATGGCTACTTCCTCCACAAAAGTCAAAACAAGAAGCAAAAAATACAGCCTCAAGCATCACAGTAACACTTGTTTAACATTATGATTTGGGCAGGACAAAAACCAGTTTTAGCATAATCTGAAATAAACCAAAATGTTAATCTTAGTTTGGTGCAGATGAGTGGGAAAGCCTGCCAGAAAAGCTTCCATGCCATATGAACAGCCACTGCTGAAATTGCCACTGCTCCATGTAACTGAAGAGCTGCCAAGCAGAAAATACACATTTACAACAGGCAGTCATAAGGTCGTTGATCTTTTAACAGGAGAATACACTGACACCATGAAAAGCACCAGTAAATTCATTAAGTCAACACCATTATTTTTCAAGTTTGATTCCATCTCTTGTTTAAGTCTTCACAGGTCTTCAAACTGTACTAGAACCATATTAAAAGAAACTAAGAATAAATAAGCATTCCATACCCTGGCCACAAATTGTAACATACAAAGAGACCATAGCTAGAGATAAACATACCCAATAGTGTTATCCTTGGAAAGAATGCCAAGGAGACGTTCTCTCAATGGTTTTTCTAGTGTTTCTATGGAATGATGCACAGTAGTCTTTGCAGCTTGAGGAATTTTATATTCAATATCAAAAGCATGGGATGGGAAGTCAATCTAAAAAAAAAAAAGAAAAAAAGAAAGATGATGCACATCCTCATGAACCATACAGAAAGCTGCCACTTTCAGCAACCTTGGGTGTTCAAGCATCTTAACACTTGAGTTCTCCATGTGTAACAGTTCTTAGGTAATGTATTCTGAGTATTTTTTTCCATCTAAATTCTTCTACATAACTGTGGTCCCTAAACATATGACTGTTGTATTGCTGCACAATCCAGTAGCTGGAGAACTCCTCAGGAGGGAAGTGAGAATGCTTAGAGACTAAACACAGAATTATTAAAAGTCTCAACCCAACCAACAACTCTGACCCTTTTATAACTGGCAAGCCATGCCTAACAAGGACCCTTCTCTTCAGAGAGAAATATGGACTCTAAGCTTAGAATGAGAGGTGCTTATGTTCTGGAAAGAAACTGAAATTGCTATTGTTTGCATTGAGACAATTCCTCTGCATACATTTCTATAGACTGCTTTTCAGTATGTTCTCTCCAAATACTGACAGCATGTACCACCAAGGCATCTACAATTTCCCTTACGTCAAGAAAGTGATTCAGTAATTGACTTGTACACACTTAAGAGCAACTTTCCATTCCTTGCCCTTCTGGTTTAGTAATCACTATTCTATACTGCCTTTCAATTATGACTATGCAATATTTACACAAAATATTGATTTATTACCACTCATGTAAGAGTTACAAGTCACAATATTAAAAAAACAAACCATAGTTAGATCAAGTCAGTACCTGCAGTACAATTTTCTCTGTATTTCCTTTCTTACTGGCCACCCCTGGTACATGATGTGGATGTGATGAGGTCCAGAGTTGTAAGAGTTTTGTCCCACAAGTTAACAATCTGAGAAAAAAAAAACAAAAGCAGGTACAGGTATTGTATCATGATCTATTTACTTCACAATATAGTTATTAAAATACTATCTGGAGAAGATCAATGGTCAAAGAAAACAACTCTAAAATATTAGTGTGGTGTAGAAAGAGTTCCAACTAAGTATGTTTTTGCTGCAGAAATAAGAACTTCTCTTATGATGAGTATTTTACCATTGATGTTCAGAAACACAGAAAAAAATCAAACTGTAGTAGCCAATACAGTTTTAAACTTAACAAGGGGAATTCAATTAATTTGACACTTGGTAATCATATTTCTTTTCACTGAATATCTTCTATACTTTAAGTCCTTTAAAATGCTGCATACAACTTCTAGGTGGAAAAGGCAAAGGCAAAAGATGAGTGCTGACACAGCAAAATTAAGTGCTCCCTATTTCTTAATCACAGAATCGTCATAGTTGGAGAGGACCTCTGAGACCACAAAGTCCAACCATCAACACAAAAAAACCCCCAAACACACACAAACACCACACACACTCCACCAGAAAACACGCACAAAAATCTCCCCTACAACCTCAGTCACTAGTGCATGCTCCGAAGTCCCACATTTACACGTTTCTTGAATACCTCCAAGGATGGTGACTCTACCACCTCCCTGGGCAGGCTGTTCCAGTGCCTGAACACTATTTCAGTAAATAAATTCTTCCTAATATCCAATCTAAACCTCCCCTGCCACAGTTTCAGGATATTTCCTCTGGTCCTATCATTATCTACTTGGGAGAAGAGGCCAACACCCACATCCCTACAACTTCCTTTCAGGTAGTTGTAGAGGGTGATGAGGTCTTCCCTCAGCCTCCTTTTCTTCAGACCAAACCCCTGTTCCCTCAGCTGCTCCTCATATAGCTTGTTATCTAGACTTTTCACCAGCTTGGTGGCTCTTCCCTGGACACATTCCAGCACCTCAATGTCCTCCTTACTGTGAGGGGTCCAGAACTGCACACAGTACTCAAGGTGTGGCCTCACCAGTGCTGAGTACAGGGGCACGATCACTTCCCTACTCCTGCTGGCCACGCTATTCCTGATATACACCAGGATGCTCTTGGCCTTTTTGGCTCATGTTCATCAGGCTGGCAACCAACACCCCCAAGTCCTTTTCTGTTACGTAGCTTTCCAGATACTCTTCCCCAAGCCTGTAGCATTGCCTGGGGTTGTTGTGACCAGAATCAGGACCCAGCACTTGGCCTTACTGAACCTTATACAGTTGGCTTTGGCCCATCGATCCAGCCTGTCTAGGTCCCTCTGCAAAGCATTCCCTCAAGCAGATCAACACTCCCACCCATTTGGGAGGGAGTTCTTTACTTACTGAGGGTGCAATCAATCCCTTCATCCAGATTGATGTTGAACAAGACTGGCCCCAAAGCTGAGCCCTCAGGGACTCCACTGGTAACCAGCTGCCAACTAGATTTAACCCTGTTTATCACAGCTCTCTGGGCATGGCCACCCAGCCAGTTTCTTACATACACCTTCTTACCTTCTCAGAAAAAAGGCACAGGTATATGAATATTACAGAGATCACCATTGCCTGGACTCTCCACATTACTAGATTCTACAGTTTGTATTTGCCAGCTTATTCCCAGCATTAATATCATTTCCAATTGCAGTAAGGCAAAACTGAGAATACTTCATAAATCAGTTAAGCTCTCAATGGTAGGCACAGAAAACTTGTATCAGTCTTTAAAAATAAGAATACAGCCTACTTAATCTTAAGGGACCTTTTAATCTTTCTATGTTTTAGTTAGCTACAAGTTTTAGCTCCTGCCTGCTGTTGATGCTATTCTTAGCTGTAACTGGAATATTTGGCTTGTATGTTTAATTAACTAGGTCTGAATTTAATTTATATAGAATGCAAGTGGATTAGCATCTCTACAGCTATCATATACAGGCCATTCAGTAAACCCTGGCACAACACATCCTATTGTAGTGCATAAACAGAAAATACAGTTTTCTCTCCAAACTACTATGAGAACATAATGCAGCATGAAGACAATAAAAATTTGCAATTGAAATCCAAACAAAAGCTACATTTTCAAGCTAATACTGCAAAATGTGGTATTTGGACAGAGACTGAAATGCAAAATTTAAGCAGAAGGCTGAAATAAACACCATATAGGAAAAGAAATCCAAGTTTCAGTGGTGGCTGAAAACAGCCACAGGCCATCTCTACCATGCAGGCAAGCCTGACGTCTTAAGCATCCCCCAAGCTGGAAAAGTTACCATATAAAATTACTTTTTCTCCTATCTATGAAAATACACCAAAATTTAAAAATATATCTAAAAATTTTAAATGGTATTTTGATTTCCTTGCTCACTTATATATTATGACCCTATTATCTGATTCACCAATTTTTAAAGGATTAAAGGAAAAAATCAATGTATAAAAAATTCTCCAGTTTAACTCCTGTATATGTAACGTTATGAAACATGCAGCCCTGACCATCTTGCAGCCAAGGCAAAGATGCCTCAAAGAATAATAGTACTTAGAAAGACATCAGACCTTAAAGGTCTTCTGTGTAAAAAAATTTGAGCCATCATATTTTGCCCTACAAACAGGTCTGGGTGAAGATAAGAGCTATTCTTTCCTATCTTAAGACAGCTTTAAGGGCAGAAGTGCTTCTTTCCCAGTCATATGATGGAAGCACAGCACATTTACATTTGTTCTGTTATGTACTCTGGGCTGCATCAAAAGAACCATGAGCAAAAGGTCTAGGGAGGTGATTCTTCCCCTCTACTTCACTTTTGTGAAAGGCCACCTGGAGTATTGTGTCCAGCTCTGGAGCCCCCAAACACATGGAAGACATGGAGCTCCTGGAGAGAGTCCAGGGCCATGAAGATGGTCAGAGGGTTGGAGCACCTCTCCTGTGAAGACAGGCTGAGAGAGCTGGAGTTGTTCAGCCTGGAGAAGAGAAGGCTCTGGGGAGACATTAGAGCAACCTTCCAGAATCTAAAGGCGCTACAGGAAAGCTGGGGAGGGATTTTTTACAAGGACATATCGTTACTGGACATGGGGTAAGTTTTAAACTGAAAGAGGGTAGATTTAGATTGGATATTAGGAAGAAATTCTCCACTATGAATGGGGTGAGACACTGGCCCAGGTTGCCCAGGGAAGTTGTGGATGCCCCTCCCTGGAAGTGTTCAAGGCCAGGTTGGATGGGGCTTTGAGCAACCTGGGCTAGTGGGAGGTGTCCTGGCCCAAGCAGGGGGGTTGGAACCAGATGATCTTTAAAGTCCCTTCCGACCCAAACCATTCTATCATTTTATGTGTTGCACTAGATACAATCCATGCTGAATCCAGGGCTTGTTACAAACTCTTAAAAGTTGCATTCTCTGCCACCATGGCTCATGAACTGGCTGTTTACACTTATTCTGCTAAAATATATGTGATTACCAACTGAACTACCTCTAGCCAATATGATGTACTGTTAGATCTAATCAGATAGTAGAACTCAAAAAATGCCACCTACCAAGACCACATTCCTCCAGTAGAAGGGAAGCTATCAATTCAATAGACAGTGACACCTGCAGATACTTTAACTATAAATGACTTAACAGGGCAACATCTGAATGTCAGTGGGGCCAGCTTGAGTTGTGCTTAGATGCTCAACTGCTGCATAAACAGCTGGTACTAACACCACCTCTTCTGGCCCACACTGCCATGAAGATTTCCTGTAAATAAAAGTGCTTTCATCCAAACAATATTCAGCTTCCTCCAGTAGGTTAAGTTTCTTTCAGCCAGTTAGAAGGAAATACTATAACACAGGACCATGTTTTGTACTATATTTAATTGAAGGTATTATTTCCATAACAATACAGTTTCATTCTTACCTTTATCATGGCCTACTATATTCAGTGGCAGAGATGCAGTTTCTACAGTTATGAGAGTTGAGTAAGCTTTATATAGAGTAAATAACTATTAATAATCTTATCCATATTTTGGATACTTACCTCCTAAAATCAAAAAGAGGCAAAGAAACCTGACCCAACATTTCTGGGCCCTTTCTCTGCTTATTTGAGTCAGGAGAACTCCCACTACTTTGATTTAAGATTCCAAACAAAGTCAGACATAAGACTGTTTCCAAAGGCAACTGTGAAATCTGGATAGGGAAAATTATTCTGTAAAATAAAAGTATTAAAAATAAGTCAGTCAGAGGACAGACAGTTGTTAGTAAGTTACAGGTTTATCAATACAACCTGTTGATGCCCCTTGTTTTAAAAAATTAACATTGAAGAACAAGTGTTACATTTCCACACAATCATATTTCACTCCACTTTCACTCTACCAATAGTTTGCAAACCCTGCTGAATTACACTTCTGCTCTGTAGCCAAATCTAGAGCAACCCTTTTTAATGTTTGCCTATTACATCACATTCCTTACACAGAACCCTACTGTCCAGCATAACCAGTCTTCCCACTTTACTCACTATGGGGACGCACAGTTCCACATGAGCCACTTCCTAATCTCTCACTTTTAGTCATCTGACAACAGTTTCCTATCCAAATGAAAGAATCTGTTAAGAACTATTGAAAGCTAAATTCACATCGTAAAAAACCACCACCCATAAAGAAAGCAGAATACATCTCACTGAGCAATTCAAACTTTTTGTTTACCCTGTTTTTATTGCTTTAAATGTTCTTTAAGTTTGATGTTTTGTAACACTCGCAAATACCATTCTAAAAGTTATCACAGCAAACTGCTAAAGCAGTTACTATAAAACACTGCAACTATATAAGGCAAACTTATAAGCAATCTAGCATCTTTCACTGTAACACACTAGTACTTGCAAGCAAAAGATCTGTCCATTCCTTGCATCTGTGGTAAAAAGAGGTAGCTGAAGTACTCTCTGATGGCAGGTATTCTAGAATCTGAAAATCTCACTCTTGGTCTGAAATAATTTGTCACTGTAGACTTCCACAATATTCCTCAGAATCTATTCTCACCCTTAAAAATAGTCAGGAAAATAGATATAAGGCAACATGGAGCTCACCCAAAGCTCCAGTTATAACAGGCTTCCTGTTAACTATTAAGTAGAAAAGAGTAAGCTGTACATAGATCATGAAAAATACTTTCCCCTCAGTTATCACCTGCCATCCTCTCCTTATTTCTTCTCTGCATGACCCTCCTTCTTCCTTCCTACCCTATTCCTCTGCCCTATAAAGAGAAACTGAAGTTTAATAGCTCAAACCAGACATTCTCCTATGCTACAGGCACTCTTAAGCATTTATGCATCTGCTGTCTTTATAGAAATAATTTTACATTAGATGTTTAAATTCAGATTTGGAACAAAAAACTATTAATAATTAATGTGAGTTGCTTTTCCTCCCCCACTCTTTTATATAATTTGAGCACTGCTTATAAGGAATTTTATCCATCCGTCTTTAAGCAGCACAGGCTGTTCCCATCACAAGGAATCCTGTGACCTTCCCAATTCCTTATGATTGTATACTACAAACACATCAGCAGAGGCACTTGTCCAGCATTTCCAGTTTCACTTTTAAAATGAATAGTTAAATACCATTTGGAAACAAATATTTCTGATTTTGGTCAGTAAGTCTCACACATTGTTCCTTCAACACTTCAAATAGAATCAGAAGCAAGAGTTGCTTGAATGACTGTATTCAGCAGCTAGCCAGATAGGTACTATTCCAAACATTTCAGTGAGTTTTAACATACTAAAGTCACTTACAATTCATCCCATTTAATCAAGTAGAAGAAGTTCTTGTACGTGCCAACCTTCTTGGAATGAACAGGTTTAAACAGATCTTTTCCATTATGGGTCAGAGAACAAACCAAGTAGTATTTTTCATAACTGGACAAGGAAAAGAAAGTAAATTAAACAAACAAAAAATCTACGAAAGGATGAATTTTATAAATTATAAATTACTCACTTTGATACCCAACCAGATGAAATCCCATGTGCAGCAAATATTGTGAACTGGAGGTGTTCTGTGGCAGTCCATGCTTCCTTAGCACTCCTGCTATCGTTTGGAGAAACTGCTGCAGAACTGCTACATGAATTCATGTGGAGTTGCAGAAGGGCCTCAACTGCTGTTGTTAACTGGTCTATATTGACTTTCAGAGGGTTTTCAGGCTGCAGTGAACCTAAATTGTAGTTTATCTTTAACACATATCTTCCTAAAATAGCCACTTGAAAGCAGTTTTAAAATAAAATAGAAAAACTTCACTCACCAGATGAGCTCTTGCTAGTGTCATCACCACATTTTAGGGACACCTACACAGTAAAGTTAGAGCAAATTTCAAAACCAAGAAACCTGTATTAATTTTCCATTGAAGTATCTTGTATAGAAATGATAATACATTTGAATTAGGCTCATATTTGCATTTATGTAATACATTTTTTTCCTCAAAGTTCCTCAAGAGTTAACTGACAGCATCCTAATTTCCATATTACACAGCGCCTATTCACCAAGCTCAAAGGTCACATTTTGTCAAGTCACAACTATTTTATCACCATTTACAACTCTTTCAAGAAACACAATACATTGGAATATTGCTCAGGGTACTCAATTTCTCTGAGCAGGAATACAACTCAGTCAGGGCTGTTATGGATGAAAGCAAAAGCTGTTGGCTCTATTACCCCATAATTTAAGTCTGAACAGCTCTTATGCCATTTATTAAGGTATCTTTTGTAGGCAGAGTTACTGTTCTGGTTTGGTGGGTTTTTTGGTAGCGGGGGAAGGTCCACAGGAGTGGCTCCGGTAAGAAGCTGAGAAGCTCCCCCTGCTTCCAAAACCCAGCCAAAGAGACATCAGAAGGACAACAGATGTGCCTCAGCAATTAACATACAGAAGAACAGCTATAACACCTGAGCAGAGGCACTTGAGAGAGAAGAGCTGTGCTGGGGAAGGAGAGCACTGCTGATGGTGGGTGAGGAAGAAGGTGCCCAAGCAGAAGTTTCCCTGCAACCCATGGCAGGATGGCAGCTGTCCTGTACTTGTGAAAGAATATGGTGGAACATTCCCTGAAGGTGCCAGGACGGGTGAACTTGGCCACTGGACTTGGATTTTGCAGCCAGAGGATTTGCTGCCAGTGGACTTTTGACTATGCAGCTGTGAAAGACCCCAGTGCCAGGGGAGTTTGTTCCCGAAGCAGCTGGTGACTCTGTGGGAAGCCCAGGCTGGAGAAGCTCCAGACCTCATGGGAAGGACTCATGAAGGAGAGGTTCGTGGAGGACTCTCTTCCATGGGAGGGACCCCATGGGGAAGCAGGGGAGGACTGTAAGGAATCCTTCTTCCTGAGGAGGGAGCAGCAGGAACCACCAGCCTGTGAACTGACTCTAAGCCCCATCCCCTGTCCCCCTGTGCTGCTGGGGGGAAGGAGGGAGAGAAACCAGGATCAAAGTGATTTGGGCCCAGGAAGAAGGGAAGGGTGGGAGTAACGTATGTAAGCTCTGCTCTTTGTGTTGTCCGAGTCCTGCGTGTGTTTGATTAGTGTGAAATTAAATTATTATTTTCCCCAAGTTGAGTCTGTTTTGCCCGTGACCTTAATCAGTGGAGAACCCTCCTTGTCCTTTGTCTCGACCCATGAGCTTTGTGCTTCTCATCCCAAAGCGTGTGTGTGTGGGAATTGAGTGGGTGGCCATTGTTGTTGTGTTGGGCCCAAAATCACTACAGTTACTGAATAAAAAACATCAAACAACTGAGAAAACTGAACAGCAAGTACTGTCACTTCATACTATCTGCTGTGTTTGCTTCTTTGTCTGCAAAACTGGAAATCTAAACATGATACAGTATTACAGCAATGTCTAGTTTCAACAAGGACACTCTTGAAGCAAAAGGTGAAAAATCATGGGAATTTACATCCCTTCTAATGAGGAAGGGTTTCAGGCCAAATTCAACTTCTAATAAAACTAAAACTTTTAATGAAAACTAAGTTTGTGATTTAAAAACAAAGCCCAGTGAACTTCTAATGGTTCAAATAAAGTCTAAGACGTTTGCCACAACTGCTGAAGAATGAAAGCTCTCCTTATGCTTTTAGTGTATTAATTATCTTGTCAACATTAAGTTTTAGCTATCAAAAAACTTCACATTCTTATGAAAAAAACATGCAGAAACTTAAGAAAAAAAAATCACACCATTTTTCCCTTTCACAATAACTGCTGTATGTTTCCACCATTACTTGTCAAGTAGCCCAAGTACTTTTGGATGACAGGATGCCAAACTTGAAGCAGCAGTATCCAAGTAATTTTCTACTTGACAGTCTACTGTTTTCTTTTACTTTTTGGCCACTTCTTCCAACCACACAACAGTTACTTAGAAAACAGCAAAAATGAAATCAACATCTTAGATAAGGTTTAGATGCAACTGGCTCCAGTCTTCACAGCAATTTCATTTCTGAAGGCAATCCAATATGCCTTCATACACATTCGCTTAAACGGTAAGGTTCATCACAAGAGAACTGCAGGGTTTTAATGATAATTTCTTTTTTTTTTTCTCAAATTATACTGGGATACCATTATTCTGGAAGTTATTTTTACACAGCAATCTAGTTATTTCTACAGCTTTCTCCTATCAAAAAGCAAACACTGAAGTAATATTTGATACACTGTATTTCAGTAAGTTTTCTTAATTTGTTTTCTGCATTTCCCCACAAGAATTTTAGTTCTTTTGACAACTCTATTTAGTGTGTGCATTTTGCAATACTTCCACCAGTATAACAAATATATTGTTGAACTAATGAAGCCAAAAAGGCATAGAACAGCACATAAATCACCACTCGTATAAGGCAGCAGGACAACAGAAACAGCAAGACTATTTAGTTTTTTTTATTAGCACACTGCTCCATTTAATGACTGTTTTTGATAACACGGCTTGACACCAATTCTGCTCAAGTGAATTTTTCACTGTAAGGCAGTTTTAGCACCAAAATCTGTGCTATTTTAAAGTTTTAAACTTTTGTCAATATGCTAAGGAATGCAGGAGCATGAACTGTTTAAGCTCTAAGATGCTACTGCTGTTCATATAAATACTGCACAGAAAATACACAATATGAACCCTTCCTTGAAGCATGAACGCATTGGGTTTAGAGGGCATGAGCTAGCTATCAGTATCCCTTGGGCAGAGCAAGTGGCATTTACTGTGACACAAGTTTGTAGTTACCAAACCCAAAAACTGTATTCTAAAATTAGTTTTTAGAAATGTCACTATTTAGAACAGCAAAGGATTCCAAAAGCAAGTGATTAATGCATAAATAGAAGATAAATGCACAAATAGAAGATATCAGGTTAAACAAAAATAAAATACATCACCCTGACTGAACTTTGCTGGTATTTGCAACTACCAAAGATTATTAAATAGTATTTAGTGTTAAAAAGCATACCTCAGAATGCAATTTATAGTGAGAAAGTTTACCTCTGCATTTTTAATCCTTGGAAGATTAACAGCTCTCCTGAGCTTCTTCACCGATTCCGTTATTGCTTGAGTCTCTACACAGTCCAATGTAGAACAGATTTTTCTGACAGTCTTAATTACATGATCTACTGCTTTATGCTGGTTCTAATAAAGAAAGTATGAAAGAACAGATTTATCTGATGACAATTGTGAAAACAGGCATTGCTTTCATTTTCTTTTCTTTTAGAATGAATAGCCAAGAAAATCTCATCAGGCACATCTCAACTACATTAAACTGCAGGGTAAAACCTCAGTATTATGAACTTCCTTATAGCTCATTTATTAACTTCAACAACATAGGAATAGTACACATTCTAGAATGGTGTCCCAGGAAACATAACAAGGCTTCCAACGATTATTTTTTTCCCCAACAACATTCAGTTACTGTGAGGAAGGAATGCTAAAGAAGCAGTATTTCCACTTCAGTCCTCTTACACATATAGGTTCAAATTACAATTACTCCACAGTATAGCTTACAGAATGGCACTTTATTTACTTCAATGTACTTTTGAAAAAAGTTTGTTGCAACTTTTGCTTTACGTATTTTCTAAATTAAAATGGTTCTTTCAGATGAAGGAATCTAAAATAGTCATCTTGAAGAAGTATTGCACACATAACAGGAACCTCTTTTGAAAGAAATAGATCAGCTTCTTATCAGAGTGAAAACGTTGGTCAGGCTGCTTAAGATCAATTTGAGATGCTCCTAAAATTCTCTTCCTTTTTCTCTTCAAATAGAAGAAAAGCCTCTTAATTTAAATCTAAAAAATCCTAGGTGGCTTGGTTTTTGTTTCTTAATATAAGCAAAGTGTTCAACCAATTTTAAAGAACAACTGAAGAAAATGAAAATATTTGTTTCAAAATAATGGTTTACTTTTTAAAGGCTTAACATATAGGTTTCTTTCAGAAAGTCAGAAAGCTATTTGAATTTTAAAAAATTGGTATTGGGATTACCTGACAACAACTTTGTCCTGGTAAGAAAATAACCATAGAAGTCAGAAGACATTGTAAATATTTAAGCCATACTTCCAAACATAACACTTGGAAGATAACAGCTGCTTGGGTAACATGAAAAGCAAAATTTCCACTGCTATTTTCCTCACAGGCTCTCAAATGAATGTCAACAAAAAGACAATAGGTAACTTTTTAAATTGTGCAACAATGTGAAATCAAAGGCT
The DNA here is from genome assembly GCF_000747805.2 of Chaetura pelagica. Classification (NCBI taxonomy): domain Eukaryota; kingdom Metazoa; phylum Chordata; class Aves; order Apodiformes; family Apodidae; genus Chaetura; species Chaetura pelagica. The sequence goes on along the minus strand of NW_009952881.1, from coordinate 944,316 downwards.
ATAAACAAATGCATTTACAAATTACTTCACCCTGTTTCACTTTGATTAGGAAGCTGCAGCTACTGAGTATGTACAGGAATTCACTTCAGGACATAAGAAATGTTTCAAATGCAACAACTGCTGATATTTGGACCTAATCCTCATCACCTATAAGCTACACCTCCCATCCTCAAAATAGACTGTAGAAAGAGTAGAACACAAGTCTGAACTGAGATGTTTTACATTCTTCACCCTAGCTTGTGAAATCACAATTAAACAAGCAAGCTGAAGCAGCTGCAAGAGCAAAACAACAAAAACACCACCATATGGAGGAGAAGTAACAACTACTCTAACAAAAAGACTGTGTTCAAAACTACCCTTGAGAACACTGTGAATCACCATCAAGGGAATTAAAAAACATTAAGGGAATATGTAAATAGTGGACATCAGCTTGTTCAGACCTGCATTCCTGGAGAAGCAAACAAATGTAAAAGGAAACAAGAAGTATTGTAATTAAGTTACTAATTTCAAGACTGTTCTTATAGAAACTGTTTAAGTCTTCAAGTTACAGTACTAATTTCTAAAAGGAGAAGCTTATTTTAACTTCTGACAGTAAAACAGGTCATCTTCAGCTAGCTTTTGCATTTGGGAAATTATTCCAAACTGCTCCGCACACAAGCTGTTTTAAGCTACCTATCATACACCCAAACAGATAATTGTTTTGACACTGTGTTTTAAATTAATTCAGTCATGCAGAGTAAGATGTTATTACACTGGGTGGAAAACTTGTATGTTCCAAACATACTTCAATCATAATTCCCATTGTACACAACTATTACTGCTCACTTTTGTGTAGATTTTTATCCATTACCTACATCTCATTCGTGGCTGAGAACAACTGACGTACCTGGGATTCAGACCTTTTTTCCCTATTCCCCTGAATTAATCTCTTCCAGCATTTTTGAGGAAAAGTTAATTTTGCACCCCAGGACTCAGAAGATAGATTTCTACTTGTGACATACAGATAATAATTAGTTTGCAAGAATAGCTTGAAGAAAAGAGGAAAAGCAATCTAAAAACCCATGATCCCAAATTTCCATTTGATAGCTTGTTCAGATGTCAGTTTCTCCACGAACACCTGCAAGTCTTTTTTCCAACTATCTCATCAGCAAACTCTCTCATGCTACTTTTGGTTCAGAAAAAAAATTAAGATGCCCTTACCTCAGTTTTAAGAGCTATGTTAACATGCTTGTGATACACATCAAGAAGCTCATCAATAGAAGGCCTGCAAGAAATAGCAATTATTGAACACAAGTACAAGAGCGTAACATAACCTTGGTCAGAAATTCAGTGGTGGGCTTGAGTACCAAAATAAACACATAATATTACCTTATAATAGGCTCTCTGAAAGGCTTTTCTACTTTGTAGAGGTGTTTGGTTAGATGTATGGGTGTTCTGTCATCATCTTCCTGCAATAAAATACTACCTATTAAACCCAGTTCTCACCATTCTATAATTTGTAATACTGTTTTAGAAGTTACATTACTAGTAACTGTGGAGCAGAAGGGGAAAGAGATATGGTGATCTATTTTCTTCTTTGAAGAGATAACTAATTAATAGCCTATGAAACATGTACACACTGGGACAGGGGGAAGAGGGAAGAAACAGTGAGTCAAATATTTCTCCCTTCCTCTTTAATAGGCTCATACATACCTAAATAAAATAAAAAACTGTTCTCAATTTCTACTCAACTCTGAAACCCGCTGCTTCTCTTTCAGGCCTCAAGTCCAAATGCTTGCATATTTTTTTCCAGCTATAGTACTTGGTCTAGTAAGGGACATTACCTATATCATAGCCTTGCAAAAATTCAGTATATATCTCATTTCCTCTTAGTATGAGAGAATACAATTCCTAACACCAAGCAGACATACTAATTTGTTAATCAGACAAAAAGGATACACTGCAGGTACATTAGCTGTGATGCAAACTCCCAGTCTCCTGAAGATTTATACTTACTGTTCGAGCCAGATCTCTGCATATGACACTATGGGTCAAGAGCTGCAGCTTGATTTCCGTGTCCCACTTCCGACAGTTCTGAATATATTCATGGCTTCCTACACAGTGCTTACTGGTAAAGAAAAGAAAGCTATAGTTACACCAAAAATATGTTGTGTTCTTCAAAAAAACCTGTTGGCTCAAAGTAAGGAAATGGTAAATTAACCTCCACATCATACTTCTTGATCCGGTCTTTACTTCTGTAGAAGTTTTAGTATACTGTTACAGATACCTATACTTTTGCTAAAACTATTGTGACTAAAAATGAAACCAAATATTTTTACCAGAAAACTAATGTGGAGTCCTAAATTATTCACAGATTATTAGAAATCAGATTTTTTTTCTGAGTGCTGGGATTTGAAGAGGAGCTGAAAACTACAACATCCTTCTACAGTAAAGCTCTATAGAAATCTGCATCTGAAAACAACTGTTTCTGTTTAATACAACAAATACTAGAAGAAATTTTTAGGAAGGTGCTGAGAACCTACTTTGGTACATTCCAGAGCAACTCTGAAGACTTCTGATTCGTGTGCAAAATGTGACTCTTCTACATTTTTAAGATTTCTGCTTTCACACATGTAATTGTTAAAGATGTAACTGTGCCATGAAAAAGCATGAAGTTAAATATTAATGAAAAAGTTTGCTTACTTCTGTAAAACTTCTTCTTGGCCACAGACTTTGAGGATATAGCTGCCAAAGTCCACTTCACTCAAGTCATCATGCACCCAGCAAAGTGCCTGCATTATTATAAGCTCAACAGGGGAACTCACTGTTTAAAGAAATTACATCTAGAAGTTAAATATAAGTCGATAGCAGAGATATGAACAACTGTTCATTCACAAATTGTAGTTTTAAAATGGAATTTATTTGTATGCTCTTAGGAAAGACTCCTATGCTTCTATAATCTCCTCAATTTCAATTTGAGAATCAGTTTTTTGAGAATTTGTTTTTTCCTCCCTGCAAAGAAAGGCATCTTATAAAACTTGACTGTAGTTTAAGAAATGAAAAAAATCCTTTTTAACATAGGATACAGTATAATCACTTCACCAGAAGCACAACAGCAGCCCACAGTCTGTTTTGTAGGAATTTAAATTATGAGCCTTTTTTTTTTAAATTATAAATTAGCCTTATTCAGCAAGGAATTCAACTAGGTACATGATCTCAGAGCTGCTTAAAGTTTAAAAATCATTATCTGAAGAGTTGCAGAAGTAAATTCTCTAATTTTTTTGCTTTTGAGAAAGCATCAGCTGTAGCAGAGGCAAATCCTATGGAAAGTCCATTTTTCTTTTTCTTTCTGATGTGTCTAGGGCTATTTCCACGTCACACAGATCAGATTCCAGTAAGCATCACCAAGTTTTTGCAAAAATCAGCTCTTAAATACATCAGGCTCCAAAGGTTTTTTTGAGAACTGTCTCTGTCTTGATCCAGTGACTACAGAGCAAAAGAAACAGTCCCAGGCAAACTGAAAATCCATTCCTCCACAGCCACCAGCTGTCAACGTTGAAAAATACAGATACACTTTAATACCACAAACGTTCTTATCTCCTTAAAATAATTTGCAAGCAATGACACCTCTAAACTCTGTACCTTCAGAGTGGCGAGGTTTTTCCCACTTCAAGGACCTTCCTAATTTTCCCCAAATATATATATTTTTTAAGAAAGAAATGTTACTATGTTGGATACAAAGGGCTAATGTCACTATAATATTTCCCAGAAGATAATTCAAGAGCTTCATCTCATTAACAGGTGACTAAGTATCAAAAGCATCAAGGTATTTGACAACATATGAAGAATGAGCATGTGAAATTCAAAAAGGCATGATAAGAAGTATGAATTCCGAAAGAATTCAGAAACACTATTTAGCTCATTATCTAGACTATTTAACTTATTATTAATCTAGCATGAAACTGCTGCACTACCTTCAGGAAAGAATATGGTGCTTGATAAAAAGATGCAGTAACAGTTTATGGGCTATAGTTACAGGCTGCATCAGTGAAGGTCTGTCTGCTAGTCCTACAATGCCTAGCAGAGTAATGCAAAGATAATATCAGCACCTTATTCCCATCCTCTGTCTTATTGAAGGATATTCATTTTTTGTTGACTGCAATGATTGCTCAGGTAGACTTGTACTTCCATGTAAACTATAATAAATTAATGCAAAATTAATAGGTATACACAAATAAGCTCTAAAATTAATCTACTTTCCTCCCAACATTGAATTGTCAGAACACTGAAAGGCTGCAGTTCCTTCCAAGCAGGTCTCAAAGCCATACTAAAGTAGTTCTAGCATTAGGATACTGAACGATGCAAAAGTTTGACCAAGAACAGAAGGAATTAAAAAGAATAACTTTGAGTGATGAATACCTAGCTTTCACTAGCTATGGAAGACAAGTAGTTTAACTGTGATCAGATACATGAAGAAAGAAGAAAGTGCAAATAATGATTTGTGAGGCTAGAATACAAAACATATTCCAAGGTATTCACAAAACTTCTATAAATAAAGGGCTAAAGCCGTAACATTTTAACTTATGCTACCAAAGTCTTTCATAGGAAAGGGTTAAGCCTGTAATACTATGAAAGAGTAATCTTAAGGATGAAAAGCAGAAACCCTTCCTAGGCTACACTTACAATCCATCTCATTTCTTAACAAGGGAGTATTAAATCACAGCAGAATAAGGCCCAGCAAACTAATATAGAATGAAAACACCTATGCATTGAGAGCCTACTTTCCAGTAGAATAGTTAGTTTAAGTGAATAATAGTGCAACTTCATATATTTTGTTTGAGAACAGCCAACTTTCAGGGTTTGTAATCCCTGAGTCTCAGAAGCTTGGATTGCTTGTGAGGATTGTGAAAAAGGTAACTGAAGACCCTAATTCTGGGTCAGTGCCTCCATCAGAAAATATTTAGAAGCTGATAAAGTGAAATATTTATTTAGAAAGATAAGCCAAGCAAACCTGATGCACCATTCTGGCCCTGAGACCCAGGGATTACAAACCCTGAAAGTCATTGGCCTAAACTGAGTGTCCAGCCTCATCCCACCACTCTAAGTCTTACAAGCAAACTCTAATTTAAAAAGCAGAAACATACCATCACATGTAAAAGTTACTGGTTGCTGGAATTCTTCAATTTCTATAGAAACCTTGATACTGGCACTCTCCCCATTTATATTTCTTTGCAGCATGATTGGACTCAGCACAAAGCCTGGATTTGTTTGTTGATTAATGTAAGGAAACTTGGTCCTCAATCTGAAAGTAGAGAAGGTTTATGAAACATTGCAATGGATAAGTCTAAAACTAAAGCAAAATAACAAGGTAATAACCATAAGCCAGAATAGTAAATACTACCTTTTGCTCTTTACACAAACTGTATGTACAAAACGCCATTTAATTTTTCTACTCTTGACAGAACACTGCCCACAATAATTATACAAGTAGTAGTTAGAGGGACAGAAAACTTAGCTTATAATTAGACAGGTTTTCCATACAGCTTATATTTAATAGGTCACTGTTTACAAGACATACCCAGCTTCTGCAGAAGCTAAGTTCTAACACAGTTTTAAAAAAAACTAACCCATGGCATTTGTCTAAAGAGTTTTTAAGAGGGTAATTTTTTCTATGTACAAAACACCACAAAACTCTTTACATGTTTTAATTTTTTAAAATCTTACATGAATTTATACTAAGCAAAAATTGTGGAAGTTAATAGGCCTAAATTAAGGACAAGGCTTTTCTGTAGGACACAAAGTATAAGACATTCACCTAGGAACAAGCAGACAGTACTTGGATAGCTGTTATTTATTCTCTAATTATTTAACATAGATAAAATAATTTAACCCTAAGCTTCTGCTAACATTGAAGAAGTCCTATAGAAGATTAAAAAACAAAACTCATCTATAATGTTCACCTATTTGATCATCTTGATTACTGACAATTCCATGACTGAGCAAAAAAAAAAAAAAGGAATCTCTCTAACAAGACTTGTCCAGTCAAAAGTCCATCTGAATTTCAAGCACTGAGTCTGGAAAGTAAGGTCAACAGTTACACTTAACTAGAAACTGTTGCAGCAATCCTGTTTAATGTGAGCTTTCTCTTCATGCTATTCAGTGTGACCTCTCACTGGTTTTATGGAGTTTGCGTTTCATTCCACAGACATTTCTGTTTTAAAAAAGTAGCTGATACCCTTCAGATTCAAAAGATCTCTATTTCCCCCATTAGTTCTTGTCATTTGATCTTGATAGGGGAAAAAAAGGCAGGCTCGTTTTCTTCTCTAGGAAGAATACAACCAAAATTATCCTTCATTAAATTGTGGCAGTAAGCAAAAAATATAAGGGGCATTCTGGGTTATCAAGTCCTGTCTTCTTTGGTATGAACTTTAAAAAACTTCATCACCTGATCAGAGCAAGAAAAAGTGTGAAGGTTTTATTTGCTAAAGAATTCCAGTTGTGGAAGCAATAATAATGAAAACAAGGGTTAGAAATGCCATTGAATGATGGGCTTTAGTGAGGAGAAAGAGACTTCAAAAACTAAGGAAAAAAGACTTAAAATTCTTCCAAAAGAAACTTTATTAAAAATGCATAGAAGGAAATATCAACATATGGAAATAAAGATAAATAGTTTGAGGATTTAAAAGTATTACAAAAACAAGGAAAACAATGAAAGGAAAGTCAGGGGATGAAAAGAATAAAGAGGAAACATGATAACTAAAAAAACTTAGTACTGAACCATTTAACAAATCTGCCCCATCAAGCAAAAAATGTAGGACCTGCCCTCTCAACCTATCTGAAAATTATTGAACTTTTCTTTCTCTTCTGAAAGCTGATTTGTGTTCAGTAATTTCTTACTTTGTAACTGCTTGAGAAAAAGCTGACAGTTCTTGATTCTGCCCTTCAATTTCTTGGTGAAGCACATTTTCTGTCAGCATGCCAGTGGTCCCATTGTCTTTCTGCAACTCAAAAGATAATACAGTATTTAAATAGCTGCAAACATACTCCTATAGCCAGGAAAACCATATGTAGATGACAGATTTTGAGTCTAAAGTTAACTACTAGTTTCATGACTACTTCTATAAGGAGAAAAATATGTAACATTACTAAGCTGAAAACCAAAGATTCACTGGGCCAGTTACTCCTTTACAGAAGGTAATTTATTTGACAGCGTCATTATCAGTTGCAAGCATAACAGTTCTGAGCTCTCAGCAGTGACCTATTGCATAAGAATTTGGCTACATTTTGCTGAACCAGGAAAGACAGAAAAGTGCTTTTTTCCTTCGCTCTGCAATTCAGCCTTCAGTACAATCCCAGAAAGAACCATTACACATTAGTTCTGTTCATGACTACCTTTCCCTATAAAGCAGGAAAAGGTCAATTGCACACCGGATGGAAGTAGCATTCAGAACACTAAACTTAGAACTAATCTCATGGTATCAAATTATTCCTGATTTAATTCCTTATGCCATATGCTGCATCCAGCTCCCAAAAACATAAACCACTATTTGAAGAATATAATCTAAAAAACAATTGCTGAAACAGAACTGCAGTTTCAAACAACAAAATCTCATAAAATTAATAAATAAATAAAAATCACAAACTGCAGCAGTTTTAAGTCCTTACCTGTTCCTGATACAATTCACAATACAGCCACACGATAAACATCAGAAAGCAGCTGGAACAACCAGTGAGGCTAAGGTGGAACTCAATCATCTGTAGTCTAAACAGCCACCACTAGCTTGAAGCACCCATGGCACTCCAGCCAGACAGTCCCTAGAATAACTTGATCTCAAAGAATTTTCTCATGTGCAAACCCATGGCAAATTAGATCGTCTCAGAAAAGGGGTCAGATCTGTAACATGCAGAGCTAGGAACTGTCAGGTCTTTTTCTTTTACAACTTTTTTTGCTCTTATTAACTTCTTTAAGCATTGTAGCATAAACACAGAAGGAATCATATACACAACCCATAACTGCCACTTGTATTACATTTAAGCCTAGTTATTTCAGCTAAAATATAGCTTTCATGAACACCGATCAATTCAAAAGATTTAATTATATATAATTGGGGATTAGTCATCCATGGAAAGCAATTAGAGCAGGAAACTGTAAAGCCACAAAACCTGGAATGAGATTCAGGAGCATATACAATACCTTGAATTTAAAAAGGTTCTTTCATTCTAACATATCACACAAGTTGTATCACAAAAATACTTACAGGCAACTGCATATGACCAGCTGACAAACCTGTGCCATTGTAACTAGTATTTATTAAGTAATTACACAATAACAAAAAAATCATACAAGGAAACAGGAAGTTAAGATACCAGGTGAATGGTAAACACCTTTGCTACAGATTCAACTAACTGCTGCTCAGCACTCACCAACAGACTCAGTCATTTCAAGTCAAGAAGCTAGCTGTAGAAATGTCAGATTTTCTCTATTTAAGAACTCTTTTTTAAAGAAGTTAAGTAATACTTCAAGTAAGTACTCAAAGCACTTTGCAATTCTAATCAGAGTTTAAAAGCAATACACAAGGGGATTACTTGAAGCCACACCAGTGATGCAACATTGTCACATCATGCCACTATGTGACCCGCTGGAATTACTTACAGCAAAATTTGCAGGTTATTCTGTTAAATTCACAGGAGTTTAGGGAACTACAGAGCACTTCCACATACACATGCTTAGCCAGGGTAAACAATAAATTCTAATGTAATGAACAAATTTAAAAAACAGGTTTCTTTAGGTTACCAATAGCTTAGGGTCACATTTGGCTAAGGAGAGAAACCTAATGTTAACTCAAATATGTATTGCTGGAAATTACCTCCTACTGGAAAGTTAAGAAGATTAAATACATCCTTGCTTTTTTAGTTGAATTTCAAAACTATTTCTTGGTCACTTTTGGAAGGTAATTTCAGGAGGACAAGCTTTGATTAACTAAGAAATCTATTTAAAAATCCACCAGACTCAGATAATAGTAGGCTGAGCAACAAATAGGATTTGAATTTCTCTAACTTCCAGATGAGCAAACCTAGAAGGTGAAAAAGCTATCAGTCAAACAGGAAATAACTTGTAAGAAAGGACTTTGGGCCAAACTAGATAAATAGTTCATATCAGGACTATCTGCAAAAATAGAAGTGGTCTGCAAATACAATTACTCTTAACAATAGAAAAAAAAAACAAACAAACCCCAGTAAATTACACAGAGTCAAGATAAATTAAATCCCATATGTATCTAAAGCCACAAACCAGTTCTGCTCTGCGGAGAGAAAAGGTAGAAGACACCACCTAAGACAGGATAAAATTACAGTTTTGCCTCCGTTTTCAGAAAGAAGAGTGACAAACACTGAAGTATTTAAAGGAGAATACTAAACGTATAAGTGCTTCATCAAGTATGAAGCAAAGCTCAAAATGATCTATTGATTCAATGGATTAAATGTGCTGTAATAGTGAGACTTTAAGTTATCCAAGGGAAAAAATTGTTCAGACTAGTTAACATGCAAGACTTCAGAATATGCTTTGGGGAGAATATACACCTGGAAATAAGTGGGATAAAAGAAAAGAGAATTGCCAAAAATAGTGGCTAAATAACTCAGCGTCATACTATACAGCACCTGAAATACTACGTGCAGCTTTGGTCCCCACTATACACAAAAGATGTGAACAGGCTGGAGAGGGTCCAAAGAAGGGCCATGAAGATGATCAAAGCACTGGGAAGTCTGCCACATGAAGAAAGGCTGAGAGAACTGGGTTTGTTCAGCCTTGAGAAAAGAAGGCTTCATTGCCATGTTCCAATACTAAACGGGTGGCTACAGAGACTGCCTTTTTACAAAGAGTCACATGGAGAAGACACCCAGGGATACTGGGTAAAAGTTACTCCTGGGGAGATTCTGATTGGACAAAAGAGGAAAATTTTTCACAATAAGAACAATCAACCATTGGAACAATCTCCCCAGGGAAGTAGTGAATTCCCAGGTATTGGACACCTCTAAAATTCAGCTGGCCAGGATGGGCAAAAGATAAAACAAAAGCCACAGGTTATGCTGAAAGGATACCCATTTGAAGGATGTGTCTTTATACCTACTTACTATCTTCTTTAATAACTCAGTACAAGCACCTGAAACACCCCTGCTGATAATTTACAGTCCTGCATCATCAGCTAACTTTATAAAACACACAAGAACTGGCGCATTATGCCCAAACTAGTTAACCGCAGACTGAAGGAATCCAAGTGGAAAGAAAGTAAATCTCAAACCTTCAAGTGGGCATTCACTGCAGGAGTCTGCTATAAACAAATAATTTCCTTGAAAAAAATGATAGCTTAAGAAAATCAGATATAATTGACTGAAAACTAGATGACTGATAAGAATAGTGAGGTCTGGAATAGCCTTTAAATCAAAAGTAGCAGGAGGAAAAGACCACAGGTGAAGGCAGAGCTTGAGCATTTTATGAATTAGTTAGCACACAATCTACAAATAGCATGGGATCAGACCTGATGAACAGGAAAGATCCTTTTAAATCCTGCATTCTTGGAAAAAACCTCCCGAATTTATAAAAACATTTCATTCAGCAACAGTCAGATATTACTTTCTACAAACAACACCTCAGAAGCACTAACCCAACATAGTCTAGCTATTCCAGTCAACAGTTACTTTACAACCAACGAAACTTCAGAGGAAAACTAATGAACACATCACTTGATCACATGGCAAACTGAAGCAGCAAACTGTTTAAATAGTCTAAATTTACATGCCTCTACAAATACTAGGAAATAACTGAGCTTGCATATCACAGCTCATCAGTGACTGGAAAAAAAGAAAATTAAGCTAGACCCAAGATAGATCTTCACACATATAACACTGAAAATGCAATCCCTCAAAAACAGAGGTGAAGGATTTTTTTGGGGGTTTAGGGTTTTTTTTGGTCCTTCTCCACTGGCTTCTATTAAAACTTTTGCCAGAATACTGACAACCAGCCCAGAAAAACAGGAAATCTTTCAAACGAGGAGCCAAAAATTTCACTTTAATGGAAATTCAGACAGCCCTTTAAGCCAAAGTCCAGTAAATATTCCTTTTTCTGAGAAAAAACCTCCCTCAACCTGAGGGGGAGGGAAGAATTAAGGAACAATTTTGGAAATAACCTTGACTGATAAAAGTTGGGTTTTATGGCATGTCCCTACCCTATGAAAAACGCCTAGAAAGACAATACATAAGATTCAAAACAGATGCAAACCTATGTCTCCAAGGCAAACAGATCTTTTACCTTCCCCCCTCAACACAATTTTTCCTGCCATTTCCACCCTTGCCAGCATGCTGACTTTTCCACTGAAGATTCCTTCCTTAGCCTTTGTACTCTGTCTAGCAAAAAACAAAAACACAGAAGTATTCATATTCACTTTCAAGTAAGGTAACTAATCTCACAGAAAGAATTTTAAAAAGATAGGAACCGATAAATAATCTATAGTCATTTACTGGACTTGGGAAAGGGTGGGGTGCACTTATGGGGGCATAACTAATCAGATGAGATTGCTACAGTATTGATCTTCTGCTGTACAGCTTAGTTTTGATAGAGACTGTATATGCTCAGCGTCCAGAAAGATGTGTGTCATAAATAAAGCCTCTTTTGACATTTTTGTCTTGAAATTTTGAGGGAAGTGATCCTGATCATAGAGCAGAAATCACCCTTTTGCCCTGCCAGGTAAAAGTAACATCAAGCAAAGATGGTTTTTGTTCTTCCAGAACAGAAACACAGGGTTTCTGACCCAGCAGGTATCCCATCTTCCAGGACAGTATAACCAAAGAGTTGGGCTACAATCTTTCTAGCATTTCTGCAGAGAAGGAAAGATTTCTACCTATGAAAGAGAATGACAGTGGTCTGTGAAAGACTGCAAGCGATATTGGGAGGGCAGAAAAGAGTTTTCACTATGCCACCTTTCTATTTTACCTATTTATTATTTTTAAAAAGCTAACAGGTTCAAATATAAGACAAAAAAATAATTTATTCCAATACCTGAGATAGAGTGCTCAAGACAAAGCTTTCAGCATCTAACTTGCCACCTTTTTCTTTTGTTTTTATTTTGCTCTTTAATGCAAGTATTTATCAATATGATTTAAATACTGAATTGTTCTCAAGACTATTTCCATTTATTTTTGTAGTGTGTTGAAAAAAACTAATTTCCTCAGTAAATGTGGAAAGATTACATAAGGACAAAGTTCCTTTGGCATTTAGTTCAGTAGCAATGTTCAGTTTTCTGAATATCACTAATACATACATACGCCAGTAACATCGTATTATTTGGACACTGCTCAAGCCAAGTAATATTTAACAAACAAATCCAGACCTTAAAGTGTCTTTAAATACTGTGATTAGACTTCACTATTATGCTGAAATTTAAAAATACTGTTTTACATACCTGTGATGTTTGGCCGGGTAACTTTGCAAGTTGCGTTGTTCGCATGTTTAAGGACTGGCTCCTTGTAACTGTTGCCCCAGAAGACTTCCCATTAACCTTTCTTTCCAGATGACACGTTACTAACAGCTTTTCTTCTAACAGCACAGCATCCCACGGATCTTCAGCACTCATACTTGAAGCTCTCTCTCCATCATTCTCTGCCTTATTTAAAGCCTCCACACTATCTACTTTTGGTTTACTTAAGGGATCCAAATCTAACCAATCAAATTTACTAACATCCCTGCAGCTTTCTGAGGCTGGCAGGTTAGAAACTGCAGACTTTATAGCAGTCATTTCTAAGTCCGTGCTTGACTTCCCATTTCTCAGAAATTCAGAGGTGCTTGCAATTTTGTCAAATACTTTTGCCATTTCTGGTGTAAGTACTGGAGGATATATGGGTAGGCTTCCTTGTGGATGGAAAGGTGTAGTAGCTGCCAATGGGTATGAAATGTATTGCGACTGTCTTGGAAGACCAAGATAAATAGGTTCTCTAGAGTGATAGGAGGAAATACTTGGATGGAATCCATTTTGAAATACACCAGCAGTCTGTTTTGTGTAAGGAGCTGAGGGGTAAATAGGAGGTAAAGTGCATGTCACAGGTGCTGGTAGCCCAGGCGTCCACTGTCTTCTCTGACCTGTAGGCCCAAGATAAAATTGCGAAGACACAGATGGGCTCAAAATCGGACTTGCTGGTAACGTAGGTACTTTACTAGATTCAAAACTGTCATCCAGCAGCAGCTTTTCTAGTTCAGCATGAGTAAGCTTCTCTATGTCAATGGTACTTAGTTTATCTTCCATGCTCTTGGCATCAGACTCTGGAAACACCATGAGATCATGGTCCTGTTTGTTATGAGTCTGTGCTTTTTGTCTGGTGCTGCTTAAAGAATGAAAAGTTTGTTTATTACCAGCTACACTTCTTTCTTTCTGCATCTTAGCTAATGCCTCAGCTTCCATCTGCAATGCCTCCTCTTTGTCCACATCTTTTGACCTCATGGATGCCAAAGGTGAGGAGCGCTGTTTAAATCCATTGCTACTGGATATCTGGGCCATACCGCAAGAGCAGATGTCCATTTAAAAAAGCAACACTTCCCTTGTACTGGCTGTCCAGCCTTGGCTTCAGGATAGCTTTAGCAGATCTGAAAAGGAAATTAAACATTAGAAATGTGTAAAAGAAATCTTACAAGGAGAACTGCTAAATCATGTATCACTAATCAATGAGGTTGCACACATCCTTCTGAAACCCAGGACATAAAATTGTAAAAACACTGAGATGTTTTTCTTTTTGGAGTCATACTTGAAAAGAGAAGACACAGAACTAAATGCACTAACTTAGAATTCTATGAGACCTATGTATATATATATTTTACTATACTTATTACTAGTACTTACCAGGTGGTAGAATAAGTACTCGAGTTTCTTTCTGGATCATAGAATCATAGAATTCAGTTAATGGTGACAGATAAATGTTGCCATCTACAAAAAGTTTTCACCTCCAGTGTTCCCCCAGATTACCTTCTCTGTTTCTCTTCCAAATCTATCAGTCCACTGATAGCAACATGCCTTGGTCTTTGTTTCCAACATTAGACCAAATGTATAACTTATAGAATCATAGAATCATAGAATCATAGAATCTTAGGGGCTGGAAGGGACCTCGAGAGATCATCTAGTCCAACCCCCCTGCCAGAGCAGGGTCACCTAGAGTACATCACACAGGAACTCATCCAGGTGGGTTTTGAATGTCTCCAGTGAGGGAGACTCCACAACCTCCCTGGGCAGTCTGTTCCAGTGCTCTGTCACTCTTACAGTAAAAAAATTTTTTCGGATATTCACCTTGAACCTCCTATGCTCCAATTTACACCCATTACCCCTTGTCCTATCACTGGTCATCACTGAGAAAAGCCTAACTCCGTCCCCCTGACACTCACCCCTTACATATTTGTAAACATTGATGAGGTCACCCCTCAGTCTCCTTTTCTCCAAGCTAAAGAGACCCAGCTCCCTCAGCCTTTCCTCATAAGGGAGATGTTCCACTCCCTTAATCATCTTCGTAGCTCTGCGCTGGACTCTTTCGAGCAGTTCCCTGTCCTTCTTGAACTGAGGGGCCCAGAACTGGACACAATACTCCAGATGTGGCCTCACCAATGCAGAATAGAGGGGGAGGAGAACCTCTCTTGACCTACTAACCACACCCTTTCTAATGCACCCCAGGATGCCATTGGCCTTCTTGGCCACAAGGGCACATTGCTGGCTCATGGTCATCCTCCTGTCTACCAGGACCCCCAGGTCTCTTTCACCTACACTACTCTCCACCAGTTCAGCCCTCAACCTGTACTGGGACATGGTGTTGTTCTTCCCCAAATGTAAAACTCTACACTTCCCCTTGTTGAATTTCATCATGTTTCTCCCTGCCCAACTCTCCAGCCTATCTAAGTCTCTCTGAATGGCAGCACAGCCTTCTGGTGTGTCAGCCACTCCTCCCAGTTTAGTGTCATCAGCAAACTTGCTGAGGGTACATTCTATACCCTCATCCAGGTCGTTGATGAAGATGTTGAACACCGGCCCCAGTACCGACCCCTGTGGGACTCCACTAGTCACACACCTCCAACCAGATTCTGCCCCATTGACTACAACTCTCTGACTCCTTCCTTTCAACCAGTTCCTAATCCACCTCACTACTTGATCACCAAACCCATACCTGATCAACTTATCTACAAGGATGCTGTGGGAGACGGTGTCAAATGCTTTACTGAAATCAAGTGGATCACTAAACCTAAGACAAAGAAAAGCTACATTCAGGTACCTAACTACTTTCATATTTGAGCAATTCTGCACACTCAGCCAGATTCAATCTCAGAAGTAGAAAACAGACTAAAGACTATACAAAAACCTAGCACTGATAAAACACATTAATTAAGAAGATTTCCAGTTTACTCCAATATATTAAAAAACCTGCAGATCTATCAAACTGCTGTACCATGATTATAATGGTCATAGTGATGCTGAACAATCCCCTTTCCTTTGGGAAGTTTCATCATACTTTACCCTCTTAACAACAGAAATAATGCTCATGAAACAGTAATACTTGGACAAGCAAAATAAGGGATTTAAGTACAGCTGTTCATTAATTAATCACTTTAACAGGCCCTTAAAGGAAGTTGTCATCCACCACAAAAGTGACATCTTACATTTTCAATTCCAATCTGCTCAGTACTATTATACAACTTCCAATATTCACCACAATATCTATGTTACCACAAAATCTATGTTATTTTTTAATATTATTTCTACTTTATTCACACAGACAGGTTAGACTTGAGTTCAGGAGATAAGATGTCTTCCAGCAACAGCTAATAAGCATACCAAAGAGTGAGATAAAAATCATTAATAATGAGTTTCTGCTAGAAGAATTAAAGAGCAATCCTCATTAAAACACAGATCCACTGAACTAGATGGGCCCGTTAGATGTAAATCATCACATGTTCAAGTCATGCAACAATCTACAAATTCAGAGAGTTCTCTGCAGCAAATAATGTACAAAACTGAAAAGTCGCTTTATGTTCCCTAGCTATTTACACCCATTAGATGTTGTGGTTTTTTTCCTTGAATCAGATCAGACATATGTGCTTTAAACAAACTGATTGTACATCTGTGGACTCACCACATACACACTAAGATGGTGAACAGATTTCCAACAGATTCCTTAAATTCTTTAAGACTCTGACTAAGTTTTTATCTACTTCCTTTCAGTGGCTTATATTATGAAGGACAGACATCATTATGAAAGGTTCTATACATTTCAGCTAAGTCTTAAAATATTAATTCAGACAAAACTCTTCACATAGCAAGATTAAATAAGAGCTGATGTTACACATACCAAGACAAGATTTAAATGAAAGAGGGTGCCTCCAGAAAGACTGGAACAATGACAGACTAACAAAGTTATATAACCCTGAAAACCACACAGCTGAAGTCCTGGTGAATGAAGTCTTAAAGAAGAGCTTTGGAGGTTACTAGTATGTATCCCTTTCATGAGATAACAATATGCAACACAGGTGAAGTCTACAGAAAAAAACAGACACTAGATACTTTTCCATACAATATATTAAGCTGTGGAGTTTGACATTCATTAAAGCCACAACTATCACAATCAGTAAGAAGCCCTGTCCTATCTACTGCCTATTTGCTCAGCTGAGTGCAGAACCCAATCAAGAAAGTGCTTAAAAAAACCCAACAAAACCAAATCACAACAAACCCCAAACTTTTTTGCTGAGTTCCTTTACAGACAGTGCAGGCAGGTCCTGGTCACATCTACAGCACAGCTGTGGCCTTCAGTGCCATTCAGTTATTTACTATCCTCCTGTTAGTAGGACAGTCATTCTAAACCTTCTCCTGAAGACATACCAAGTATTTTGTAGATGGTCTAAGCCTACTAGCCACAGATAACCACCTAACTAGAACTCTAATACACTTCACACCAACTGCTCAGGCCACCTGGACAGCTAAGCAAGCTTTAATCACTTCATTAACTTACAGCTTATTAAAATTGCTATGTCAAATTCTCAGATGCAGGAACACTGTGACTTATGAAGTCCTCTCAAAAATTCCTGTGTGGCTTTTCCAAGAAGCAGCAGCATGTGTTAAGTGCAGTTCTCAGTCTTGTTACCTAAGGATTATAAATAGAGGCATTTTTTTCTTCTTGAATGTTATAAAAAAAAAAGAAATAGAAACATACTTTGAAACTGTTCAGAACTGTTTGGGATACAGCTTTGAAGCGTATTATCAACACACTGGTGTTACTTGATAACTGCAGCAGCAAGTGATTTTTTTTTCTTAAGGAAAAAATATAAAGATTACATGATCTCCAAACTGTAACAACAATGCTGGCTCCTTAAAAAACTAGGAAACCTCATTTTTCTACCGAAATTGACAGCTTGGACCTCCATACTCAGTGAGTCTCCTACTCGCAAGAAATCACTGTTCCACAAAGTCACAGCTGCAGATAAACATACATTCCTTAGCACCCAGAAACATGGTGCACAGGTACTGCAGCACATTCATTCACAACATCGAGAATCCTCATCACTCAGTAAGTGTTTATTTTACAGTATCACAAAGTGCTGCATTTTTGTCAGTGTATGATTGCACTGACAAGACCAGTAACCACTACTGTTCAAGACAGAAGAATTTTATTATTAATGGAAATCTGAAAAGTTGAATTTTATTTTTTTTTACAAGACAGTCACATCAGTATTGATAAATACAGCAATCAAATTAGGTCTAAGTCCTGTCATTGGAAAACTTCTAAAACCAAATCAGTAGATAAATTTCTGGAAAGTTTTATAAACAGACTGCAGTTTTCCAACAGTTTGAAGCTAAAAACCATTACGATAAATCTGATACAACTGTAATAGCTTTAACAAAACTTTATCCTGCATACCAGTTTTAAACAGCAAATTTACATGATAAAACATTAGAAGAAAAGCTCCCCAGGCATAAGCATGATTAAAATATAGACTTTCTTTTAACTGCTAGGTACACCATCTGAGCTGACATTTTCAAGTAAGTTTAGCTTCACTTTGAACTTCTGACTTTGTAGCCATCTAAGTTCAAAGGCAGAATGAGCAGAATGTAAACTTCTCCAATGTTTACAGAGATGTGCAAATTCCATTTGGTCCATCTATCAGCAGGGAATTCCTCTCAAGGACTCAAAAGAACATGTTTCAATTCCCAGAAACAGAAAAAACAAGGATCTGAACCATTACTGACCATACCATAGGAATTCACAAGAAATTTGCAACAACTGGAAGCCGCCATGAGACCTTGAAGGCATCCTTCAAGAGTCAGTATTGTTCTCATCTCAACTGCAGCACACTATTTCAAGTAACAGTAATAATCAGTTTTCAACTGTCAATCTGTTCACCTTCAAGAGAAAAACTCTCTCTCAAAGAACAGGTCAAATGCTTTTTTCTTAAAAATAAAACACAAACACAAAAAAACCCAAAAACTAGAAGCAACTGAAGAGAAAACAGAGATTTGAATGTAATAAAACAATTTCCTACACCACTTATTTCTCCCCTAAATTTGACATTAAATGGACACATTCACACTTTATACAAAGTTGTATTTACACTGCCCTAGGAGTAAGTCACAATTACTGTTTGCTTTGTTTAAAAGCAGGTCTAAAAATCTCAACCACCCAATTTATCTACAGCCTTCATGAAAGGTAATCTGTTTCTTGGAGTGAGATTCAGTTAAGTTTAAGCAATATTTTCTTAAAGTATTTGAACAGAAGTGATCAGACAATAATGCAGACCTCTTTTTCTGCCTCCATTGTAGCACTTGCCCTAAGAGCAATGCTTCCTTGATGGCAATTATGAATAAATGTATTTAGAGGCTCTAGAATTACTTTCCTCAGTCAAGTACCTACATATTGCTATGCAATCTTATTTAATCAAGTACTATCCATTATTCATTATTTCAAAAGAGTAAAATGCTCTTTTTAGAAACATAATACAGCAATGAAATATATTAAGAACCAAGGAACAATCTAACCATCTCCTTCAGATCAAAGCCTCTACATGGAATGCAAATTAACTTAAAACCAGAGGCTTACAAAAAAAAAAAAAAGCCTTCTTGTGAGAAACTTCAGAAGAATCAATAGAGGGTACTATATCTCTACCAGGACAAAGACTCCCAAAATATAAGTTAGTTTCCTATCTCAATGAGCAAGGGATGTCTTTCCTAGAGATAAATCCTGTTATCTTAAGCAGATGTGATCTCACCATCTGCTGATGTACATGTTAACCTTCTTCCCTACTTAAGTTGCACAACAATTTTCTTTTAAAAAACCCAAGCCTTTTAACATCCTATTTATAATTTGTTCTAGTGCTAAACAAGCACAGAACATACCATTTAGCAATTCATTTCTAAGAAATACTTGCTAGTTATCACAACTCAGTACACATAAATTCCCTAACGTCCAAGCACTAAATACAGAAGCAGTGATAACAAGTCAGACCACTTCCTGCGTTCCTTATAAAGCAAGGCCTGACGCAGAGTAACAAGAGCTTCCTCAAAACAAGTGTAATTTTCACAATAACTCCTGCTTATTTTGCCAATAATAAAAGTATTAGATATTTGCCTAATAGCAAAGGATAGCTAACTTCAGAATTAACACATCCTGCTTGCTTGCATACCAGAGACTGGAATTTTTACGGGATAACAGGGAAAACTTAGCAAAGTAAGACAGCAGCAATATACTATGGAAAGTACTAATCATCTGGAAAGGAATTTATACCAAGACATTTGCCACAGCAGGAAAACTGCTCAGCAAGAAAAAAACAGAAGACCTTTGATGCTCAAAAGCCCTCTTTGCCAGATGTGTTCCGATTGCTCCAAATTGAGAAACAACTGAAAAGATACTTCAAGAAGTCATGTCATGAGTTAAGTCCAAAATGTTTAAAAATACTATTAGGTTTAAAGTAGAAGTTTTTCAGTAACATCTGTAGAAGTAGTCCTGAAAGGCTAGTGTTTCAGGTATGTAGTTGTACCACACTGTTTTTCCACTAAAAACTTAGTATCTTCTCTAATCCAGTCATTTCAGCAAAATTAGAAAATGCCACCTTACAGGTGTAAAGACTGACTCTGTTTTGGGTCAGATCTATAGAATCTTCAAAGAATTTCACTGCCTTAAATACAGGTGCAATTTTTAATTGGTCAGAAACTCTGAACCAGCACTCATTTCTGTTTTGGTCAAATCATTCAGCTTGTAAATTCCTAAGCAGCTGCAGTAAGACCAGCAGCTGCATCTCTTAACTTCGATTCTGAAAAATTCATCTACATCTAAAAAGTACAATTTCATCACAAAACCTCCAATCTTGAAAGCTAGATAAGAATAGGGCATTTCCCATACCAGAACAGGAAGCCTCCAATAATGGTTCAAGACCTTTTAATATTGATAACAAATCTCTTGATAAATTCATCCTTGGCTGCTTCAGTGCTTATAAAACACTTATGAACTCTTCTGCTTCAAACAATTTTTATCCATGACACTGTGCAGAAAACTGTTAGTAGACAGGGCATTGTCTTTAATGGTAGAATCTTGGTTTGGTTTTTTGATGAATGCTGCAAGAGAGATAAAGAATGGAAGAGTCCATCATGGTGTTCCAGCCAATCTTGGTGCAGGCAGCTACAGCAACCTACAGGTCATAAGTTTTTCACTGCCACAAGTGCTCTTCCCGTTCTTGAACCAGTGGTTTGTACCATTAGCCACTGCAAGCCACTCCAACAGTAAATGTGGATACATGCAGATTTGGTTCAGTATGTTTGCAAGCTTCTACAGTGTATTTCTGCTGTTATATTCCTCCCCTCAAATTTCAAACCCAATTACCATTTCACTTCAGTCTGTTGAAGAGGTAGGGATCTTAAAGATCATTACATTCCATATAAGCTTCATAAAAACAAGCAAACCAATACCATCAAGAACTCTGGGTGTCACAGCTAGAAAAAACAGTAGCATGAGCTCATATTATTTGATACCACAGATTTATTACCAGGACAACCTTTATAAATGCTTGAATCATGGCAAGAAGTCCTTCAAGCCAGGCAGCTGAAGACACAAATCAACAGGAAACCTGACATCAGTTTCATCAGCTGTAAAGCTACTCTCCAACTTTGGCATCTCCGTATTTCTCCTGATTTTATTTACAGCTCTCAAACAGCACACTTGCAATTCTGTTCCTGCCCAGTATTTTCTGGATACAGATATCCGAAAAAGCAATAATGAAACTGATGGCATCTCAGGCTATTTAATTCTGATATACACTTCCACTAATGCCAACAACAGTGGTACTAAGCAGAGGGTAGACAACATTTTAAGCTACATATCCAATTCAATAAAAAATACAGGAAGTGTCTAGAGGATGGGGAGGATGGAGAAAATAAACATCTGAGCTATCTGCTTTTATTATCTGAATATAGATGCCCAAACACCTCTCATATAGCTTTATAACATTCTACAGCACAGATAGAGGATGATGGTAAAAACCCAAGTTTTCTTGAGTTATATGCCTGAAGTAAGCCCTGCAAATATCCTCCTCATGCCATAAAGCATCGAAAACGCAGCAAAATGCAAAAAGTTCATGATGCAATGTACAGTGTCTATGAACAGGGAGATGAAAACAACCCTCCCCCACAAAGATCCTATTCTATTCCCTGTGCAGCCATGCACAGTACACACCTTCAACAAAAAATAATCAAAAACATCAGTTGCACAGGGAGGAAAAAACATCACGTCACAGCCCTGTCCCAGATTTAACTCTCTACCACCTTACTAGTATCAACCTACCAGTCTAACCAAATGCAATTCTGCTGCAGTAACCAAATTATTTCTACCACTTGCTTCAGCAATGAGTTTCCCCTCAGGCAGGAAACTTGCACAGTTTCAGTTATAACCAGCAGAGGATTCTTAGTCACAAACCTAGCATTTATGAAAGCATTAAGCCAAATTGCTGGTTATTAATTTACAGAACAAATGCACTGTTCACATGTACATTTCTGCTTCATACATCAGAAAATAATAAATGCTCATTAGATGCATTGATTCAATGATAACACTACACCAGTAGTTTTTTTAAACACTACACTACAACAGGGCTGCTACACTCAGTCAGTCCAAAGGTTCATCTTATCTTTGTCTCTAAAGGTGGCTTCAGAAACACAAATGGAAAAAAGTTAAACCAAGGCAAGCATGTTATGACACTTCTTCAAAATATTTTTCTAGTCCCCACTACTTTGTTACTCAAGGACTTCCTGAATCCTGAGGCAACTTTTCTAATACTATGACCCCTAATGGATTTTTTTCCTCCAGGAATCTGTCCAGCTGCATGCTGAACCTGTGTAACCTACAGCACTTGCCTTGTAACTCAGTACTGTAATCACTTTCTGTTCTTCTGCTGTGATTACAGTCCAAGTAGAAGACCCAATCAGTTACCAACCATCTGTTCTTGATGTGTCTCCTGTATCTACCAACATGAACTACAACACCGAAACCTAGGACCTACAAATTCAAGGACCAAATTATTTTGTCTAGGTCATCATGCAGTAACCAACCTCCAGACTGGAACTAGTGACACACTCTTAACACAACAACCATGACGTTCTCATACACTACATACTGCAAGTTTCCAATTATGGTTAAAGTGTTGTATGTGATGTTTTGTTTATAACTTTAATGCTACATGTCTGAAAACGCTACATGTCAGTTACATGAAATATTAAGATATACATTCTCTTTGTAGTTTCTTCAATGAAAGCACTGTAAAGTCACCACCACTTGGAATAAACTAAACCTATGCTAAGTAAATAATTTCAGGTTGCATTTCTACTAAGGTATCAGTCAAACTAAGATTATTAACAACTTTTTAAAAACGTGAGCTTTGAGGAATATTTTTTTTTCCTAAATCTTTAATAGATGAAGTGAGGTTTATAATTACTGGCATGCTTTGAAACATTTCCTCCTTCACTTAGTTATCCAGTCTGGAAACAACTTCTGCATTCTTCTGCAAAAACTGACATCACAGCAACCTCATCATGTACAAAGGAGCTGGATGACTGCTGTATTAGATGACTGATGCTACTGCCCATTGCTGATAAAAACTGAACTCTGGTTCTGATAAGTAATTACACATCCACATCATCTACTTAAAATAGAGGAATATGCTTACAGTTGGACTTCCACAAAGCAATTTACATTTGTGCTATACTCTCTCATTTTTAAGTTTGTTGTACTATTTTATAAATAAATAACACTGTAATTCCTATACTAACTGCAGACACTAAAAGGCATACTTCTAAAATTAAAAATGCTGCCAATGTGCAGCTGCAGCCCAGAAGGCCAACTGCATCCTGGGCTGCATGAAAAGAAGTGTGGCCAGAAGATCAAGGGAGTTGATTCTGCCCCTCTACTCTGCCCTGGTGAGACCTCACCCAGAGTACTGCATCCAGCTCTGGAGCCCCCAACACAAGGACACAGGGTTGTTGGAGCATGTCCAGAGGACAGCAACAAAAATCATCAGAGGGCTGGAGCACCTCTCTTAAGAAGACAGGCTGAAGGAGTTGGGGTTGTTCAGCCTGGAGAAGAGAAGACTCCAGACAGACCTTATAGTGGCCTTCCAATACCTGAAAGGGGCCTATAAGAAGGCTGGGGAAGGGCACATAATGACATGAAAAGGGATAATGATTTCAAGGTAGAGAAGGGTAGATTTAGGGTGAACATCAGGAAAAAGTTCTTTAATATGAGGGTGGTGGATCACTGGAACAGGTTGCCTAGAGAGGTGGTGGGGGCCCCATCCCTGGAGACATTCAAAGTCAGGCTTGATGGGGCTCTGAGCAATCTGGTCTAGTGGGAGTTGTCCTTGCTTATTGTAGGGGGGTTTGGACTAGGTAACCTTCAGAGATCCCTTCCAACCCAAGACAGTCTATGGAAGATCATTATCTGAACGTCACTATGGCTGACCTTGAAACACTTATTTTATGAATTCTAGTAATGTAAGACTTACGCTTATACTCTCCTACCTATCAATGTTAATTTACTGCCACTTTTAAAGCTTCCATAAGATAGCCTTATGATTGTTCAAGACTTTAAAGACAAAGAAAATGCAATTCTGCTTAAATTAAAATCCAGCATTCATTTTTCTAGACAGCCCCATACTGGTCTGGTTTTGGTCCCACATCAAAGCCTAACACAACAACAAGAAAACCCAAAGCATCACCTCGGCACTTTTATGTGTTAAGAAAAGTTTTAATCCAAGTCTCTTCAGCTAGAAAGCAAATATAATACCAGCACTGGATAAGAACTATGAGCATTTTCAAGTTAACTTCGCTTGAGAAGAAATGGAGAAACAAAAATTCATAATACATGTTTTTACTTGATATTTTGAAATGCATCATTCCCAACTTTCTTTGATGTTACATAGAGCTACTAAAAAACCCAATCCCATAATCATCTATTTACATACACTATCTGTACTGATGAACCTTTTGAGTTCTTCATGACAACAATAATACTCCAAAAGGAAAGAGGAACCTCAAGTTTCAAAATCAGAATTACTATTACATTGTAATTAGGTAGGATAAATCTATTTTATTAATTCAATCAGAACTTTAATTTTTTCTTAAAACCTCCTATGTATCCTTTTTATGTAAAGATGCATGTTTACAAAAGACTGTTCAAACACAGCACAACATTTAAAAAGACAGGACTCTATAGTTTAGTATTTTGGTAAACACAAGGCCATTTAACTTGAAATATTTGTTACTTTACTTCTCCCTGTGTCTTCTCCTGCTGCCTTTATCTTTTATGTAACTTTATTTCATGGTCCATTTACTCTTTATTTGTTCTGCTTCAACTTGTTTTCAGTTAAAAAAATTAACTTGGTGGGCATTATAGTGACTTCCCATCCCCACCCCCTCAAACGATATAAAGGACCTTAAGTTAAGCAACTTCTCTTCCTCCCAGATGCCTAAATAAAGTTTTTTATTCTAGGACCACTCCAGTGTTGCAGGAATGAAGGACACAACTGCCTTCCTTCAAAGCTAACAAAACTGACTAACTAAATACTTCCACCTGTGAGAGATCATTCCCCCTGCCCCATTTCTGCTTCCCCTGTGGATTCTTCATAAATCATCCATCACTACTATTCTTGAGCAGTTTATATTCTGAGTAAGTATTGCACAACATCTTTTACAAACAACACACTTTTTTTTCTTGAATTTTCAGTTCCCTTTGGAAAGAGATACACATTAAGCATGTAAGATCACTATTTAAAATCTCTGCATCTCTCCCCCACCCTAAATCAGCTTAACAGATTTAACTCCAGGACCACATTTGCAGTAAGTAATAACAAAGATGAGGAAGAGCATCAGAATCTTTCTTCTCCTCCAAGCCCTTTTTTTTTAGTGCTCGTTAGTTCCATATTCTCTTTTTCCAACAACAGCATAGCTGTTACTGGGAGGTTACTTGGGCTAACAAAATGTAAGGATGCCTTTTTTTTAATTGCATTGATGCAGAAAAACAAACTCGATCAAGCTGTGAGCAGTAAGCCAGTCACACACTCCCATGTACTAGCACTAACATCTGAAAAGTTCCAGGAGGAAACAGCAGAGCTGTCTAAGGATCAGCTTTGTAACCGGCGAACTTACCGGGAAGCTCAGCAACGCACCAACAAGAAAATTAATAGAAAGGGAATATCAACTCGGCGGGTGTCTCAGCAACAACCACGGTGCCCCCGACACCGGACGGGCACTCGGCTCCCCGAAGCCTTCCCAAGCGCCTCCTGCTCCGCGCCCGGTGACATCTCCCTGCCGCCGCGGAGCCCCCATCCCGCGGGGCGACAAGCGCCTGAGGCCCGGGGCGCTCGCAAGCGGCCAAGGCCGCTCCTCCACACGTCCGGGAATCACCGCACCGCTCCAGGTAACGCACTTCGCCCATCAAGTACGTTCCGACAGCACCGCCTTCGCCGCCGCCTCCCGCACCGACACGGAGCA